>NC_088630.1:169455-469455 GCF_036013475.1 Columba livia | reverse complement strand
CAATGCTGGGGAGACGTCAGGATGTCACGCCAGGAATGTATGGCTTTTTGGCTAAGTAATGGAAATGGGATTAAATTAATGGTTGAAAGAGCAAAGTTATGTCCTGAAGACTGAGCCAAACGCTTTGGCTGTGCTGGGGACCATAAGCAGGGCCTGACTCAGCAGGAGAAAGGGCTGGGCTGGTTCTGAGGGGGTGGGTTGCAGCCAGCAGCAGCTCTGGGCTGGAGGAAGCGAGGGAAACACTGTTTCTCACCCAAAAATCAGAGCAGGACAGGACCAGAGGAGAGAAAGCAAAAAGAATAATGGAGAGGGATGAAGCATCAAAGCCAAAGAGCAACACTGGCCCGAGAAACAGACGAGCTGTGGATGAGCTTGAGCTGAAAATCGGGTTTCTCATTGTCACAGGAGAAAGCGGTTGCAAGAGGTGCCCGGGCGGTCAGCAGGGGCTCAGGGAGCTGCTTCCAGTCCCATTGTCTAAGGAAAGGGCGATGTGGGTCCTCGCAGCAGCAGAACTCGCGGTCTGTGCGACGCGCGCGGCACAGAATGAGCGATCCTGCGCAAACGGGCGAGCGGAGCGGAGCAGCCGTGAGCCATCGGGTGGCAACCTCCACGCCCCGCAAATGGCCGTAATGACAGCTCTGCGGCACCTCCGAGCTCCTCGCGAAGGGCAGCGAACGCCACCGAGCGCTGCGTCCTGCAAGGGGTGTGGAAGGAGCCGCTGGGATCCCGGTGTCTTCGTTCCTGTTGCTGCGCTGGTGGTTTTGGTTTAATGGCGTTTTCCCCCTAGCACCAGAAAATCGTCAGCTGCGGGGGGAGCTGGGCGACAGAAGCTGGTTTGGGCCATCGTGGTGCATCTCCCCAGGAGACGAGTCGACGTGTGCCCCCAGCAAAACCGAAGGGAGAGGGGAGAGGCGAGTTGCTCGTCTGGACAAGCGCTGTCTCCAGAACCAGAGCTTCCCCAGCCCCGCTCTCGGCCCCGGGCAGGTCTGGCTACACCTTCTCGGACATGCCCCTCGGCAGGGCCTGCGGGGAGTGCAGCTCCACCGACTGCCGCCGCCGCGCCTCGCGCTCTGCCCAGTCCTCCTCCGGCTCCAGGCCCTTGAAGATGGCGAGTCTCTCCGAGAAGCTTTTGGCTTGTGGGAAGAGGATGTAGTTGTAGATGATGGAGGCGGCTGCCGCCCCGACCAGGGGGCCCACCCAGAAGACCTGGGGAAAAGGGAATTGGGTGAGCAAAAGCCAGCGTGAGTTTGGAGGATGGAGAGGAACCGGGGCCCCTGAGCAGCATGGCAAGGAGTTTATTCTGTGTGTGCTGGGAGCAAAATGCAGCAGCTCTGCTTTGGCCATCGCTGCTGACCTGAACTCCCATCTGAACATACCGAACCATCCCCTTCTGACCTTTCTCCTCTGAGAGCTGCCTGACCTTCATTAATGACGGGCCCATCACAAGCATGCTTAATTATTTGGGTTCCCCTGAAGAAGCATCTTCCAACCTGTTTACACGGTGCTAAGGGGACGAGGAGGGTACCAGCTCGGGCTGGGTCCCTCTGAGCACATCAGCCTGAGCCCCCACAGCTCTAGCTCCCAACGTGCTCTTTGGAGATGGAGATGCCTGGGAGAGTGTCCTGGGTGCAAAACATGTACCCAGGTCCAGCTGGAGCCAGGAAGGTGCCCCGGACCGGCACGAAGAGCTCCACACACCGTCGGTTTTGCTTCTTTTGCTAAGTCATGACCAACAACCCACACGCCCTTCTCCTGTTGCAACGCGGCCCGCTCAGATAAGCCATCTCAGCGGCCCCGCCTGGTTCTGCTAATCTCGACATCGCTCCCTCAGCTGGGAGCTGCTGTGGAAATGCCAGGAATCTGGTTGGCTCTGGGGATTTCTAGGAACACTGGTAACTGAGGGGGTTCATCCCACCAAAACCAACGCATAGACCTGACGTCTTACCCAGTGGTCACTGAAGTCTCCGACTATCACAGCAGGGGCGAAAGACCTGGCCGGATTCATGGAGCAGCCGGTGTAACGGATCTGCCGAGAAACACCACTTTATTGTTAGCATTAAGCCCTTTTAGCACATTTTAACGAATCCTGGTGTGTTATTAGCGTGATTCATGCACCCGGCCAATGTTTCGCCCTCCAGCGTTGCCCATTCCAGGAAGATGGATGCCGGCAGCCTCCAGCACCTGAGTCAAGGTGGGCAAGTTGGCTATTTGTGCATCTTCGTGCGAGCGCGTGTGAGCCGAGCGTGGTGCGAGGCGGCTGCGGGCTGGCTGGCGTGCCCGCAGCGTGGCAAGGACGGCGGGGACAAAGCCCTGCAGCAGCCGCTGCTCCTTGCCGCAGAGGGCAGGGGAACGTTCCCGGAGACACGCGGGCCTGCGGGTTGTTGGGGATGGAAGATGTGGTGTGAGTGTGGCTGTTCTGATGAGACGCTGGGGGTCTGTCTGTCACCTGTGGGGATTTCCCTGGGTGTTCATTCCAAATACTTCCCCCGCTTATCGTCATGGGCTTGGGTGCCTCAGATCCTGGCACGTTCACCCCGGGACAGGAGATCCCACTGATCCCTGGGAGCTCCCCATGGGACGCAAGGAGCAGCAGAGCCCAGCCAGATACGCTCCTTTTCATGCCCAGTAAAAGCTGAGCTCAGGCTGTGGTTCTGTTCTGGATTTGGTGCGATTTTTCTCTTTTACCCACAGGAAAGCCATGGGCACCCTGAGTTACACCCCCCCGTCCACCCCGAAGCAGCCAGCCAAGCAAACTTTGGGCACAAAGGCAAAAAAGCCCCAGAAAGCGCTGGTTTGGCCCATTCTACCCACCCCAAGGAGATGCCCCACGGCAACAGAAAGGCCGATGGAGAGGGCAGGGGAGCCCAGGTTGTCCTCCCGGCGCTCGTCGGTGGAAGCGAAGATGCACAGGACCAGCTGGAAGGTGAGGAAGAGCTCGACCGTCACCGCCTGCCCTGTCGTCGTCTCGTTGTGCAGCTGGAACGGGGGAAAAAACGTGTCTTGTGGACGGAGAGGGTTGGGGACGGGTTTGGAAATGTGGAGGGGACACCCAGAGACCTGGGTCTTGCTGATATTCCCCTATTTCTTTTAATTATTTTAAGGGTAATTTGTGCAGGCAGCAACACGATGAACAGCCCATAGGGGAAAAAATATTAAAATCCTTATTCCCTCTTTTAAGTGGTTTAAGCTGTAAAACAACAGAGCTGGGTGTTTTGAAAGTCTCTCTTAAAACTCCTACTTGCTTTGTTGGGTTTATTAAACCCCAGCTATTATCGGTCTAAATAGCCTTGTTCAGATTAATCCGCAATCCCTTTTTCAACCCTCTTAATCTCTTTGGCAGCGTCGCGGGCCCGGCGGTGCCTCCCTGCTGTGGGAAGGGGACTCCTGCGCCGCCTCCCTCGCCGCTCGGCCGCCTTTGGGCGACGCTGCTCCCGGCGTGGGCGCCTCCCCGTGTCCCCCGGGCACCCCGGCAGCTGCCTGTGCCCACCTGGGGGGGCATGGAGGAAAGAGAGGGGATCGTGAACCTGGCGACTTTTTAATTCCCCCCCTTTTTATTGCACACATGGGTTGGAAAGGGGTGTTGGAGGTTGGGATACCACTGGGGACTCCCCTCGTGGCTTCCTAAGGTTCCCTTCACAACGGGGAGCAACTCGAGCAGTGCTGTCTGATGAAAAGCTGGGATTTAGACCCAAACCCCACAAAAGGCTGCTCGTTCCCACGCCGAGGCTGGGAGGGGGACAAGAGGAATGGATGCTTTTGGTTGTGTCCTTCCCTAAACATGCGGATCCCCTCTGAATTCAGCTCCTCCACAGTACAGCTCCGGATAAAACTGAGATGGTCGTGGCTTTGTCTTGTAAGGGGGTTGTCTATGTGGCCAACTGGATCATATCTCTGGTTTTAGCCCTAGAAAGAGGACTCCTGCCTCCAACCCTGCTCCTGGAGGGACCTTTGCAGCTGCTCATGGTGCTGGGCTGCAACTGACAGCGATTTCCCACTCAACACTGAATAAAGAGGGTCCTTGCTGGCTCCAAACCCCTTCCTCGCCTTCCCCGAGCCGCGCTCCGTGTCTCCCGCTCCTCCCGAGCCCACCCGTGGGCCCAGGGCTCACCTTGTTGATGGCCAGGCCTTCCCGGGAGTCCGCGGGGGTGACCTGGTGCAGGATGGCGGCCCCGGCCACGGCGCCCAGGAGCTGCGCCGCCACGTAGAACACGGCGCGGAGGAAGGAGACCTGGGAGCCAATGAGACAAGCCACGGTCACCGCCGGGTTGATGTGGGCGCCGCTGACATGCCCCAGGGCTTGGACCAGTGTGCCGATGGCCAAGCCGAACGCCAGCGCGATCTGCAGGATGCTCGGGGAGGAAGCTGAGGGCCAGTTGAGTGCAGAGCCCAGGCCGAAGAGGATGAAGACCAACGTGGCCAGAAACTCCGCCAAGACGGCGCGGGTGAAGGCCACGGATCTCAGTTCCCACATCATGGAGGCTGCAAGGACTGAGCCACCCGGGGCGTCTTCAGGCGATTGCTGCCGCGGCCGCCGTGTCCACGGAGGATGACGGGGACAGCGGGTATATATGCGGGTGCGGGATGCCCAAGTGCCACGCGGTGAAGGAGGTGGGATTGTGGTCCTACGAAACCTGATGCTTTTCTTTTCCTTTCCCCGCTGTGTTCCAGCCGAGGGAACATCAGACCCTGCCCCCTCTCTCTATTAGCGCTGGGGAACGCAGCGCTCGCCACCCTTGGGAGGCCGTAAATCAGCCTCCAGCAATGCCATGAAATCAGGAAACCATGTTCCTGTTCTCCCGGGCGCTCCTGCCAGGGGCCGCGTCCCCGGAGCTGCCCGTTGCTCCTCTTCTCCGAGCTTTACGACCCGCAGCACGGGGGGCGAGGAAGCGAAGGGGCTCTGTGGAGCTGGAGCTGAGGTTGGCTTGTGTTGAAGAGCAGGATGTGGGTTGGGATGAAACAACCAAAACTGGGTGCAGAAGAGTCTCTCAGAGGCACAAAACTCCGAGTGACTATAACACAACTCAGAGCACCAGAGTTTTAGAGCCTGGGCACCGATTTCCTACCCAGAAAAATGGGAACCAGGCCCAAGAAATGTCTGTCAGGAAAGGAATTCTAGTGGGAAAACGTGACAGCGGGAGTCCCAGCTGCCCTTCAGTTACGGGGGTTTTGGCCAACTCGGCTCTTCAGAAATGTCTTTTTGCTTCTCGATGTTAATCCCCAAAAGAGGACTGATATTTTCTCCTTTGGAGGATCATTCTTCACACCAAACCACCCACTCACTGCCCAACAGCTCCATCTTCCCTTTTCTTCCACAGTTTAATGCACATTTGCCCATTCCTGGTGATGGCCATGAGCCTTTTGCCCCCGTGTCATTGGGTTGGTGGGTTTGCTGCACCAACGTCACTCGTTTGTTTTCCCCCTCGCTAGCGACTCTGCAGCTGCTGTAAGCACCGAGGAGCAATGAAGCCGATCTCGTAGGACAAGCTGCGAGGTTAAGTGTATCAGGGTGCTGCTGAGCCATGGAGACATGGTCACGTCCAGTCCGTAGGCTCCTGCCTGCAGACCGGTGAGCTCAGCGTCCGTCCGGAGCTCGTTATGCCAGGGACTGATTGCGAACACAGGCTGTCATTAGTGCAGGGAATGACCGAGAACTAATACAGGCAATTAACTGGAGCTGATACCCTGTTGATTATTAGTTATTCGTGGCAAGCGAGTTGTGATGGATCAGTGCTTAATGAAGAGTAATTAAAAAGGAAAGAGAAGCAGGCAGGATTAGCTCTGAGCAAATGAAAAATCAAACACAGACTCGTGGTCCCCAATTTCATCCAGTGCTACCCAAGTTCATTGCAGCTCCCGTTTATGCCGCGTTTCGGGATGTTTGTGCTCGGTTCCTGCCACGTACCGCGGCGGAAGGTTTGGTGTTGATGGCGGTGTGGTTTTATCTTACACCACGTGTGCCGCGGCTGCGGGAGCAGCGAAGAGCATCGCAGACCCGCAGCAAAGCCAACCGAGCCGGCAAGCTGCCGCGTTTCACCTTCTAATGGCAGCCCCTGGAGCGTGACGGCGTTATCAGCCCTCCCCGGGATCGAGTGCAAACGCTCGTTGAGCGTGTTGGCACCTGCAGAGGGTCGATACCCCGCGTTTCCTCCCGATGGCAGAAAATGGCCCGGTAACGCGGTTTGGGAGGTTTTGCGAGCGAGGGGGCCTGTGCTTGCACAACAACTCGCTTCTCGAGTGACTTAGATGGCTCAGATATCTTTGCTTCTCTGGCTTTCAGGAAAGTGTAAGCGCAGGTGAGGTATCTCCATTCCATCTGAAATACCTGCGAGCCGCGGAGAAGAAAAGCTCGATTGCATAAACAACACGAGGTTTCCTGCTGGGCCGCGGGAGGCGCGTGTGCTCCCGGGCCACGGTGTTCTGCTGGTTTTGGTGAGCAGGCGGTGCCTGCAGGCGGCTCCCCCGTCCCCTCCGGCACCCCAAAGCTCAACCCGCGCCCCGCTCCACGCGGCAGCAGTGCCCTTTGTGTTAGACACAGAGAAGCCGCAGCAGAATGAGTCTGGGACAAAACTTTGTGCAAGTCCAGCTGTTATTGGTTCTGCTGTTCGATGAAATACCTTTTCTTTCTAAAAGAGGAGCTGTCAAACCTGAAAATGCCACCCCTAAGAGCTCCCTGGGGAATCCTTTAAAAGAAGCCAAAGAATAAGAAGGAGAAGAAACGTCTTAATTCTAGTATTGTGCTAATGTTGTTTCTCAGGCAGGTTTTCTGCTCGCTGGCCGGACAAACGTCTGTGCTGGTGCGTGGTTTTGACTGCAGTTTATAAACGTAGCAGGGCAGTCCCCCCTCTCCCGCTGCTGTTTGCAGAGCGGACGGAGCAGCAGGTGACGTCTGGATTCCCAAAGCGATGAGCACCGGCAGGCATCGTGTTCTCCCACTGTCACACCCCATCGAAAGGACGCTCACCCAGAGCCGCAAAATGGAGAAAATCAACAGCTTTTCCGGCATTTCAGGCCAAATGCTAAATCCCTATTCATGCAGAACTTGGGCTGGCTCTCGCCGTGTTTATTGTTCTTGTTTTAATCGAAGCAGAAGGATTAACGCAGCCCTGATTTCCTTCACTGACTTCAATGAATTGAGCTTAAGCGCGGGCTGGGAATGGGGCCTGGTGCTCGCAGAGGCTTCGTTTTGTTTTGTTATCTCATCTCATCTCAATGACTTGCAGGTCGAGTTTGCCGTGGGTCTCAGGCGAGGTCGGCGGCACCACCATGGCCTCGGTGCAGCCGGCGATGGCCACACCAGGGTCAGGCCGCGAAGACCACGACCGTTCCCCGCAGCGTGACCCCATCTCTGCAGCCCTGGGCTGTGACGTGCAGGAAAATATGGTTTTCCTTTTGCTACCAAGTGAAGGAGACCCAGGATGTCCAGAACTACAGAGAAACGGGAGTTTCTGCTTCTGCAGCAACACTCAGTAGGCAAGATACGGCCAGTCCACCACATTCCAAGGTCAGAGACGGGACTGAGTCAGGTGACGACCCCTCTTCGCTTGTGCCTTACGGGGGCAGAAACCCTCGTTTGACAGCTGAAGTTCAAGGCCAGGCCATGGCATATTTTGCATAAACATCTATAGGAAAATAATTGGTGCTTTTCCCCTGGAATCCGTGAAATGGAGAAGCCAGACACCAGCATACCCACGTGTCCATCAGATGGTGAAGTGAGACCCCGTGGCCTTACCAGATCTGTGAGCTCTTCGCTGCTCACCTGGGCATGGATTGTACATCAGTTAAAGTCAGCGGGATTGCGACATCGCCCTGGGGTGACAGCACCGCGCTGGAGCCCTCGGCTTCACCCCTCACCAGATACCCCGTGTCACGTTTGCCAAACAAACCGCATCTGATGAGCCAAACAACTCCCAGCGGGTGTCACCTGGGGATGCAGCTTCCGCATCGATGCAGCGACATTGACCGAGAGCCTCCAGCGCCCGGCCTGTCCGCTCCCTTCCTCGTTCCCATGTCCATCACAAGTAATGGAGCTGAAGTTTGTGGAGAAGTGGATGAGCTCAAAGTCCAATGTCTTTCTCTGGGTAGTTCTCCTGGATTGAAAAAATTGAAAATAAATGTAAAAAAAATCTTTTCTGGATGAAAAAGCAAAGCAGACCAGACTAAACTAGGTTAGGTACTGCCAGGAATCAGCTGTGCAGGTGGCTCTAGAGGCCATGTCCCCGGCCCCTCCTGTGCCCTGGCTCTAGGATGCTCCTGTTGACGAGGGATGGCAGAGGCAGCGCTGTCCCCACACCGCGTATCTCCCATGGGGCCGTGGTGCCGATCGGGGCAGCGCTGTGCTGACACCGCGTATCTCCCATGGGACTGCGGTGCCGATCGGGGCAGTGCTGTGCTGACACCGCGTATCTCCCATGGGGCCGCGGTGCCGATCGGGGCAGTGCTGTCCCAACACTGTGTATCTCCCATGGGACTGCGGTGCCGATCGGGGCAGTGCTGTGCTGACACCGCGTATCTCCCATGGGGCCGCGGTGCCGATCGGGGCAGTGCTGTCCCAACACTGTGTATCTCCCATGGGACTGCGGTGCCGATCGGGGCAGTGCTGTGCTGACACCGCGTATCTCCCATGGGGCCGCGGTGCCGATCGGGGCAGTGCTGTGCTGACACCGCGTATCTCCCATGGGACTGCGGTGCCGATTGGGGCAGCGCTGTGCTGACACCGCGTATCTCCCATGGGGCCGTGGTGCCGATCGGGGCAGCGCTGTGCTGACACCGCGTATCTCCCATGGGGCCGCGGTGCCGATCGGGGCAGCGCTGTGCTGACACCGCGTATCTCCCATGGGACTGCGGTGCCGATTGGGGCAGCGCTGTGCTGACACCGCGTATCTCCCATGGGGCCGTGGTGCCGATTGGGGCAATGCTGTCCCAACACCGTGTGTCTCCCCATGGGGCCGCGGTGCCGATCGGTGACGCTCGCCTGTGCCGCATGAGGTTTTGGCTGCCATCTCGGATCTGTGCTGGGGGCAGCGGGGCTGTGCTTGGCAATGTTGCCTTGGAGAGGAGGTTCTTATCTCAGCACCTTCCCGGGAGCCGCGGGTGTGCGGTGAGGAGCCGAGGGAATGCAAACGTGGGTTATTGCAAAGAACCCCTCCAACAACCGGCTGGGACCCATGGGGAGAGCAAAAGGTGGTCTGGTTCTGAGAATGGCAACTTGAATCAGAGAACACCCTCACTTCTAACTTCGAGCTTCCATGGCCAAGACAGAGGGTTGTCCCAGCACAGCACCAACAACTTGGATTTTGAAGCCATTTTCAGTGCTGGGAGCTTGGGTTTGAAACGAAGGGAAGGTTTTCCCCGTCGGCCGGGTGCTGCGTGTCCGGCCGCTGCGTCACCCCGAGGCCGCGGGGCTCGTGAGAGTTTGAAAACCCATGTGCACATCCCTGGCTTGTGTTATATAAATGTTCTTCATGATCGTTGAAAGAAGAAACTGCACAGTAGCGTGAAGGTGTCACTCCAAGTGTCACCCAAACCTGTTCTGTTCCCCCACTCCTGGTGAGGCAAGTTTGCATACTTGAGCAATTCCTTTCGTTTAACAGCACCGAACGCACACGGCGGTGCTGGGAACACGTTCTTCTGGCGGCGATGAGTGAAATGCACTCCGGAGCAGCTGAACAATTTAATCCCGGGGAGTGCCTCGTCTCTATCTTTACCTGCTTGTTTGGGCGGCGCATGCACGCGTGCTGCTGCTCCCCGCTGACGCGCTTCGTGGGTATCGCAGGTTTTGCTTCCGTTTGTTTTTCGAGCTCCCCGCTGGGACCTGCTCCCCGGAACCGCACATCGCGGTCCTGGAGGCATTTAAACAACAGGGAAATTTCTGGAAACACCCGGATCCCAGCACCGTGTGTGCAAACAGCTGCGAGCGGCCACAGCTGTCGGTGGCCCCGCTTGCAGCACTGACGGTGTAACGGGGGCGGTGGGGGGTGCGTTTTCCTCAGCTCAGGTCCCAGCTTTGCCTGTCGAGGCTGGGGCTCAAACAAGGGCGTTTTTATTATTTCATCCATCGTGCAGGCCCTGCTGCTCACAGCTCGCCCATTAATCTCGGATCCAGGGCCCAGGCCCGGCGGTGGGGCTTAGCATCAGTAATCCGTGGGTAATTCAGCAGCCTGAAAGCCTGGGGTAAAACTCTGGGGTTTTTCTGTTTTGGTTTGGCTTTAATGGCTTTTTTTGAAGTCCAGGGCAGAGCATTCGCTGCCAATGGGGGCTTTTCCCTCCTGGGGAGGGGAAATGTATTTACAGGAGCTCCTGGGTGTGCCATCGTGTACACTGATGCAGCAGATCCCTTAATTATCCCATCAGGTTTTCTGTACCTTGTTTTTGATGTGATTGAGTGTTAGCAGAGTTGCTTTAATCCCGTGAAATCCGCCGTGGATTTGCAGGGCGCGGCCGTGACAGCGGTTTCTGGTTCGTTTGTGCTTTTCTGGGAAGCCAAGGTCCGTGTGTGCCGGTGCCTCACGTGGCCGGTGCGGGACGGGGCGCTGGGCGGCTGGGACGGTGCTGTGTGTGAACGCGCCAGCCCGGCGTGCGGCCCTGGTGTGTCCTTCTCCTCCTCGTGTGTCTGCGTGACGGGGCAAACCAAAGATCTAGAGAACTGGCAGGACTCGGGCACACCGAAGAGCTCCTGGCTCAGCCTGGGAGCGGGCAGCCAGCTTGGTGCAGGACGGTCCCCGTGGGGGCTGAAGGGTTTTGCTTTTCACTACTGTTACCTGGTGCTCATTGCTGGTATCAGGACGCAGAGTCCCCCTTGTCCTCTCCCCGGCAGAGCTGGGACTCGGGCTCTCCCAGCTCAGTTTCCGGGTTGGGAAACACCGCGATGGGTTCTCAGAGCCCCCGAGAGCGTTGCCCGTTGCTGGCGGGTTTGTTTTGGGGAGGCTGAGACGCTCCCGGGAGCTCGAGGGACGGGAACAGCCCCCCTGCAGGGGCTGGCAGGGCTGCTTTCTCTGCCATCTGCTTCTCTTTGCGGAGGGTTTTTCCTCCCCAGAGCCAGCATTTGAGCTCTTCGAAGCATCTTCAGCCCGGGATGGAGCACGTGGGGTCCTGTGTCATGCCATCGGGACCGCAGCGAGGACGGCTTTGGGATGAGAGCGGCGTCTCCTCTCCCACCACGTCACGCGTCACCCGCGGTTTCCGTCCCCGAGCCCCGGGCTCATCCCGCACTCGGGGTGGTGGTTTTCTCATGTGGGGCTGCAGCAGCCGGAACCCCACGACGGGCTGAGCCTCCCTCGCGGGACCTGCCCCGTTTGAGCCTCTGCTGCGCCTCCAGTAAACGAGAGCCCTTGAGGAGCTTGTGGTTAACAGGCACTTAATTGATTCTGAATAATCCTGACAAGTTTTTGCAGCCCTCATGGTAATTGACTCTCTTTCCGATTGAATAGCCGGGCTCGGTCTGTCCGGCTGCCAGCCTACGCTGCTTGGCTGCATTCCTCCATTTCCAGCTCACGCTTTCCTTTTAACCCCTCCATTGCCCCTCTGGACAGGGACGGTCTCTTCAGCCTCTTTCCTTGCAGGCGGCCTGCTCTTCGCCCTCTGTGTCTCAAATGGGGCAGGATCTTTGGTTGTTTTTCATGGCAGAGTAAACATATAAGCTAATTTATTTTTTACACCTGTATTATAGACTTGGCAAACTAATTTGACACCTGCTTATGGCACGACAAGAGACCAGTGGAAGGAGCCGGGGAAGGCCGGGGAGGATGTGGAGAGCCGGGTGCAGGGACACAGCTCCCAGCCCGAGTGTCGCCCCAGAACTGCCCCGGCTGTGCGTGATGCAGAGGGAGCGCACCGGCCGCTCCGCTCCGTCCCTGGTGCAGCGCGAGCCCGCGCTCCGGGTGTCGGGGCAGAATCTGTGCTGCGTCTGCACCGCCTGTCTCTGCTTTGGGGGAATTTTCTGCCCATGTGAAGCATCTCACTACATAAAGGGACTTTTTCCCATCCCCACCCCTGCTGCCTGTGCTGTAAGATGAGATTTCTCCATCTCCGAGTGCCCTGTAAAGCGCCCCTGGACCTTGTCATGGGGGCAGAACCTCCTCGCTTTGTGCCCCTTCCCTCGGATGTGCTCTGGGCCGGGAGCTGGACTCCCCATTTCCCCCCTTGAATTAAATCACATTGCTTGAATGAACCATATTGCTCCAGCGATGGGGGCTGCTGGCTGCCCCGGGACACCCCGAACCCTCCCCGTGCCCCCGCGCTGCGGCCACATCGCGCAGAGGACGAGAGCTTCTCCTCCCTCTGCAAAGGGTCGGGGAGGGAGCCGGGGCTGGGGGCGATACCCCCCCTGCTCTCAGGGCTCAGACCTTTCCCTCGACCCATTGAGCCCCCAGGAAACCCCCAGGGCCCGGGGAAGCTCTGCCGTGCAGCGCCAGAGATGCTGCAGCAAAGCATCCTCTGCATCTCCCTCCCCGGTGCAGCCCCAGCCCCACATTCAGCATCTCTGGGGTGGCTGCATCCCACTCCGTGGTGCAGGACCCTGCTCCCCATTGCCGTGTCAGTGTGTCCTCCCCATCTCCGTGTCCGTGCGTCCTCCCCATCGCTGCCGGCGGCCGTTCGCCTCCGCTTTAGCTCTTTCTTTCCCGGCGTCCCCCTGTGCCGCAGCCTGGGAATGGTACGGTCCTCGCTCCGGCGCCGTGGATGTTGCTAGAAGGTGAAGGCACCAGCGCAGGCTGCGTCCAGCCCTGAGACATCGCGGGAGAGGGGGACCCGAGGGACTGGCGAGGGGGCTCGGGCTCGGCCCTCGGGGGTCCGGCAGCATCGCGAGCGAGGAGCCATGACCCAGGGGAAGGTAGGAGGGATGAGCAGCTGTCCCGCTTGCATAATTGCTGCATGTTTAGGGGGGAAAGTGGGTTGAAGGGAGGGGGTTAAGGAATAAAACAATGGCCGTGGAGGGGGGAGATGGCGTGTTGACCCCTGGGGGTGTTTTTGGCAGAGGATGAGGATGGAGAGTTGTGGGGTTGGGGGATTTTGTCCTGGGGCTGGATATGTGGCTCAACCCCACTGCTGGACCTGGGGCTGTCTCCTCCACCCCCTGGGGTGCAGGAGCACAACGGGGGGCTCGTGCTTTCCCATCCAGGCCCCCAGCAGCCAGCCCTGGGCACCCCCTGCCTGGCCAGGGGTTTTGAGGGTTCTCCGATGCTCAGAAAGCAGGGACCGGGGGTGTCTGCATCCTCTGCCAGCACGGTGCAGCATCGCCATGACAACGATGCTGGAGCCTGCCTGGTGCGGGCAGCACCTCCCTCCTGCTGCCCCGGGTATCTCTGGGGTCCTGCATGATGTTGGCCCCCCGAGGTGCTGTAAGGGGCACGGGGAGGACAGGCCCTGCGCGCTGGCGGAGCAGCTGGCACAGTCGTCCCCATGCAGCCGGGTCTGCCCGTGGGGACACCCCAGCCTGGTCCCCTGGCTTTAGTTTCAAGGGCGTGTTACACCTCTAATTTATTAATAAGACCTCCTTACAGGGGCCGTGCTGCCCGCTGCAGCGCTGGTTCCTCTGTCTGCTTCGCTCTGGATTCTTGCGGTTGCAGCCCCATCCCCGTGGCCCTCGGGGATGCTCCCCCTGCCGCTGAGCCCCCCGGCAGCAAGGGCTCAGACCTGGCCCGGGGCTCACCAGGATCCAGAAGGTCAAAGGGATCGTGTTCCCAAGGAGAAGCAGGTTCTCGGGTGGCCTGAGGCTCCCTCCGTGCTGGGATTTCACGGTCAGAAGACATGAGATCCCCAGTCCCTTAAGTGCACCTTCAAATGGCAGAAAGCACCGAGGCTGAGCCTCCAGAGGGCAGAGGACCGAGCTCAAGGAAAACACTGAAGGGCCAAGCCAGAGCCCTTCCTGGGGGTTGGGAGAAACTCCCCAAAACGTGGGTGTAAGTGGAAAGGAAGTTCTTCAGCGTTTTCTGCCCAGTAACTGAAAGCTCTTTTCTAAGGGGAGATTTAGGAAGGAGAAGGCTGGAAAGCAGAGAGTTATCTGGATGTTTCCCAGTGTTGCCAGCCCGTGGGAGTCGCTGGGTGTCCCCCAGTCCCTGGGACCCAGCGGAGGGACCCCCAGACCTCTGCCCCGTTGGGTTCCCACTGCTGGGCGGTCTCTGCTGTTTTTCCAGTCTAACCTCTCCCTTCCCACCGCTCTGCGCAGCTTTCCGTGAACAACAAACCCCCCAGCGCCGAGGGGCAGGGGGAGAAGAAGGACAATGCGGCGGCTCCACCGGCTCCCCCGACCTATGAGGAGGCGACAGCAGGAGAAGGGATGAAGGCTGGTGCTTTCCCTGCTCCCCCGTCGGTCCCGCTCCACCCCAGCTGGGCTTATGTCGACCCCAGTAAGTCCTGTTGGGGCCGTCCCAGGGTGCAGAGTGTCCCCGGGACTTGTAGAGAGGATGGGAACCAGGGACGCGGTGCCCGGTTTGGCCCATGGCAGAGCTCGCTCTAGAGCTGGAGCTATAAGGCGTATACATCTAAACCCATATGTCAAAGCCATTTGACACAACCCTACACCACGCTGCCTTCCAGAGGTGGAACTGCAGCCCAGTGTGGTCTCTGCTCCGCTTCCCAGCACTGGGATGGGAAAAATCCCCTCTCCCGGTTTGCCGCACCGGGCAATGTCAGCTCCCTGGTGCAATGCTCGCAGCCCTGTGGGCACAGCCCCGGCTTTTAAAGCAGCTGCTGAGCTGGCGAAATCAGCGTCGCGGCACCAGCCGTGTCCGGCTGCCCCGAGCCGGCGTGCGGGGCCAGTGGAGGTTAAAACCCTGCTGGACTCTGAGGCCGAATTGTTCCAGCATTGCTTGATGTGGCCGGTTCCTCGGCAAACAAACAGCTTTTCTTCCCCGGGTGCCGCCTGCGGCTTCTGCTTGGTTGTGGCAAGCGGACAAATGCTGGGCTGTGCGGGACGCGGGGGAACGGCCGCGCAGCAGCGGCTGGGGGGACACGCGGTGTGTGCTGGGGGAACCGCTGCTCCAGCCGCCCAGCTCCAGCTGCAGGGACTGGGTCTAACGAGTCCTCTCTGCCTGCTCAGTCCGTGCTGGGCTCTGCTGCCGGCCCGTTCCACCCAGCGGGGCCGTCACAGCGGCAGGATGAGGATGCTGAGGGAGTGGGAAAGAACCAGCTAAACCCTCCGAGATGTGTGTGCCTGCACGCTCGGGTGCTTTCACAGGCTTTGCCCATTCTTGTCTCCCTTCAGGGGTCAGAAGCAGAGGGGATAAATAACCTCCCGGCTTGTTACAACAATCATCCGGCTCTTTCTGCTGTCACGATGAATTAGGATGGGCAAAGCCCACATGGGCCAGGGCGCTGCTCTTTTGGGTACCCCAGAGGACTCGTTTAGATGCCGTGTCACCTCTTGTCCCCTCCCTGCCGTGCCTGGCAGGATTTCCTCACTGCAGCTGTGCCCTGTGCCCTGAGCCCCGCTGGTGCTTTCCTGTGATTTCGTGTCCTTGTCCCCTGCTCTGCCCTGGCCACGCTGCAAGCCGGGACACGCTGGCTTGGGTGGGAGGTGATGGGTGCTGGGGAGGAGCGAACCCCTTCCCTTCCTCGCAGCTGTTTAGGTGCCTAATTCGGCGTTGAGATGCTTTGATTGCTTTGACACAGGAGGCACCGAAGTGTCCCGGGGACAAGGGCCTCGGGTGCTCTGGGCCCTGCCTGGTGATGACAGCCGCGCAGGGAGGATGCTCTGCGGGAGTTTCGTCTCCACTGGGGCGTAGAAGAAGGCAGGAGAGATTTATTGGGCACAAGAAGAAGAAGAGATTTATTCCCTGCCAGGGGTAGCTTTAGCATGAGGCCTCTGTCATAAGACCAAGCAACCTTTGAACAGCAGAATTCTGGGACCAGGGCGTTGGGTTTGGCTCTCCAGGGGTCTGCAGCCAAGTCTAGAGGGTCCTTCTTCTATCTGCCTGAAGGATCTGGGGACCCTGGGCTGAAAAGCCTTGGGAAGGAGGGAAGTCACCTGTCAAACAGGCAGGGGCACGATTGCGGAGCTGCTGTAATCGCATAAGCCTTCATTCTATAGGAGACCTGGGTGGGGAGACCGTTAGTAACACAGACGGGGATATCTGCAAGACAAGCACTAAGCCTGCTGAGCTTTCAGTGTTTGTTTTATTTTCTTTCCTTGGGCGTGAGGTTCAGGAGATGGGGAAGGTTGATTCTTCCATCTAATTTGTGCAGCTCATTGAGGGAGAAGCTGCTGCTTTGGGTTTCTGCTCCTGCCCTGCAGCGTCCCCAGCGCCGCCCCCACCCGGCCGCGGCACGGTCCCCTCCCCGGCAGAGGCTTTTCCCCATTGCCTTCCATCTCCCCTTCGGGCTGCAGAGCAAACCGATGCTCCACGGTGCAGTTTCCTCCTCGCTCAACCGCAGGGAAGCTCCAGCGTCCCCGAGGCCTCGGCAAAGCCGGACCGGGTCGTGCGCGGTGAGGATTTTTGGGGAGGTGCTCCCAGCAGCAGCACCGGGGTTGTTCCTTGCTGACCAGTCCTCTGAATGGTCCTTTCCCCCGTTCAGATTCGCTGCTGACCAGTGCCCTGACCCTGCGTGGAAGTCAAATTCGGGGATGGAGCCTATGGCGCAGCGGGCTGTAACGGGGTTGTCTCTCCACACGAGACGTGGTGCAGACGCTGTCAAAGCTCTGGCACCTACAGCGCAGCGAGGGAACCCTCCTGCACCAGGGCTCCTGGTGGGAACGGCTGAGGTGCTGACTCAGCTCCTCTGGGGGATGCTTTAATATTCAGTGAAGCTGAGCAAGGATGCCATACAAGCCCTCTAGTTGCTGTTAAAGCTACCACAGGAAGTAACCCTGGTGTACTTGTGCTGGAGTTTGCAGCAGCGGTTCCCCCGTCTCTTCCTGGAGATGCTCCTGACAAGGTGCAGGAGTGGGAAGGGAGCGGAGTGCGTCCCAGCAAACCTTGGTTTGTGGGCCAGACCTCGGGATTTGGCCTCTGGAGCTGTGGTCGGTCACCGGGTGGGACGACTGCGGCTGGGGAGGGCGCTTGGGGCTGACCTGTTCTCCCGCTCCAGGCACCAGCCCCAGCTACGGCAGCAGCGGGTACCCGGGGGACACGGAGATGCTCACGACCTTCAGCTGGGACGACAGGAACGTGCGCAGGGTGTTCATCCGGAAGGTGAGGGGCGGGCGCCTGTGCCGGGCACGCGCAGGGGCTGCGGGTCGCCCACGGGCTGCCTCTCGTTGCAGGTTTATGCCATCTTGATGGTCCAGCTCCTGGTCACTGTCGTGATTGTGGCTTTCTTCACCTTCTGGTAGGTCTCTGGTGCAGCAGGAGTGCTTGCAGAGTCCTGTGCGTGACCTGCTGCTGCGTTACCTGCTGCTCGGGGTCTTGTCTGTCATGTAGACACCTGAATTATTTTGTTTTCCCCCATGTGCTCCAACAGAAAAACAGAACTGAGACAACCTTGAGGGGTCTCGGTACCTCTGTCACCATTCCCGTGTGTCCCTGGGATGGTGCCTTGTCCCTTTTGGGTGCTGTCCCAGCCACGAGCCTGGGGCTGCTCACCCGTGGGTGTTTACTGCTGTATCTTCCTCCGGGAGCTCTTGGGGCCACCAGGCCCCAGCCCAGCTGGGGAGGGGGGACCCCCGGCAGAATCAGACACCCCCTCGCGCAGCCAAGCGTTTCGGGCTTGAGCAGCTCACGTTGCCTGCAGAATAAATAATGAATAACGCATCGCTGTTGGCCGGGGCTTTGGGCTCTTTAACCTCTCCTCGGAGCCGGCAGCGGCCGCTCCCGAGCGTGCCCGCGGGGTAATCAATAACACGGGCCGTCTCCCTGATTTGACAGCTCGAATCTCTTTCCAGTTGGTCAGTCTGCAGGTTTTTCTCACATACCCCGTGCTGCATCACCCGTGTGTGTCCCCAGGGTTCATTTAGCAGCAACCTGTGAAGTGATGGGCGTTTTTACGCTTTCTGCTCAGCATCCTTTTCCTCTGTGTTGCAGCGAGCCGGTCAAGGGGTACATCCAGACGCACGCCGCCTGGTATTGGGCTTCCTAGTGAGTATTTCTGTGTTCTCCTGTGGCCATGCGTGCTCCAAACAGCTCTGGATGTGGCTGTGGAGACACTTTCCCAACACCCTGTATCTTGCATGTGAAGAATTGCACTGAACTGCTTGCAGTGGGGGAGCTGGGGAAATTCATGGACAACTCTGAGGTTAGAAGATGGAAAATGTCACCCGAATGAGTTAGAGACATAGGCTAGATCTCTACAAACACTTCCCAAAAGAGGGCTTGCTGCTCTGCGAACCGGCTGCGCTTCCATGCATCAGGATACTTGCGGTCGTGCTGGTTTCCTGGATGCCGCTGGTGTTAGTGCCGCTAATTAAGCAGACAGGGTGCGCGATGCAATTGTTGGTGAACCGGGCGCTGTGAACCTGGCGTTAATGAGCTCACACCCAAATCACCAAGTGTGTCCGAGCCGGGAGATGAGACACCAGCTTATATAACTCAGAAGAAAAGCCCCAAAATAGCAGCAGTCGAAGGGAACGGGCACCAGCGCCTCTTTGACATGAACGGAAAATAATGTGCTATTTCTTGGGCAGTTGTAGGTTGGAGCAGCAGCGTTGCTGTGCAGGGAGACAAACCAAGCTCTGCTCAGGTCTGTGCTTTGACCTCTGGGTTCTTCTTCTGCAGCTTAATGGGCAGTTCACACTTCTATTTTTCAGTAGGAGCGAACTGGGGTCAGGCTCTGTGCTTGGGGACTCGCATGTCATCTGTCCCTTCAGCTCGCAGCGAGCCAGCCCTCCCCTCCGTCCCCATGTCTCCAGTCGCTTGTCCTGACCTGGTCTGGGTCTCTTTCACAAGCAGAGACCCCAATTCTCTCTGTACAATAGAAGTGGGTGCCCCGGGGTGTTTTCCTGCTGCTGGGCGATGGCTCGGAGGGGATGAAGCCAGAGCAGACGTGCTGCAAGGGATGGACAACAGCGACGGGTCCTGCCCCCGCGTGCTTTCTGCCCATCCGTTCAGCCGTGTCCGCAGCAGCTTTCCTGCTTCCCCGCGGGAGAGCAGCGCTGGGCTTTATCTCTGGCGCATTTCTCATGGCCTGTGGGTTTTGCCGTCACGCCGGTTTACGGGAGCCGAGGCGCTGGCTATCGTGCAGCCATCGGCGTGCTCGGGAGCCGCGTGCCCCCGGGCGCTGGGGAGAGCGGGGGAGCAGGTTCCCGCGGTGCCGGACCCAGAGCGCTGTGGAAAAACACCCGGGCTGGTGGTGGAGCGGGACACACCGGCCCGCAGCTCCGCAATTTCACTCTGCTGAAGGGTCAAGTCACGTGAGATAAAGAATTCTCCTGTGACCCGGGATGGCTTGTGCAACAGCATATTAGGCTGGGGCTGCGAGCTCCGCTGGCCTCAGCGGATCCTTCTGCTGGTGCTGTAACATGGGACCAGTTCCCTTCTCCAACACCGACCTTCCCGTTGGCCTTAGGCAAGTCACTTTGGGAATCTCGGTTCATCCCAGCTGGATGCCTCAATACCACCGAGTGCCTGGAAATGAGGGGCAAGGTCCAGCTGCCTCTATGTGAGCAATTAACGCACCAACGAGGTGTCCATGACACACCTGTCCACGTGCTCCATCCCTCCCAGACCCCAACGCCGCCCTTGCTGTGCTCTAAAAGCATCCCGAGGTTCCTCTAGGAAGGCTGTGCTGTCCCACCTCGGGCTGGCACGAGCGACGTGGGCAGCTGTGGGCAGCAAACCGTTTTGGCCAGAGGCGGCCGCTGCCTCAGCTCCTGGCAGGTGCTGCTGTGTGAGCCAGCAGAGCGTCCGCAGCACCAGCTGGAGGCTCAACGCGCAGCGCTTGGCTTTCCCTCCCTCAACGGCTCTTTCTCTGTTCTTTGCAGCGCTGTTTTCTTTGTGACCTACTTGATTCTGGCTTGCTGCTCCGGACCCAGGTAAAATAGTTTCCTTTTTTGGATGTGAAACAGCCCCGTGAAATGAAGGATAAGTGTTTTTCCTCTCATTTCAAGCATGACCAATGTTGCAGAGGTGGGATGGGGTCGTGCTGACACGGGGACCCAGGTGGCAGCTGCATTTGCAGTTGTGGGTTGCTGCAGCACAGCATTAAAAGCTGAACTCAAATGGCAATGGGAAAGCTATGTTGAAGCAAAAATTGCATGGCTGTGTAGCTCCGAACCCTCACTATCAAATACTGCAGAGGACGGCTGTGTTT
Source organism: Columba livia (assembly GCF_036013475.1). Taxonomy (NCBI): domain Eukaryota; kingdom Metazoa; phylum Chordata; class Aves; order Columbiformes; family Columbidae; genus Columba; species Columba livia. The sequence goes on along the minus strand of NC_088630.1, from coordinate 449,277 downwards.
GCTCTCCGCAGAGCAGCGTCCCGCGGCCGCTTTGCTGCAATATCACGGGGATATTGGTCCGGGACCACCCTAAATGTTCCCTCGTTCCCAACAGGGGGACTTTCCCCCTGCACCAGCCCTGCCGCTTGCTGCACAGGCCATTAATTGTATGGCATAATTATGCAACCTGCGGCCTCCCTCCGCACCGCAGGGCTGACCAGCCCCTCTCTCTTCCCTGCAGGAGGTATTTCCCATGGAATCTGATCCTGCTGAGCATCTTTGTGAGTAGCACATCTGGACAGCATCTGCCCTGCCCCTGCAGCCGCCAGGGTGGGTTTGGGGCCGGCTCCGAGCAGGAGAGACGGCTGGTCTGGGTTCCTGCAGAAAGCTGGAATTTCACCCTCTAATTGCCCTGCGCTGGGGCTGAGGAGCTGTAACTGAACCAGAATGTGACAGGCAGGGAAGAAGGGAGCCTCTGTTTCCGACAACAAGAAAAATGCCCGCAGAGGCCGGTGCTGGAGCGGGGCAGAGGGGTGGGAGGTGGGACGGCTCTCGGGGGTGGCCTGGCCTCCCTTTCACCTGCCCTGTGCACATTAATCACCACAGGATTAGAAACTATGTGAAAATCGCTGCTCTTGAGCATCCATCTAGGAGGCTTCTCTGCCCTTATCATCCTCTGCAATGGAAATGTGGTGTCTGTTGTGTGTCTCTGCCTGGGACACGAATGCAGGAGTAACGCGGTTCTGTTTCCCCCCAGACGCTCTCCATGGCTTATCTCACGGGGATGCTCTCCAGGTAGGCTGAGCACATGGTGTCTGGAGGTTTTCTGGTCCTATGGGTTTTTTCCAGCAGTTTCATGGTTCTTTTGTAGCCGCCAGCTCGCTCCCTTGTGCCGGTGTTTTCACTGTGAAATCTGCCCGCAGCTCAGCCGCGGTTCACGGTTCACGGTTCACGTGGGTCGCGGGTGACGAGGCAGATGAGTCAGTGGCTGTTGATGGATGCGAGCGCGGAACAAAGAAAGTTGTGGCTTCAGCAGCTTGGGGAAAATAGCAGTGATATCACTCCCAAATCCCAGTGAAGGGCAGAGTGGGGACTGGATCTTCTTAGGGCTGAACCTGGTGCTGTAACCAAAATCAGAAGTCAGGCATACAACAAGATTATAACCTGCTCAAATCCCGGCAGTTTTCCCTGTTACGAGCACATTGGTCGTGTAACGGCGGCTGCAGATTTCTGATTTCTCACCGTGCTGCAATGACATTTGTCATTCTATTTTTATTGTCTCCCAGTTTGAATCCTCCCCCTCCTCCATCTGTCCACGGGCAGACAGATTTTCACAGCCGTGCCCTCCTGCCCACCCTCTTCTGTTGAAAGCAGGAGGAAAACCCATCTAGGCGTTGGTTTAGTGTTTTCCCTCCTTCCCTTTGTACATTAAGGGGGGGCACTGATAGTTTCAGTGCTGTTTGTGCCCCAGGACTCGTGCTTTCCCTGAACACTTCTGCTAAGCTTCTGTCTGCCTTAATCCCTCCTTTTACCCACCCCTGTGGGAAACACTGACAGAGCGGTTTTGCTGTTAATGTTGCAGTTACTACAACACCAAGTCGGTCCTTCTGTGCCTGGGGATCACAGCCCTGGTGTGTCTGTCTGTCACCATCTTCAGCTTCCAGAGCAAGGTGCGTTTGTGCCCATGGAAGGGGCATCTCCCCGGGGCAGGACGTGGGCTCTGGATGCAGGAGCAACCGGAGCGATGCTGGGATGTGAAGTGAAGGCTACAGGACATGCTGGGGTGAGGGGAGTGTCGGGGGTGTAGATGGGGCTGGGAGATGCGGATGCATTGCGGGTAAGGTGGATGTTTTTGAGGTTTAGGCTGTGAGGTACAGAGGGGCACTGGCACAAACGTGTACGATGGGCTTTTGGTTATCAGGGATGTGATGGGTACCAAGTTCTTGCCTGTGGCAATACAGGGGATACGGTGTGCACACAGCAAGATGCGTGTGCTGCTGGAGAGGCTGAGCTCCCTCGCCCCCTCCTCCCCTGCGCTTGTAACGCGATGGTTTCTACCTCCACAGTTTGACTTCACCTCCTACCAGGGCGTCCTGTTCGTGATGCTCATGGTGCTTTTCTTCGGCGGCATCATCCTGGCCGTGATACTGCCCTACCAATACGTGAGTGACGACCTGTCCCCTCCTTCCCTGCCCAGCGCCGCCAGTCCTGGCCCCAGGCTGGGAGCCGCTCAGCGCCAAGCGGGCGAGCTGCGGGCCTGGCTCGGGGGGGTCCCTGCCGCTCTCCGAAAATGTGCAGGAACAAGAGCGGGCGGCTGTTGCCTGCTCGCTGTACAATCAGATATCGGCTGCGGGACAGCTCTGGCCTGCGGCTGGAGGAAGTTCGCTTCGGTTCCTGCAGCTGTGTTGTGACCCCACAGCAGGTCACATCACCCGCTCGTGCCTCAGTTTCCCCTCCAGTAAAACCGCATTAAAGCGCTGGCCTGCCTGGTACAGAACGGGGCTTCTTGCCCTGAGTTCAGGGCAGGACTGGGGCTCTGGACCAGCGCGGTGGGGTGCGTGTCTGGCCTGACCTGGCTGTGTTCGCACCAACTCCAGGCACCGTCCTGCACTGTTTAAATCTCAAGGCTCACATTTCTCAGAAACAAGCAGCTCTGGAGCCCTTCACATCTCACCTGGCTCCTCCGGGGACCCGAGTCCCACTTTAATGGTCGGACTTGCAGCATCTCCCACCGGCACCAGCCCTGTTTGGTCTGGTGATGGACAAATACACAGAGCCAGGAGCCTGGGTTTTGGTTGTCTCTCGCCGTGCAGACGCGAGGGTGAACCCGCTCGCAGCGCCAAGCCGCTGCCTTAAACTGTTGAGACAACTACGCCTTATCTCGCAGCTCCTCGAGATAAGCATGGCTTGGGGCAGGCCCCTAATGAACGTGTCTATGGGGAGGCAGGTGCATGTGGGCACCTTCTGGATCACCCGCGGCAGGGACTGGCGGCCAGTCCCCATTCCCGGGAACGTCCTGCTGTGACTCCAGCAGATGAACACGTTCCAGCTACACTTGTTAATTAAAAACACGTTTCCATCAGGATATAGTGCTGAGATATTTCCATATTTCAGATATTGCAGATGGCAGCTGTGTTGAGGAGGCTATTCAGAAACACAAGGACCTCATCTAGAAGCGTATGAGTCAGTTAGACACAATGGCCACAGCGAGAGGGGAAACTGAGGCACACTGACATGTATTTTTGGCCACAAAAAGGTCAATAACTGAAATGGTGTTGGAGCTGGAAGTGGTGCAAGTCCATCCCGGGTTATTAGAGCACTTTCCCTGCCCCGCATCCTCCAGATGAGAGCTCAGCCCTCGTCTGTGTCAAGTCCTAATTAACCGGGTTTCTCCCAGGCACTGACGGCTGGGTTTGTCTCCTTAGGTCCCCTGGCTCCACGCGATCTACGCTCTGCTGGGTGCCGTTATCTTTACTATGGTAAGTGGTGCTGGTCGTGGCGCCTGGGAACGTGCTGGCAGGAAAAACAAGCAGATAAACAGGGAGTAAATGCTTGAAGGATGCTTGGTGAGGAGTGAGTCGCAGGATTGCAGGGAGCTCCACGTCCTCAAATGCCTCATGAATAGCAATTATTGCGGTGACCTCAGCCTCGTCCCGAGAAGGTGCTGGTGTACGTGACAGCGCTGGTGCAGAGCACGGGGCGATTGGCAAACCTGTGCGGCATGAGCAATGCTAGGTGTGAGCAGCAGCAAGCGTCGCGGGGACGGGGCACGATGCATCTCCGGAGTGGGAAAAGCAATGAAGCTTTGGCACAGCTGGACTGTGGGGCTCAAGGGGAGCCTGGCAATGGAATGGAGCTGCAGAAATGAGCAAAGTTGGGGCTGGCTGTGTGGGAATGGGCCGAGGGCTGGGTGTGAGTTTGACAGAGTGTTTCCAAAAGACGGACCCAGTTTCAAAGATAGAGTGATTTCAAATTGGGTCCGTGTTTTTGGAACACCCTGTGGAGGTGCAGAAAGAGGGTGGGAGGCCACGGATTGGGGCTCAGGGGCGTTAGGAAGGTTCATCGCGGGCAGCAGCGCTGGAGCCGGGCAGCTCCTCCCAGGAGCGTCGGAAACCTCGATTCCTTCCTTGGACTGCTCTCCAGAGGTTCCTCCCGCAAAGCGGCTCCCGGCGCAGGTCCCGGCAGCGCCGCGCTGCTGGCGGGCCGTGGGAGGTGTCTGGAAGGTGCTCGAGGTGGGGGTCAGGCCGAGGGCTGCCCCGGGCGGCAAGGCGGTGCCTGTTGGGCATGCTGTGAATCAAAACAGTTGAGCAATTTAATTTATTAGCTATAATAAAGTGAGCTCAGATATTTCTCCTGTGATTCACGATGGAAGGCAGCTCTGTAAAATACAAGTAGGCTAAACACCTTCAAGTTACCCCATAAATTTCAGTCAGAATCTCAGCTGGCGGAGTTCATTGTGCCAGGCTCGTCAGCCCGGCCTGACAGTCGTAGAATGTCTGGGGAGATGAGCTGTGATTTCTGAGCGGGAAGGCAGTGATGGGGAAGAAGGCGCCAGCCCTGTCGAGCTCGGCGCCGCGGGGTCCGGCAGCTCCGCCAGAGGATCTGCTGCCCAGGACCTGGCGTTTCTTGCTCCTTATTGCTCTGGTCCTGCTGCCTCTGCCGTGTCTCGTTGGGTCCAGGTCACCCCGGTGCTTGGCAGGTGTTTCTGAACCGGGGGACGTCTGGGAATAGCAATCGTAGGGCCCGGCTGAGGAGGAACAGGGAGGATTGGTCCAGAGCTGGTCCTGGGACACATTTGGGATGGAGGAAGCAAGCATGGGGTAACAGTTAGGCTCAGGGCTCGACTACTGAGTGAAATGAAGGAAGGGGAAAGTTGCAGCTTACGCAGTGCATTGTTCGGAGCTTTTAAATTGCAGTTACAGCCCATAAAAAGTGGCTGTGTTTTTGTTCTGGGTCCAGTGAAGTAACTGGGAGAACTCATTAGGGCGCTTTTGGCCTCCCTGTGCCAAATCCCTGTGTGACTGTCCCTGAGCTTCCTCCTCTTTCCGCACAGTTCCTGGCATTTGATACCCAGATGCTGATGGGGAATCGCCGGTACTCGCTGAGCCCAGAGGAATACATCTTCGGGGCCCTCAACATCTACCTGGACATCATCTACATCTTCTCCTTCTTCCTCCAGTTCTTTGGCTCCAGCCAGGAGTGAGCGCAGCGCCGCGTTACCTTTGCTGGCAAGACGCAAGTGTTTAAAATCTTAAAAGAAGAGGAAAAGAGGGTTCAAAAGAACCAGGCAAAACAACCCCCACCCTTTCAGGCTCCATTCAGTCAGCTGAGCAAAGCCCCTGGGTTCCTTATGCAGCTTGTATATATGCTGTTAGGCCTTTGTGACCCAGAAAGCAAAGCAGGGCTTAAGTGTTGTGTCTCTTCTGCTCCCTCCACTCCTGCCGAGACCAAACAGACCAGAGACCGGGAGGCATGAGACCGAGATCTTTTCCCCAGAGCCTGTCAGGGCCGCCTGCCCGAGTCCTGCACACCACGGCATGTTGTGCTGAGAGCAGCTCTGCAAAGGGAAAACAACATTAAGGCGAGGAGAGTAGGGAATTCTGCTGGGATCCTGGCAGGAGAAGCAGCCGAACAGAGGAAAGGGCCCGGGGAATCCTCGTGGTTCCCTGTTTCTCTCCTGCACTCATTGTGGCCTCTGCAGAGAGATATTCCTGACAGCGCCTGTCGTTAGCAGCGTGGAGCACAGGATCACGTAGTCTGGGTGTCCCAGCCGTCAGTCTTCCAGGCACAAGGGAAAACCATTGTGCAGGACGTGCAGCCTCTCTGGGGACACCCCCGATCCCATGCAAGGATTACTGGCAGAGGAGGGATGAACAAGGCTGAGTTTCAGAGCCCGGGCAAAGCCAGGCGCCTCCTGACATGGGAAATGGGCGGCTGGGGTCTGATGCCTTCACAAAAGTGTCTTGGTTGCTTGAGATGAATGGTCCCAAGCGGTTACGACCCAGAGACTGAGGCCAGGTGAACGCCTGTTGCTCGCGGTGAGTGCTGCTCTGTAGCAAGCACCACCGTTGCCTCTTTCTCTGGCCGTTCTCCAGCTTTGCTCTCCCAAGGGGGGATGTCAGTGAGGGCACCGGATGCTTCCGAGTGCTCAGGTAACTTTCCATCTTCCCCTCGCTCACATTCCGCTGTCTGGGGATTAGCTGGCTAATTTCTAACTGTAAAGCTCCAGGTGGAGATAAGAAGCCTTTTGCTCTTATTTAAAAAGCGATCCTGCCTGCTGATAGAAACCTGTATCTTCAATCTCTCTGGGAATGCCGGGCCAAGTGCGTCAGCGAGCTGCCTCCAGCAATCCCTGCGTGTTAGAGAGAGGCTATGCCAGAGTGCTCCCCGCCGCGCGTTCCTGCTCTGCTGCTGCCCCGGCTCTTGCCCTTCGCAGGTCGGATCTCCTGCCACACGTGCTCGATGCCCCGAGCCGGGCAGAGGGGGTTTCTGTGCAGAGAGTGGAAACGCTCCAGCCCCGCTGCACTGGCCTTGCCCATCATCACACAGGAGCGCAGCTGGTGCATTCCCCTGCCTTCCCCCCCCAGCACCCCTAAAAACACCCAAACAACAGCAAGACATAGCCAAAATATTTTTAGGCATAAAGGAGATTATTAGGCGATGACAGCATTAAGTTCATGACCCAGTGACTTCTGCAGTGCATTGCAGAGGAGAAACGAGGGCCTTGAGTTGCTGAGCAGGCAGAATTGGGAAAGGGGACAGCATGGGAGGCACCCTAAAAGTTCCTGAAATAGGAGTTTAAAGAGGGAATGTCCTGTCTCAGCCCCATGCAGGCACTTCTGGAATATCCTGGCAGACTGGCTGTGCAGCCTTTCTTTTTGCTCACAGCAAAAGGCCTTGTAGGAATTTCTGGTTTCCAGCTTTTGAGGAGGGAGTTTGGAGCTGCATGATGAGTTCCGACCCTGAAATAGTCCTAAAACTCCTCCTCTGGAGGACGATGTGGAGCAGAGCCCTGCAGCCGCCCCTCTCTGCACCGGGCTCCTCCAGACCGGCCCCGCACACCCCGGGAGCTGGGGAGGAGAACGCGGATCTGCAGCCCGCTCTGGATCTCTCGCTCTTTTCCCTTCTGGCCTGGAGTAACGTCGCTGCTGCACCCTGGCTTTCTGCTCCTGTGTGGGAAGAGCTTGCATGGCCATTCTCCATGTCCGGGCCCCCCGAGCGGGACGGCGCGCTGCCCTCCCGTGCCCCTCCAAGGGCTCCTTTCCTGCATGTGCCCTGGTCCCCCTCCTGCGCTGACCCCACGCTCGCAGTCCGTCCGTGCCAGACCTACCGAACACACTTGGACTGAGGCAGCGAGTGGTGTGGATGTGCTCATAGAGGCAGAAATCCTCATGAGCCCGAGTAACACAAGGCTGGGGGTGGGATGTGGCTATGGGCATGTTCCTCCTGGGCTCCCCGAGCCTCTGTGCGGGGCGGCTCCTGTTCCTCCGCGTAGCTGTCCTTCTGTCTGAGCGCTGCAGCACCCAGCCCCTGGCTCCGCACCCTGCACCCCTGCACCCCTGTCCCGCCATTCTTATGATTTCACTGTAAATAGGATTTTGTATTTTCTCTGAACGTTGCTAATAAATCGTTGCGAAACTGTCGCGAGGTCTCCTTGCTGAAGTGCGGCGGGAGGACGGTCGGCTCGCTCAGCTGCTGCTTCATCCCCTTCCAAAATCAAACACAAGCAAGACTGTGGCTCAATGTACATGGCCCAAAGTTACAATGGACAGCAGGCTGTCCCTTCTCTGGTCGTGACTAAGGAACTCATCCTACAGAAAGTAAGGAAATGCGTGAGAAGTGTTTGAGAACTGAGGGCCAAAGGGCTCCTTGAGGAGGATCCTGTTCTGTCTTGGACTTGGTTAATGTGGCCACAGGATTAAAAAAACCCAAGTAATGGGGAGCGAGGAAGTGTTGTAACAAGGCGCCTGCTCAGAGGGCGTTTTCTGTAGCTCTGGAGAGTAACCTGATGTACTAAAGCTTTCTCTAGAGTCAATGGGACAAACAAATGGCTCCAGAGAGCAGGGGGTTGTCCTGTCCAAAGCTGCACGTTCTGCAGCAAGAAGGTGTTTTGCTGTGTGTTCTGCTGGGTGATGTCTGCAGGGTGATGTCTGCCGGGTGATGTCTGCCGGGTGATGTCTGCAGGGTGATGCTCTGCAGGGTGATGCTCTGCCGGGTGATGTCTGCCGGGTGATGTCTGCCGGGTGATGTCTGCAGGGTGATGCTCTGCAGGGTGATGCTCTGCCGGGTGATGTCTGCCGGGTGATGTCTGCAGGGTGATGTCTGCCGGGTGATGCTCTGCCGGGTGATGTCTGCAGGGTGATGTCTGCCGGGTGATGTCTGCAGGGTGATGTCTGCCGGGTGATGTCTGCTGGGTGATGTCTGCTGTGGGACAGCACTTGCGGAGAAAGAACAGAAGTGAGAATGGCCCTGATCCCGTACCAGCCTTGCACCTGCATTTCTGAGCTCCTGGCGCCCTCTGCTCCTCACACCGTGATACGGAACAGCATGAAGTGAAATCCAAGCTCCCCGTGTCACCCTGACCCGAAAACCTTCTCCGTGCCAACTCTTTGTCTCCTTTAGCAGTGAACTCTCATTTTCTTCTGCTGTAAAACTTGCTGCTGGCTGCCTATGGAGCCCTGGGCAATCCTATGTTTAAATGTGATTTAAATAACATTTATATGTATATATATGTTTAAATAACATTTTTAGAGAAGTTTGAAAAAGCCTTTTTAAAGAGGGAAAGCTCTGGCTGAGGTTGGGTTGCCCAGATTCAGGTAGGTTTTGGCACTGGCACTGAGTGAAAGCTGAGGTAACGTTTCTGGCTTTATTTGACGCCAGGTTTTGGGCACAAGCTGTTCTCCTGGGGGAGGTGGCTGCTCCAGGGTCCTGTTGCTGCGAGGCCCGGGGCAGAGGGGACCCCAGAATCACCCCAGGCCTGCGCCCCCACACCAGGCTGCAGTGTCGCCATGGCAACACTGGGGCAAAGCTGGCAACAGGGCCACAGGTGCCACCAGGGCGGTTGGAGCCGTCCGCCCTCGGCCTGTCCCGGCGTGACAGGGCCCAGACGGGGTACTTCTACACAAAAAAGCCCCTGATAATGCGATTTTCCCCCCAAACGCGGCCCGAAGCGACGCGCATGCGCTGCCGCCCGCGGAACCATTTTCCCCCGGAACGTTTCTGCTCCCCCCGGAGCGCGCGCGCGGCACACGACAAAATGGCGGCGCCCGTCAGTGGGGGGTTTCCCGCCTTGGAGCCCGGCGCTGCTCCCTACGGCAACTTCCCCAATTATTCCCGCTTCCACCCCCCCGAGGGCCGCGTCCGCCTCCTGCCCGCCGGGCTCTTGCGGAGCCTGTTCCCCGCGGCGGCCCGCCCGCTGCTGGGGCTCGATGTGGGCTGCAACTCGGGGGTAAGGGGGCGCCGCGGCGGGGCTGGGGGTTGCTGGGGTGGGGGCTTCGGCGGGGAGAAGACTGGTCGGAGTATTGAGGAGCTGTGAGGAAAACCTGGGGGGAGGCGGCGGTCTGGGCCGTTGCGGGGCAGACTGGGGAGGTCCGAGGGGTTGGGGGACAGTGTAGCGTGCAGAAGAGCCTGGGGGTGACACACGGGTTGGGGGTGGGGGGGCAGGCTCAGGTGGTTTTGGCGGGACGGGCGGCTGGGAGGGTGCGGTGGGGTGAACTGGGAGGACTGGGAACGGGGGGCCTGGGTGCAGGGGGGAGGAGAGCCCGGGGCTCGGGGAGCCCCCTCGGCAGCGATCCCGGGAGAGCGGGGGGAGCTTGGGCCCAAGGGTGACGAGTCTCACCATTTCCCATTGTGAAAGTTCATTCTCTTTCTTTACCTAGTTCTGCCTTTTTCTCATGGCTTTTCCTCAGCGTGCAGCTTTGCTGTGTTGTAATTCAGAAGTGCCTGTGCATCTCTGGTGCAATGTTTAATTTAACTATGTTTAAAGATAGTTTTGTTGTTTGTTGTTTTTTTGTTTTTCAAATGGGGACTTTATCAGTGCATTAACTTAGAAATAATTATTACTTCAGAATTGTGTAGCGTTCTGGCTGGGGACGAGGGCACTGCTGTTCCCTTGGCTTCTCTTCCCTCTGCCAGAAGGTTTGGAAAGCCGCCTGCAGTGTTTTCTAAAGGAGAGTTTGAAATCCTGTTTCAGGTGGGCTGGTGGAACAGGCCAGGTGAACTTGTTCTCGGTCCCGTTCTCTGGAGGTGCAGAGACTTTCACCGCTAGAGGACGCGCCCTGCCCGCTCGTGTGGGCCGCGCGCTCAGGACGTCGCTCAGGAACGTCATGGGATCTCCTTTAATGAAAGATTAATGCGTTTTCCACTTAGTGATGCGTTCTGTGAAAGGAAACGCGAAGGAAAGCTCTCATGTTAACTGTCTTGTGCTACAATCCAGTGGTCAGGGAATGTCTCCTGCTTTAGCAGCAGCACTGTATTACTCTGAGCTAGGCATCGTGAATAGCTCGCGGTGTTGCTTGGGAGCTCCGAGGCTCACCCAGGGAAGCCGGTCCAGCCTTTGCCCCCGCCTTGCATGGGGCTATCTGGCAAGATTCCTGTTACTAAAACTCCTCTTTCCTGTAGTTTTTGAAGCAAACCCCCAAGGGTGGGGTGACACAGGTGTAGTTCCCGTCCCTGGTTGGTTTTCTGGTAGTCAGGGCTATCATGACGCTTTTTGCAACAGAAAGGAAGGTTGGTGGAAAGCTTGTTCTGGATTTTATCATGAGTGGACTCTGAGTTGGCGCTTGTGCCTCGCTGCGGCGCGGGGGTCCCGTGTGCGTGGTGAAGTGTTTTGGAGGCGCTGCGGGCCCCGTGAACCCCTGTTGTTTTCCTTTCTGCAGGAGCTCAGTGTGGCTCTGTACAGGCATCTGCTTGGCCTCCAGGAGGGCGAAGGCAGCCTGGACCAGCCTGCAGCTGGCAAGGATCTGAACCTTCTGTGTTGTGACATTGACCCGCTGCTGATTGAGAGGGCTCAGCAGTTCAGCCCCTTTCCTGCCTCCATATCCTTTGCCAACCTGGACATCATGGACTCGGCTGCCAGGGAGCCGTTCCTCAGCTCCTACCTGGGCCGATTCGGCCGCTCTGCCTTTGACATTGGTTTTTGCATGTCTGTGACCATGTGGATCCACCTGAACCACGGGGACAGCGGCCTGAGGGAGCTCCTGTCCCTCCTCTCCTCGCTGTGCACGTACCTGCTGATCGAACCCCAGCCGTGGAAGTGCTACCGGGCGGCCGCGCGCCGCCTGCGCAAGCTGGGCAGGAGCGACTTTGATCACTTCCGATCTCTGGCCATCAACGGGGACATGGCCGAGAGGATCACGCAGATCCTGACGCGGGACTGTGCCATGGAGCTGGTGTGTTGCTTTGGGAGCACCAGCTGGGACAGAAGCCTCTTGCTTTTTAAATCAAATGGCTCAGATCGCGAGGGCAGGGAGTCTTCAGAACAGGAGCAGTGACTGAGAAATGGCCTCTCGCATTCAGGAATTCGTGGGCAAGGTGGTGCTTGCTGTTTACAGATGCGGATCTAGGAATTCCTAAATCTCCTTTGGGACCGCATCTTGATCTCCCTGGGGATTTTGAGGCAACATCTGTGTGAATTCTTTTCTTTCCATCTGCAGAATGCAGTGGCAGCTTTAACCTACCTTGTGGGTTCTGAGATTGATTTCAAGAGCACTTTCTAGGAACAGCAAAGTTTTGCTATGTACTTTATGTGTACCGAGGATATTCCCTGGAAGAAGACAGCATGCCTTTGCTGTCCCTGGGGCTCTCCAAGCAAAGGGGACTGTCCTGATCTGTGCGATGCGCTGTTTGTTCTGCTTCTTGTCGTGTTTTCTCTATAAAGCACTCTTGCAAACGTACAGCCTGGCTGACCACCAAGCGAGCTGGGTCCGCGCGGGGGCGTGCAGCCGAGCCGTTGTGCGGGCGGGTCAGGCTGCGACGGGCGCAGGGGGCTTTGCCCGCAGCGCGGTTTGGGGGCTGGCAGTGCTGGGGTCTGGGGAGTGTCCAACAGAGCGCGTGCTCTTTGTCATAAGATCCTTGAAATAAAAATAACTTGATTTCGTTGTAAATGCTGTGTTGGGTTTTTTAATTTTTCGTTTTGTTCACATTGTTTTCAACACCTAAACAGTCGGTTTATCATTTCATTGTGCTTGGAGGTTCAAACAAGACTTTGGTAAGCTTGAAGCTGTGTTTGGCAAAGGTTAAAGTGTTACAACTTTTACTGGGTTGTGGGTTTTTTATTTCTCCTCCGTAAAATCTAAGAAGGAAAACTTGAGAAAAATGTCTTATTTTAACTTATTTTCTCTTGTTTTAATATCCCTGCTAGCTTTAGTTCCTGCGTAGTGGCTTTGTTAGCTGTGAGAGCAGGTAGGAGTCGTGCTCCTTCAGTGCTGTCTAAACAGATGAAGAACCTCGCTGGAGCAGACTGACACACAAACAGATAGCTGGTGACTCCCAGGAATTTCTGGGTCCCGCTGGGCGCGCGGGCCGCCCGGGCTGCTGCGTGGCGCTGCGTGGGAGAGGAGGCCGCCGGCCCCGCCTGGGGGTGCCCGGCCCAGCAGTGCGGTGCCCAGCGCCTGCGCAGGGCGGAGCGGAGCTTTGCTTCCATTTTACTTTGTCCTTAATGGGAATTCCTTGTTATTTAATCACACGGTGATAGCGGAGGGGGGAAAAAACCGAAGCAAAATGAATGCTTTGATTTCTGCCGCAGTGAGCTCAGATGGATGTGTGAGTGTGCGGGCTGGCCACAGGCTTCTGGATGAAAAGCTGCTGCATTCCATTGATAAACTTGTGAAAAAAGTGTGTGTTTGCACGTGTGTTTCAGGGGACTCAGGAAGGTCGCAGAAAGGCTTTGGAGCTTTTCATGTAGATGCGGCTTCCACGGAGGTCTGCTACGTAATATTTGGGACTCCTGCCAGGAGTCCTGAGAGCTCCTCGGCCTTCTCAGCTGCAGACAAATGTGCCTTCCCCGCTGGGGGCTGTTAATTTTGTTAATTTTCTTAAAGACGACATAAGTCTGGGCTGATTTTACTGTCCCCGTGGGAGTGAAGGGAGAACCAATTGGTCATGTATTTTCCTCAGGGTTCACCCAAGTGCCTGATAGGTCTCGCAGCTTATTAATGTGTGACATTGATCACTTTGGTAATGAAGCACCTCATCTGAGGCTCATGGCAATCTGCGGGCGAGCTCCCCTGGCTCGGCTCAGCTCAGCTCAGCTCGGCCTCGCCTCTGGTTCTGCTGAGCTGCGCTTTCTGCCTCGTGCGCCGGGTGGCACTGGAGTATCGTGCAACCTGCAGCCCTTGGCATGTTTCTGTTGGCTTCTTGTGTCAATATTAGCTGCTGGTTTTTTGAACTTTGAGGTATTTGTAAAATAAACCTGGACTTCTCTGTTCAGTGCTCAAGTTTAAAGGGGTGAATAAGGCTTCCTGCAGTTCATTTTCATCTGGAGATTTATACGCTTGCCTGTGAAAAATTTTATGAAGGGTTGCTAGGAGTTGGGCAACCCAGAGAGTTACAGAGACGTCCCCTGCACCCGTCTGGAATGACCTTCTCCTTCAAACACACCTTGGTTTATGTTCCTTATGCACTGAGCCGTAGATCAGTATCTGCTTGGGGATCCTTTGGGGCTGCTGCTTGTTGAAAGGTGGTGGGGTGGGTTTTATTGAATTATTTATATGCTGGCCGTGTACAGACCTGCAGACCAGCCCCGTGTGTGTGTAACAGGGTGATGACTTCTTATCTGGCTCTCAAGTCTGTACTATTAAATTGCTAATATCAGTATTTCCCAGTGTCTCAGAAGTGGCTGAGCCCCAAATTAGCTCCGTTTGGCTTTGGCACACCAACATGTTTCTCGTCCTTTGGTTATTGCCACAAATACAGCTCAAAATAATGCCAACACAAATGTCTCTGCAGTTCTGGGGACACTAAGGAGCTCAAAATGGAGACAGTTCCTTAGCAGATAGCATTAAAAAAGCCTCTCTCTTCTTTTCAGCCTGCTGCCTCTGCCCTGCAGGAAGCTGTCGGGAGACCAGCCAGGTGGAGCCGGCTCCACGGCCCGCGGCAGGAGAGAGCCCGTGGATCTCAGCTGCAGTGCTGCGTAAGGCCCTGGGGACTTTTCTTTTTTACACTCCCTTCTCGCTGCATTTTGCAACGTGGCTAAAATGTGCTCCCAGGTCTCCTGAAGGCCGGACAGAGGAAAGTGAAGATGAGGGTTAAAACCAACACTTCTGCTCCCTGTTGCTGTTTTAGTCCCATAGCTGTCCTGGCTCGTTAATTATGTGCCACGTTATTTGTGTGTGCGCGCCGGTGCCTTGGAGGGTTAGTTAGGAGATCCTGCTTGCTCTTTCCTACCCTTAAAGCTCCAACCCTTTGGAGCCTGCTAACATCAACACCTGCACAGAGCACTGAGCTGAGCGTTTCCAAACAGACCCAGAATGCTGCAGGCCCGTGTGATGGAACTGTCGGAATGCGGCCCCATTCCGTCCTGGCAGCAAGCGAGGAGTTCCCACGACTGCCTGGTTGAGGTCCCGTGGTTTGGGGTTGTTCCTGGGCTCCAGCAGCCCTTGCCTCAGTTTTTCCATCCACAAAAGGAGTTTGATAACCACCCACCACCACAGAGATTTCTGATGTGGAATATTGGCTGTATGTTTGCGCAGCACTTTTGAGAATGAAAAATACCAATGAGCTGAGCTGTATCATCAGCTGTGAGCTATGCCATTGTTCCTAATAATCACTGCAGCCACTTCAGATATTAATTAGGTACCGTACCTTCAAAGTGTTCTGACTAATTAAGTCTCACGCCACTGCTGTGTAGCAAGTCGCAGCTAATTATCCCTCCTGCTTGGATGGAAAAATGTAGGCAGAAGAGGCGAAGCATCTAATGGTGCGTAAGCGAGCATCAGAGTTGGGCTGAGAACTTGGAGGTTCCCGTTTCCGGATGGTTCTGGAGTTGCCTCCAGCCTTTGTAGTCAGTACGATTTAGACGGAGCCAACGAGATGTCCTTTTTTATTATTTTTTATTTTTCTGAACTTGAACAGTTTGCTGTTTCCTAGGGAAAAGTGTAGTGTGTAAATATGGTGCAGCAGCAGCAATTCTATCATTTTAACGTTGGGGGCTGCCAGAGCGAGCGGCTGTTGTAAGCACCTATCTGCTGCCTGCTTCCCTTGTTACGCAGAGACGTACCGACGGCCTTGCAGGCGCCGTTCATCGGCGTTTCTGAATGGTGACATGGTTTAAAAGTGGTTGAATTGAACTTTCCCCAGAACGCGTGACCAGTGCAGCAGTGGAGGGACCCAGCTGAGGAGCCAAGGGTTGGCCGCAGCGCGTCTGCTCCCGCAGGCAGCTTCCTCCTGCCGGACACCCAGCAGCTTGTCGCTGCAAGCTCGGACGGCAGAAACTTCAGCTTTTCGGATTTCCTTTGCTCAGCTGAGGGCAAGTTTGTTCTTATTCTTCCTGGCACTTTGCTGCCTGTGAATTAAAGGCAAAAACTGAGAGATGTCAACCCATGGAAACATGGGCATCTCTTTCTGGCAGCGTGGAAGAATGAGAGAAGAAGAGCCACAAACCACACACATGATGTCTTTTCTCTACCAGGTGCCTATTGTCAGCTGCCTGGATTTTTATCCTGGCCTGTGAACAAAGCTCCATCCTCAGATCCGCCACAGAGCGGCCTGACTCTGAGCAGAAGGTTTTCTTTGGAGTGATAATGTTTTAGTGCAGGAGAGCTTTCTGAAGTCCTTCACTGCAGCGCGGGGCAGGGGAGGGAGGCAGCGGTCTCACCCAGCTTGCCGTAGCAGAGCACACTTCACCTGAGTCCTTTGTAACTGGTTAAAACCCCCTTCATCGAAGTCGTGTGTGGTGGGCCAAAGATTAGACGTGGCACTGCATGTCCTCTGCTGTTTCCTGATGTGTGCTTCATGATTCTGTTATAACTAATCCTGTTTTATTGTTGCACTAGCAATTAGTGTGTCTTCCATGTGAGCGACAAGGGTTTAGTTAGCGCTGAGTCTGAGGATGGGGGTTCCCCTCCGCCCCTGGGGTCAACCCCGAGACTCTGAAGTCTGTGAAGTGCACAGAAGCTGCTGAAATGCAGCTTTGTTACCCCAGCAGCTGGGATCCAGGGGCAGTCATGCTGCAGCAGGCCTGCCCTCCTGCCAGAGAACAAGCTGCAGGGTGACACATCAAAAGAAGGGCAGCTCCGTGCTGTTCGCTGCCCAGATCAAAAGGAAGCATGCAGGGCGGCTCCTCTCCTGCCTGGCCCTCGAGACTGCTCAGCTCTTGCTCCCTACCCTTTTAATCGCAGTTACCTCCTAGAAGATCCCTGTTTTCAAGCATGTGAGAGAGTGGTGGGAAAAAGCTCATCTGTGAAGTGGCGAGTGTGAGGGAAGGGATTCATGGTCTCATGTTGGGGAAGAATTCCCTTAACTGTTGTGAAGAAGTGTACAGGAGAGAGGTGTTAACATCCCCTTCGCACACAGCCAGCATCTTGGTGTCCCTGCAGAGCAGGTGACGCAGCACGAGCATGCAATGGCTGCGTGCTGCCCTGCGTGGCTCTGATCTCGGGCCCGGCCTGGGCACGATCCCCCAGCAGCTGCTGGCCCTTGCCCAGGGCGGGCAGGTCTCCTCCGCAGGGCTGCCCCCGCGCTGCGTCGGGGATTAGACCTCGTTTTGGCCGGCGCATGGGGGCAAGTGAATTAATAGGGCAGTGTTGGAAAGTTGTGAGGGCTTTTCAGGAATGTGTGTGGCTATTACCCAGGGCTCTTGGATCTCCTGGGACTGAATTGCTGGGGTAACCGCTGCATTCTCTGTCCGGACATTCCCAGCCTGACCAGTGCTGACTCCTGTTGTCCGGGGTGGCTAAATGGGGCAGATGCTGAATTATTTATTGTCCTCCAGCCCCTAGAGCAGGACCTGCAGGGCATTCCTTACTGACTCAGGCTGAGTTTTAACTCCACATCTTAACCATTACTTAAACAGGTCTTGCTTAGTTTTTTCCTCAAAATACCCGCAGTTGTTACTCAGGATGAGTGCCTGAGAACTGCTCTTGGTTTGCCCTGGACCATTTCGGAGCCCACTGCAGGTCGGCTCTGCGAACAGCCTGGTCCTTGGACCAGGGCAGCCACGATGACCTGAGAAAGCACCTTTTCTGTGTTGCCTCAACCAACCTGTGGGACTTTCCAAAATGGTGTGGCTTCTTCCCTGACGTCTTGCACAGTGCTCAGGGCAAGTGTGGCCTTCACGGAGGAGCCAGAAGAGAGCAGAGGTGTTGATCCTGGGAGCATGGGAACGTGTACGAAGCGTTCGGCCCTGGTACTCACTGAGAGGGCCCAGGGACTCACGGGGGTGTTGAGCATGAGGGAGGAAGAAGAGGAGAGTAACTGTGGCTGAGACTTGGGAATCAAATGAAATACTCCTGGGGTGCCCCCTGGCCTTTGTACGGATGAGCTCTTTCCTCCCGAGGGTTGTACTATTGCTGCCGAAAGCAGGAATCTCGTTTGGCCTTGGATAACATCAGTGCAGAGCTGATTTGGGAGGGGACTCCCAAGGCCAAAGGATGCGTTTACCTGAGCTGGGGGGTGAGGAATAGAGCTGTGCAAAGGAGCAAACCGGCCTGTGCTGGGCCTTTCTGGTTTCCCAGGTGACTGGTTGGTGTCCCAAACACTGGTCTTTACCTTCGGGGGAGGTGGGGAGCTGCTCTGCTGCTGTTCTCTCTCGGTTGCGTTTCTAGCTGGTGCCGTCAGCAGCAGCTTGGCGCTGCTCCTTGCCAAGGCTGCAGGTCCTGGCTGGTCGCTGTTCCCAGATCTGGATGTGTGTGTCTGCGTTGTTTCTCAGACCGGCTTCAGCTGGTTTGTGTGAAGTGCTGACTTCAGGCGTTGTGCAGGGGATGACTCAGAGGGGCAGAGATTTAGGAGAGAGGGAGGAAAGTCTTTCTAAGGAGTTGTAAGCTATAAACTACAGTGAGCAGTGTTGGTAGAGGTGGCCTGGTTCTCGTCCAGGTTCAAAAGGAAGAGTATTAAGGGTTTACAAAGAGCTGGCACAACTGCAAGGCAAAAGAATGGTTTGTTGAGTGTGTAAATGCTCATAAAGCTGCTGGTAAACCTGGTAATGTTGTGTGTGTAGAGACGGGGAGGAGAGGAGGCACCTACCTAGAAGGTACCTGGAGGTTTCCTGTGGAAAAACAGTGATGATGGTCACATTTGTCATCAGTGGAGCAACTGGTTGATGCAGAACCTGGTTCCTTTCAGCTCCCTGCTCTGGTTTGGGGGTCCAGGGCAGGTGGGCACCTTGCAGCACTTTGTGTGTACAGTCTAAGGGTGGTCTGAAAGCCTTTGACTCTTGCAGAGCAGAGAAGGGCAAAGGGGCTGCTGGATCTCTTAGTGGGAGCTCATGGGGAGCAGCTCACCCTGGTTCCTCTCTCTGTGATATATCTATGGAAATAGCGTAAAACACACATGAATTTGCTTGTGTGATAAGATGGGAGAACGGCCCGTTTTCCCCCATCACGGGATCCGCTTTGCGTGTTCAGCTGCTGTGGGGCAGAGGCACCTGCGCTGTGGCTGCAGGGTGGCAAAACAGGGACTGGGGGGAAGCGGGGGTGGCAAAGAGCAGCTGGGGCTGAGCCAGAGGGGCTGGGGGAGAGAAAGAAGGGGGTAAATGAGCTGTTCCTGAATCTAATGCAGAAGCTGGGCACCTCCACATGTGAGAGAACAGCCCCCCGCTTCCCTTACATTGGCATTTCTCTGACAAGACGTCAGGGAAGGCCCTTGTCAGATAATTTGCTGATGTGGAAGCTTTGAAGCCTGTTAGATTTGCCTTCTGCGCAAAACCCAAAGCCAGTGGGTTGGAGCCGTCTGCCCTAGTTGCAAGCAGTTCCCTCCCCAGGGCGATGGACGCCGTAAGACCAGAGCTCAGCAAATGCACAAAGGGAAGCGCCAGGCGGGGCCCAGAGCCTGTTCCCTGCTGCAAACAATGCTGACAAAGCCTCTGGGGCTGGGCGGCCAAGCCTCGGAATTCTCCTTTCCCAGGCAGGTGGAAAAAGCAGCCTGAGCTGGCTGCGCCTCCTGAGGTTCCCCAGCCCAAGGGCCGTCTGTCTGTCCCGATTTCTCCCCTGGCTTCTGAGCAGTATTTGCACGGACTGGGGGACACGAGTGTGTGTGCAGGAGGGTTCATCTACCCCAGCGTATTGGGCAAAATCTGTTGCCGTTTGAGGAGCAGAGTCGCTCCTGGCCTTTCTGTCCTTCCCTGACACGGTTCACAGAGAGTCATGAGGCGCGGGTACTAACCGAGAATTCCTGTGAATTCCGGTGCCTGAGAACATCGTGGATCAGCGCAGGTTCGCAGTGAGGCCTGGACCTGCAGACCTGCTGCGTTGGGCGTTGGTGATCCAGGCTGGAGTAGTGTACCGGAGGAGTAAAGGCCAGTTGTGAACCGTAGATCCGCATCTGAAACTGGGTTTGGATCTTGCTGCAGACTAAACGTAATTCCGCAAGGCTCTTAGGTGATAAACACTGCGAACAGGGCTATCACATACATGTGCGTTATATGTGTCTGTTCTGCTTTGTTGGGAAGATGTAGAAAGAATTTGGACTTTTTCCTATGGGGTAGGATTTAACTGAAGAATAAGGGAATGTTGTCAGCCTTGGTTCCAACCTTACCTGCGGCAAATGGGAAGCAAAGAAAATAAGGGGGCTAATGTGGGTTGGAGCTGAGCTGCCACACTACGATGAGGCTCTGCTTTAGTCAAGCTGGAGATGTACACAGGGTTAGCTTAACCTATCGGGAATCCTAAATACATCTGGTTAGGCAGCACAAATCCCGTGTCTGTTGGGTGGTTTGTGGTGAGGGATCCAGCTGGTGCCTGGTTCCTGCCAGCCCTGCACATTCACAGTGGCCTGTGCAGCGCTAGCTGTCCGCGGTCTGTTTTCTCTCAGTTACGCTATCTGAATTGCTCTCTGCTTGATGTTCTGGAGAAACAAGAGCACGTAGAGAGCACTGAGAGGTGAGCACGGAGGGAGCTGGGTGGGATCTGTAAGGGATCCAAGACTCCATGTCAAAACATCCCCACCCCATTCCTTGCATGGCTGGGATGGTTTGCAAAAAGCTCAGACTTCTCCATAAATTGCAGAGGAATTGGCACAAAAGTGGCTCCCAAAGGGGCCCAGTCCAGCTCCCGTAAAAGCCACAAGAAGTCTGGTCTCGCTGTACCGCTGTAGCCAACACTCACTGAAATTTTGCTTATTCCGCTGAGTATTGAAGTGGCAGAGAAGGGGCCAGTGCTGATGCTGGTTATCAGCAGCGTGAATGAGGAGCAAGGTGAAGTGTGGCCTTGAGAACAGGCTGGAGTTAGCTTTAATTTGCCAGCTCTGCTGCTTGTGGCCAGCAGCATCCTCAGTACAGCTGCAAGTACAGAGGGGCAGTTTATAGATTGAGAAGTGTGACCCTGAATTGCTTCTTACTCTACTCAAGGTCTCATCAAGGACTGAGAGGCTTCCAGCAAGGTGGTCATTCATATTTCTGGGTTACAGTCTGCCATTTTGGATTGAAATTCAACCCACCAACCGCTGAATCCTCCGCCGTGGCGCAGCTGGGATCCCCCAGGACCGTGGGATGCTGGGGGCTTTTCTGTGGCTCCCCTTGTCGCTCTTGCCCTAGATAAGAGGTGTTGTATAATCTGCAGAGCACACTGCAGATACGTACGTGGGCGATTCCTCCGGGCAGAACTGAATTCAGCGCTCAGGTCAGGACACGTCCCGTAGGTGTTTGTTGCTGTGAGTGTGAGCTGGCTGCCGGGAAGCTGCCAGCGCAGCATGTAGGGATGGAGCCCTTTGGTTTCATCCAGACGCTCCGCAGCACCATGGTGCACTCAGAACTAGGCTGGAGAAAGCACTGACACGGAGGTTAACAGCCATCCACTTGGGGAGCAAAAGGCCTTCTCTGATACTGGCTCTGCTCTGGCCTTACGAGGAATAAACTTGATGGTTCAGGTTTCCCCTGCGCAAAGCCAAGGCCGAATGAGCTGCAGGATTTCTTTTAGTGCCTTGTGGTCCACAGTGTTAAAATAAAATACATTTGGCGTTGTTCCCCCTTGGCTGGTTTGTGAGCCATTTGGGATCCCGGGTTTTGAGCGGTTTCTGTTGTTGGTAGGCTGGAGCTTTGGTTTGGCTTAGGAGAGCGACTGTTCTTCCATGCCCGGGCTTGAGGAGCTGGACTTGAAACAGTGTCACCCGCTGGGAGAGCAGCGCTGCCTGGTGAGGTGACAGGCTTCTGTCCAGGGAAGGGCCAAGGGACTTTACACCTTCTTGGGGTCAGTGGGACAGGCAGGTGTTAATCCAGAGTGGATTTGTAGCTGTGGATCTGAATTGGTGTCATCTTACTCCTCGTCTTGTATTTCTAACCCCTGCATACTCTACAAAAGGCTCCAAATCAGCTTTCTCATGGTGGTGTCTTTCAGCCCAACTGCTCTTCTCCTGCATCAGGAGCTGACAGATCGCTTGGCTGCACGATGAGGCTCTGGAGGAGCTGGAAGCCAAGCCCCAGATGTTTTATGTTCCCTTTTGAAGTGTGAATATTTTTCCTGTGCGTGTTGGTGGGGCAGCTCAAAGGGGCCAACGCTTGTTGGGTGGCAGAGATTGCCGGCCAGGGCAAAGCTCTTGGTGTTGCACTGGGTTGTTACCAGCCTGGGAACTGTTGGACAAAAAGGAGGTGTGGGGACTGTTGGAGCTGATCTCAGTTCCATTACAGTGGGTAAAACTGGGCACACGGGCATTAGGAAGCTGGGAAATGCGCAGGCCATATTTGCTAGTGCTAAAATATAACCATAATGCTAAAAAGCAGCCAGTACAGTTTGTGTGAGCAGAAGCTGGGCCCTGGAGGCCCTGGCCCCCCTTTGCACGAGGAGCCTGGGGCTGGTGGGTCCTGGGGGGCTCCCGGCAGGGCTGCAGCCGGCCCGCCCGGCCCCGGCCCCAGCGTTGGCTCCTGCGTCAGAGCCCCCGCCGTGACTCACAGCTGGGATTCCTCAGCCCTCAAGTGCTTCCTTCTCTTTTTTTCCTTTCCCCCCCCTCCCCAGGTGCGGAGCTTTTTTCCAAAGCCTTCAATTGAAGGGTGTGTCTGCAATCTCACAAACAGGCGCAGGCCCTGGCAGGAACGGGTGAGCACCGTTCCCATTATGTTATGAATACCTGGCCCCTTGCCACGGGGATCCTGCCAGGCTGAGCAGCCAATCTCGAGCACCTAGACCTGCTGAGCTCTGGGGTTTTGCTCCTCTCGCTAAGTCATTGCTTTGCCGAGACGGACAGTTTTAATCTCCTCTCAGCAAGAGCTGTGTTTTCGTAGTCGCTTGGCCTGCTGCGATATCCCGGTTCCCACGGTTCGCAGCTTCCCAGGGTGCTGGTGGGGTGGAGAGCTGAGCAGCTGGGCTGCCCGTCCTTCTGCGTGACTCACCCCGTCCAGCCTGCGGTCTCGGGTGTTCTCTGTGCCCGGCCCTACGCGCTGGGCACTGCCCCGCTCACCCAGGCCCCTCCACGGAGCTCGGCTCCATGTGCCGCCTCGGCTTTGGGGGCTGCTGGTGGATCTGCGCACTGGGAGGTCTGTCGGGCTGGGAGGATCAACTGAGCGCTCTGGCTCCAAACCGTCGCCGTTTCCCAAGGGTGCCCATGTGTCAGGCTTCTTCCACCGCCTCAGATGCCCCACAAGCACTTGTTTCTCCGGGTGAGGGTGTTGGGGCACACGTGGTGTTTAAGTAGCCATGCTTGAAGCTAACAGGGAGGATGTAGAAGCTGACATTTCAGCATGAGCTCTCAAGTAGACAAAAACCTGACCCCCAGTTCCAAGCTGTGGTTGCCGATGTCTGCAGAGGCCCGAGGGAGCAGGTCCTGGTGCCGGCGGTGCCTGCCAGCGAGGTGCAGCCAGCAGCGGAGCTCTGAAAGCTGCCTGGGACTCACGGGGCATCTGTGCAGAGCGAAGATGGTGGGTGTGAGGTTGGGAATGGTCTCTGGACCATCCTGAGCTTGGAGCATATGAAACCTGGCACAGACAGACCCTGAGCTGGGCTGTGGAGTCTCAGTCCTGATCGCCAGGAGTAGCAGGACCAGGCCTTTTTTTTGTTTTCCTTTGTGTGCTCAGAATGGACCCCATGCTCTGGACAGGCTGGTTGTTCCAAGCCCAAGGATGTCCTTGTCTGCCGCGGCCTGACCGGTTAGCGTGGGCCACAACGCGCACACCGGGCAGGGACGGGCTCGTTCGTGTCCCCATCTTGGGCACAGCTGCTGCTTTTCCCTGTGCCCCTTTGCTGCTTGCAAAACAAAATCTCTTCCCAGAGATTCCCACGGGGTGATGTTGCTTTGTGCAGAAATGGTGTGTGAGTGGAGGCGAGAGCAGGTCAGGAGCTGCTGAGAAGTGTTTTAATTCCTGCCTTCCAGGGAACCAAACGTTGCCATCCCACACGTACTGGTCCCCACCCTGGTTGCCCCCGCGCTGGGCTCCGTCCTCCTGGAGACCTGTGCCGGATTAAATACGGCCGAGCATCAAATGGCAACTTCACTGCCATTTTGTTCCAGGTGAGGCTTCCTGCGAGGCCTTGTGGAGACGCAGGAATTTGGGCTGGGCGGGAGTGTGTGGAGGCAGCAGCTGCTGCCCGGCCGCGTGTGAGTCGCTGGCGTGCCCGGGGGTGTGGGACCTGCTGGCGCTCCCACCCTGCCCGCCCGAGGCCAGCGCTGACACAACCTGCTGGAATCCGGCCCGCTCTAACCAGGGCTGTTGGCAGGCGGGCACCGAGTCTTGGCAGCACAACAAGGGAACGCCGGTTTCTCTGAAATTCTTGGGCTCGTTTGGTCAGGGCGCTGGCGTGTGGAGTCACAGCAGAGCTGGCGTGTGCATCGCTGCGGTGGGGCCTGGAGACAGGGCTGTGGGGCCGGGGGCTGGCTGGGCAGCTCAGGGTCTCTCCCGTGTCCCTGCTGGCTGGCAGCAGCTTGGGTCTAGTCTGTTTTCCCCCTAATGTGGGTGCATTCAGTACTGGGTCACCCGTGTCCTTTGCTCCTGCTCTGATGCCATGGTGTGTGGTGCCAGCGCTGGGAGCCGCTGGGCCCTGTCGCACGCTGGTTTTGGTACCGCTGGGAGTCCCAGCCGTGTCCGGGCGATGCTGGAGTCCCCATGATCCGGTTCCCGGGCTCAGGACACCGCGGAGGTGAAGCCGCCTCAGCAGGTCTGTGCTGGCTGGGAGGCGCGGACCCAGGGCTGCCCCAGCCAGCCAGGCGCGGGGGAAGCTGAGCAGCAGGGATGGCTGCGGGACAGACCAAGGGGCGCTTCACACGGCTGGGGTGGGGAATAACTGGAAATAGTTGAAAGAAAGGGGCAACCCAGCCTTGCAGAACACAACCTGTGCTCGGCTTGGGCACCCCGGGGAGTCTGGAGGAGAGAACAGCCCTGACGGGGCCGCTGTCCCCAGCCAGGGATTCACGGGGGCAGAGTTTCCCGTTTTGGGCCGGGCTGTGCAAACCCTGCGCGCTCAGGTGTTCACATTCCTCCCCGGATTGGCCGCCCAGAGAAAACCTGGCCTTATACGGGCAAAAAAGCCAGTGCCAGCTGCTGCTCCTCCTCCCGTGCGCCAGGTGGAGAGGTGTGCATGGGCTGGTGGGACGGGCTGTGTTCCTCCACCCTCCCTCCCGTCCCCTCCTTTCTCCAGGTGCCCTGGAGACAATTACGGCATTGGCTCCGTAGCCAGCGTGGCTGATTCCTCAGGCTTGAAAGAGGCTGGTTTTGTGTCCCCAAAAGCCAGGGAGGGGAGGGGTGGGAGGCCAGGGGGTCCCTGGGTGGGCTGGGAGATCTCTTCATGCTCATGGAGGGCAGTACGAAATCACTGCCCGCCTGGTGGTTAATTCTCTCTCCTCCTTGCTGAACTCCCTGCTCTCCCTCCTGGGCTGGAAAGTTTGATTAGGAACACTAAATTATACCCCCTCAACTCGATCCCATCTTAGCCTGTGGGCAAAACAAATAGGAGAAACTGAGGCACAGTTTTGTCCAAGATCGTGCAGCGAAAGGAAATTAAATTCTTGTCTTTGCCCAGGACTGCGCGAGTTCCTTTTCCTAATGTCTGAATTCTCGGGGTGAGCTGCTCCAGTCCCCGGCGGCGGCTGCGCCAGGTGGCAGAGCCGGAGCTGGGCCTGCAGCATGTGTCCCTCTCCTGTCCCGTGCCCTGTGTCTGGGGATGAGCCGGAACTGGGGGAGCAGCCGCGGGTGAAGTGGGACCGGCAGATTAAACTGGAAATCGGAGCGGGCTTGGAGGTATTTTTGGAAGAGCACAACTGTACTCGCTGGGACCAGATCTGGAGGGAGAAAAACCAGAAAGGCTCCTGCATGCTGTTGGTTGCCTGTTCCATAGGGAGTGGATGGGCTGAAAGCTGAGTTTCCAAAGGAAAACATGGTTAATGTCGTTATAAAGTTATTTTTGGTGTTTCCTGCGGGATTTAGCCCTAAGGGGACAGAGAAGTGGTGTGTCTCTGCAGGCCAGAAAGGGTCCGTGGCCTTTCTCAGTGCGGGGTTGACAGCGCAATGCCAGCAGAGCTTTCGGTGTCACCCAAAGCCGGACACCGAGGAGGGGAGCGTGACAGGTCGGTTCCCTGCCTGGTGGGATCTGCCTGCGGGAGGCGTTGCTCACTCTTGGTGGCTCCACTGGGGACAGATTCGCCTTCCCCCGGCAGATCCCCAGGCTCAATGGAAGTGTGTGTGGGCTGTGAAGGAACGAGACTTTGGCCCGTGTGTGGTGAAGTGAAGCTGGGCCAGCCAGGCTGGGTTACAGGCCTGATTTCCACCAGGACACGAGTTCTTGGTGGGTGAGGAACACGCTCTGGGCCTCACTCCTTTGTATTCTGTCCGGGCAGTGATCGTGACCGCGCTTTGGTGTCCTGATTCTGGCTGCGTGGGAGCTGTTTTCCCTCTCTTGGGAGGCTGGCCTTGCTGGAGGAGAGGAGGGGGTGGTTTGGGATGTTTCCAGGCTCCAGGCCTTGGAGGCCTCTGAGCCTCTTTGGAGGCGTTTGCAGTGGTGTCACCTGCCCAGGAGAGGGAGCCTGGAGCTCACACTTGGTGCTGCCAGCCCGGGGCCAGCGGCTCAGGAGTGCGGTGCCCTCTGAGCTGGGCCGGGGCTCAGCCTTTCCTTTCCCCTTTCCCAGGGCAGCGGAGGAGCTCGGCCGCTTCCCTCCGCCTGCTTTGGCCGGGCTCTGGGCTCCAGCCCGCCCGCGGTTTGTGCAGGCAGGAATACTTCTGTGCCGGGGGCTGCCCCACCGAGATCAGCTCTGCCCCCCGCTTTCGGCACACGGTTTCTCTGTCTCCGGGGTTTGCCCCTGGGCTTTGTCTCACAGCTGGGCCGTGTCCTGGGCATCTGATGTCTCCAGTCTTTGGCTCCAGACAGGGTTTGAGATCATCTTTGGGAAGCCTCTTGCAGTCGAAACTGATACGGCGTTACCTGGAGATGGCTGTGCTTGCCAGATATCGTGGGTGGACTTGCCTTTATTCCACCAACCCCCCAGCAGCAGCTCAAAAACTGAGGCACAGAGCAGCGAAGTGACTGGGACAGTGACTCAGTGAGTCGGGTCCTTCTCTCCAGGGTCCTGGAGCAATGAATTGAACCCGGGAGTCCGGGTTCCTGGCCCCTGCTCTGGCCTTGGGGCTCTCTCAGTCCCCTGGGTGGTGAAGGCTTGAAAGCAGCAAAAAAGCACCCCAAACCCCCATATGGCAGGGAAGGAAAACAGCGAGAAACTCTCCTCTTGCAGGATGGGGCTGCTGCTGAGCGCCTTCGCTTCCCAGCCTGGCCATGGCCGTCCTGTCCTCCAGCGCCCCCGGGCGAACGTTCGGGGCTCCCAGGCTCTCCCTTTCCTCTCGGGTTTCGTTCTGGACACCACCAGCTCTGTGTTTCCCGCTCCCAGAGCCCCGGCCCAACCTCACGAAGCCACCGGGCTGTTGAGAGCCGTCACTCGTCATCTCCAGGCCCTCGCGGCCTTTGGAGTCGCGCAGCTTTGCACAAGCCCGCGTTGTTCCTGCGGCTGGAAGGGCCCTGCCGGGTCCCGCCTCCAGGGGAAGCTCTGAGCCGAAGTGCCGGCTCTGAGCTGGGAACAGCTCCTACGACTGGGAGCTCGCCCCCGGCTCCCCTCTGCCCCTCTCTGCCCGCGGGGAGCTCCCCGAAGCCTCGGTCAGTGGCTCCGTGTCTGCCCCTCAGCCCCGGCTGCTTCCTGCTGGGGACACAGAGCCAACAAATTACCTGCAAACCCAGTTCAGCTTCATTTGGCTGCCAGAGTTTAGCCAGAGAGCTGCTGGCAGCTGGGGAAGGAGCTGCTGTTTCAGACGGGTTGTGGTAAGAAATGTGGAAAACAAACAATACGATGCTTTCTCTGTGACACTCAGTACTTTATTGTAACAGCCGTAACCCTGGGGAGCGGGTGTTCTGGTTGCATGGATGCTGCGGTGGTTGTCTGTCCTACAGAAACCTGGGAACGCTGCGATGCATTCAGCAGGAACGTGCCAGGAGACGGTCGGCAGCTCCTGGAACTCAAGATGTGGGAGCTGGTGTGGCAGTGGCTGAGGCCAGAGCTCGGCCTCGCTAAGGAAGATGCCTCGGGGTATTAATTTGTGCGAGAGGGACGCGGCAGTGCCCGCAGCGAGGCCAGAACGTCCCCCCTTGCTCGCAGGGCAATGTGGCATCTGCAGAGTTGGCTGTGGCAGCTTTGGTGCAGCATGACCAGTGTCAGCCGGGAAAGGGAGAAGCTCTCAGTGAAAATAAATATGAAGGCAAGTCCTGCTCAGTGAGGTGAAATGGGCCCCAAGATCCCGTTTCAAGGCCCAGCGCCGCCGTGTGCGGGGTCGGGAGTGGCTTTGGGTGAGGCATGCTCTCTGCTGGAGACCTGGCTTAGGAAGGGAAAGGTTTTAAGGGGTTTTAGCTTTGGTAGCATGTGGGTGAATGAGGGGCCACCCAAAAGGCAGTAAGATGGGTTGAATACTCTGATATGGCCAAGGATTCCCCAGTCCAGCCAGGTTTGTGAATCTGGGTGTCACAAATCCGGCTGGCTGGGTTTGGAAAGTCGCTGCTGCCTTCCTCCGAGAGGCACGGCAGCCCGCGCCCGCCCGGCAGGGCGGCACGCAGGAGGGGTTTGTAATACTGGTAAAATGGCTTCTGGCTGCTGCGTTAAAAGCTTGTGTAAGAATTTCCCCTTCTGCCAAGTTTCCTGCAGGCAGATCTCAAAGGCTGTGAATGCAGATCCTCGGGGCAGACAGACCTAGAGAGGAAGATGATGGTGCATGGGTGTTGAGTGGGAGAGTCTCTCAAGTGCTAGGCTGGCTTCTGCTTGGAACCGGTAGCAGAGATGTTAACTGGGGTGTTGTAAAGACAAACTGAAAGGAGGATTCACGTCCTTTGTCCCTTGGAAGCTGGCTTGAGTTCAGGAGAAAGTGCTTTGGCTTCGTGTGGCCAAAGGGGTCCCGTGGCTCGGCTCCGGGGCTCGGTTTCTCCTAGGAGCGCTCCTGGGCGGGCAGGGGGCCGAGCTGGGGCCGGGCGCTGCTGCTGGGCGCGTCTGCTTTGGGTGGCACCGCCTGGTCTCTGTGGCTCCTGGAGGGCTCGGCGCTGCCCGGTCCCCTCGCAAACAGCCTGGAGTTTCGCAGGGTGCTGGCGGAAACTGCCGGGGCGGGGGGAATGAAGAGAGGGAGGTTAGAAACGCCTCGTTCACACGCTGCTTCACCAAACCGGGCAAATAAAAACCACTTACGGTGCTTCGGCCTGGAGTGGACGGTGCTGATGATTGCGGGTATTGGTTGCTCCATGCTGTGAATGCAAGGGCAGAGTGTGAGGACATAGATTGATTAATATAGAGCGATGTGGAGGGCTGGAGCTTGGCCCACGTGAGCTGGGCCGCTTGGGTAGAGCCAAGCGCGTGTTTGGGTCATGGACGCTCAATCAACAGCGTCTAGAGAAGTGCTGGAGCCCCGAGCAAGAAACAGGGCTGAGCGGTGTGGGGATTGCTGGGATTTGTTTGTTCTTTGACCAGACCTTCAATACCAGCCTCACACTTGGGGTGTCTGCTTTCTCCCAAGGGCTTTGGCTGCGCCCCGTCTCCTCCAGGCACGGCTCACCTGCTCTCCTCGCCTTCCATCAGCTTCCTGTAGGTGAGGATCTCCACATCCAGGGCCAGCTTGATGTTCATCAGCTCCTGATACTCCTTCACCAGGTGAGCCATGTCCTCCTTGCTCTTCTGTAGAGCTTCTTCGAGGTTGTTCAGTTTGGCTTTGGCGTCCTTGAGGGCCAGCTCGCCGTGCTCTCCTGCTTCCTTGATGTGCTCCTCCAAGTACAGGCACTGGTGGTGCAGAGGGAAAAGGGGATGGAGGCGTTAGGTGTGGAGACCTAGGTTAGGGTTCCAGACCTCGGAGCTTTGTCACCCACCCCAGGGCTCACCTGGCTCTTCTGGGACACGATGCAGGACCTCAGCTTCTGAATCTTGATGTTGAGGTCAGCGATCTCCCGGCGGCCGTCGAGGAGGTGGCCCCCGTAGGAGCCCGCCTGGCTGCTGCCCTCGGTGAGCTGCGGGAGATGAAGAGCGGGTTACCTGCGGGTTACCTGCGGCTTATCTGCACGTCTCCTGCGGCAGCAAAGGGATTGCTGAGGATTCGCGCCATCCTGGAGGAGAAAGGCTGAACTGGGGAAACACGGGGGTTTGTGGAGGGATTTAGTGCTCGTTGCCGTGTCCTTGGCAGAAGCTGTGCCCGGTGTGGAACACGCTGTCTCTTGGGGTTAATCACATTTTTTTCTTCTCTGTTGGGGCTGGCACCAGTGGGAGGTCATTTGTACCTTAGGTGGCCGAGCTGCCGCCAGGAGATGTCCTCGCCTTCCTCCACTGTGCTGTGGAGAGCCCAGAGCAAAGGAACCGCTCATGTCCGCAGCCAAGGGAGGAGTCGATCTGGGTCAGCACCGCGGCCCCCCCTCCGTTCCCCGGTGCCGTCTGTCCCCCACAGCTCTGCCCATTCCTGTACTTTCCAGACTGCTCTCTCTTCTTTCGCTGCCTCTCCCCAGCATCAGTCAGACAGGGACTCAAATACCTTTCTCCTGGTAAGGGCTTCAGCCTCCTCCCAGCTCCGGAGCGCCAGGGCTTCGTACTGCGCCCTCACTTCCTCCACAATTCTGCTCAGGTCAAGTTTGCACGTGTTGTCAATCCCCAGTACGACAGAAATGTCCTTAATTTCTGTCAGCAGCTCCTCGAGTTCCTGAATAGCAAAGAGAGAACAGGCCTGAGACACCAAGTGATCAACAGCTACAAGCCAGAAGAGAGCTGAACCCGGGCAGATCAGATATGTCAGTATTCAGATGGTGGGCAATTATGTCTTGGGCAAGAAATGGGGTGGTGTGAATCGTTGTGCAGGCTCATGGTGCTGGAAAAGTGCCTTTGCTGAGCTCTCGATCTAGAGGCTGTGGCCGCCAGTTCTGCTATTATAGTCTGCTTTGTGTCTGGTAAAAGAAGGGAGAAAGCAGCCCCTTCTGAGCACACATCCAGGCCTGCTCAGCTCCCAGAGCTGCTCTGCTGTGCTGGGGAGCCCCGGGGAGCAGGAACACACAGTGCAAGCTGCGGTGTCACCCGCTGGGGTGTTGGTCTTGGTACCCGCCTCGGGCCCAGCATCAGGACAAGGAGATGAATGCAGACTGCCCTCGGTGAACCCGAAAAGGACCCCTGATCCCTGCCTGGGAACTGCACTCCGGGGTGGTTTGTACCCGCAAGACACGGCTTGGTGCTGAGCGGATGGTGACCGCGTCCCCTGGCTGGCTGTGCAGGGCGCCGCCCTTACCCGTGTGTGCGCCGGCGTTCAAAGAGTGCAGCGCACATCTCTCCCCATCTCCTGCCTTTCATCTCCCTGGTTTTGTTCTTCCCCTTTGTGCTGAGGACTCTAATCTCTTAGAGAAACATTTGTGGACCTTGTTTGCCTTGCCCTCCCCTGACTGGGAAACAAAGGGCACCCTGACGTGGTGATTCACGAATAGCAGAAACATACCCCACCGCTCTTCCAAAGAGCAGGATTATCAGTGTGTTTTTTCCCACTGGTGTTTAATCCTTGAGCCTCTTTGTTAATCTTCGGGCAGGTTAAGAGCTATATGAGAAAATGCACCTTTCTTGCAAATACTTGAGCATCCTCTGCCAGGGGAAAAGAAAGATTGAACCTGGTGGTTTATTAATGAGCATCAAGGCTGAGATTTTCTTCTGATTCATACCAGCGTGCTGGGAGCAAAGCTGTGGAGCAGAACTTTCCTTATTTGCCCTCGCGCTGGGTACGTGTGCCTGTAAGTTGATGTCAGTCAAATCAACAGGTACAGGCGAGAAAATGACTCACCCGAAAACAAGCTGTGGAGAGGAGAGGGCAGAGGGAGCTGGCAAACCATTTCTGTGCATGAAGCATGGCTGCAAACCAGTCACAAGGGCGGCCTTGTGGCAGGACAGCAGCGTGGAACCTGGGGGTGCCACAGCCCTTGCACCAGGAATCATCTTATTCCGGAGGACGTAAGGCCCTGTGCTTAGTTGCCAGCAGGGTACGTGTTCTAATGCGGTTCTGACATTACACAGGTCCTTATGCCTCTCCGTGCCTCAGTTTCCCCACAAGGAATGTAACATTCCTCTATCAAGCATCTTAATTGTTTGCATTGGTAGAAGAATCAGACAAATCATTAGTATTCCCAAGCACTGCCGAGCCTGCTCGGTGACATTTCAGAGGCGCTGAGTCAGTGGCTGGAATCCCCGAGCAGATCGGGCGCTGCAGCCCTTGGGTTTGTCTGCAGAGCTGCAGCCTCCGCTTCCTGCCCCCGGTGCCACCGCGCCCGCCTGTGCCCTTCTCATTTCACCGGACGGAGAACACTCTCCCGGTTCCGTTTTTACCTGCTCATAGATGGTTTTCTTCAGCTCCATCAGCTCTCGGAGCCCGTTGAGTTTTACCTCCAGCTCGGTCCTGTGCAAGGAGCTCACGTCTAAATCCTGGAGGAGATGGAAAGTGTGTTAATCAATAGTTAGTAGCAAGAAATCCTCCCCAGCACGTGTCGGGCTGTTTGGTGTGGATCCTGCCCCCGTGCGGGTGTTTCGGTGGCAGGGTGTCAGGGAGGCGGGCAGGGCTGGGCCGTACCCACTCAGCTGTTGTTCACCACAGAACGCGCAGCTTATTGAGGACTCTGATGCCGTCCGCAAAAGTCACCAGAACTGCCCGTGCTGGCTGGTGAGTGTGTCAGGGAAAACATGCAATTACCCATAACGATCATTTGCGGGGAACGTTTCCTCTGTCTAATAATACCCTGCATTCCTGTACCTCGGATTTATTTTTATGTCAAAGCCTCCCATTTCAGCTGATATTCAAATGCAGCTCCTTCTGGGGTGGGATGTTTGAACAGGGTGTAGCCAAGCGACAGGAAACAAAAGCAAACACGTTTATCAGCTTGCAGCCTTTCCCAGCGCCTGGTGTCGTTGGATGACATGGAGCAGAGGTGTCCCGGGTGCACAACCCGCTCTGCCCAGCGCTGCGAGCCCCGGCTGCTTCTGCCGGGGGCCCCGGGGCTTTTCGGTGCCCACAGTGGCCCAGACTCACTTGTGCTTTTCCTCTGGAGCCTGTGACCACGCTGACCACCCCGCCGCCCCAAAACCTCATCCGCGGGCCAGGGCTGGGCCTGGGCCGTGCTGCCTCTCCCCGCTCTGGTGCAGAGCCCACCCGAGGAAGAGCTGCTCTCACCGCTGACCTTTTTGAGCTCCGTGAAGGTGTATTCCATGCCGCTGCAGAGGCGAATTTCATCCTCGTACCTGAGGGGAGTGAAAAAAGCAGTAAGAAATTGCATGTGGTGAAAGCCTCCGGCATGCTTAAGGTTGCCGTGCTGCCCCCAAAAAGTGTTGGGATAAAAGCTTTCTGCTTTTAATGTGACGTCCCACCACCTTGATGTGCGCAAGCAGAGAGATCTCTCAGGTGTGGGCCCCGTGTCCGAGAGGGAGGATGACGAGCTGCCACGTGTCAGCTGCTCTGCAGCTCTTTTGCAGCTCTGAGCAGCCTTGGAGTAGAGATGAGGTGGCTTTAATTCTCATGTAATTGGAGGGCCAAGCAACCTCAGGTTACCTCGCATTGCCCCAGAAAGAGAGCAGGCATGGAGGGGTGGGGTGTGGCGAGTTCTTCCCTGTGAAACCCAGTCGCATCCCCAAAGACTCCTCAATTAGCACCCTAACCCTTCCGCTTCTGTTTTTTTTCAGGTATCCTCAACACTTAATTCCCAGAGTCTTCTCAAGGGAGAAATGCAGCTCAGTTTGTGAAGTAATGCAGGACCTGGCAAAGCAATTTGTGGAAAGCAGTGCCCACAGAGCAGAAGGTACCAAAACCCGGCCGGGCCAGGGTGGAGTCCTAATGGTGAAATATCTAGCGGAGGAACCAACCCCGCAGGTGTTTAAAACCAGGTCTGATAAGGCAGGACCAGGATCACAAAGACTTAGTCCAGGGCAAACGCAGTTCTTGGTGGCCGGCAGCCTGGGGAGCGCGCTGGCCCTTTCTGGGCCTGGCGGGAGCAGCAGCAGGTGGTTGGTTTGCCGTGCGGGAGCGTTACGGGACGCGTTTGCTGGACGTGCTTTGGGAGCGTTGGCTCTGCTGCCGGGAGCGGAGCAGGTTGCGCTCGCGGGGAGGTCGCGGCTTCGCTGCTCGTCCACGGTACCGCAGGCTCCTCTTATCCTAATGTGCGTGTAGTGTGTCTAGGCTGTGAAATGGAACATTCAAGTGCACCAAATTGATATGGGGAGGGCTGAGACCTTTGGGAATGAGGTGAAATGGCGTTTCCTAACAGACTCCCTAAACCTGGGCATGACAGCCATGCTCTGTTGGTTGGTGGTCTGGTGCGTCATCACTCCAGTTATCTCCAGAGCCTTCCCCGCTGTTGCACAGACCTCCAGGAGCCGAGGAGCTGTGCCGAGGAGGAGGAGGGGTTGGGAAGGCAGCGCGGGGAACGGCGTGGCAGGGCAGGGGGTACGCCAGGCTCCGGAGCTGGCCCGAAACACCAGCCCAGCTCCATGGAGCTGTTGCTTCCTTGCCAGAGGGAGCGGCGAGGGCAGGGAGGGGACCTGGCGGTCACAGGTGCTACGCTTTGGCACTTCTAAGGTTCCTTTTGAGTACCCCCGTGCTGTTCAACTGGCCCTTTCCTCGCCTGCCTTTATTAAGGCCAGGTAGCACAGCCAACGAGATTTACCTGTCTGGTTTCTCTGCGCTTTAGCTGGAATGTGAACCATGCTGCCAGCAACTATGTACTGAGCTTAATTACAGCCTGCCACTCTTCCTTCATCCTCACTGCAGCTCAGCCCAATCCCAGGCTGTCCCAGCCTGCCGAAGCAGCTTCGCGCATTGCCGGGCGCTGACATAATCCTGCATTTTGAACAAACAACGCTCCTGGCTGAGGGAGAGCAGGCCCAGCCAGCCAGACGTGCTCAGCGCACGGCTCCGCAGGGACCTGGGGACCCGGAGGTGACTCACACGGGGATGGAGCATTCCACAAGCACATTACAGCGTTTATCTCCTTAGAGATAATCCTCTAGCAGTCGTGCGTGAAGGCGTAAATCCATCCCATCTCAATTCCTACACTTAAGACACACTTGAGACGGGCGTCTGGTCGCCTTGGGCTTCTTCCATAGGCACTGGAGCAAAATCGGAGGTGAACCAGATCTCAGGTGGGCTGTGTTCCTCTCTGGATGTGCCTTCAACACTGCTTTAGGGTAAAGATATAGTGGTGGGATGGATCTGAGCCTGGCAGCACGAAATTCAGTCAGTCTTCCTCTAGTGGCGTGAGGAGATGGGGCAGGAAGCAGCTGGAAGCCGAGTGCAGAGGTTGGAGGTAGAGGGGTGTTGGTGTCTGGTCTTCAGGTGGCAAGACCTGCCATGGATCTCAGAAGTGGGGCCTCTGAGGCCAACGCCCCGTGTTTTCCTGCGGTATCTCCCCGGTACCACACCAGAGTGGGTCAGCACACGCCAGAATTCCCCGTCGTCTTATTCCAGTGGGTCTCTGCACGTGCAACCGGCCGTGTGGGGAGCTGAAGCGCGCACTTGTGCAGATGTGCACCTCTGGGCAGCCATCCCTAGTCAGTGTTTGGTTTTCAGCTTGACTCCCTAAAGCGGCAGCGGTTGAGATCCGCGCCAGCCTCCAGCCCCGTCGTGTCCCCTCTCATGCTTCTCTGCCTTTGGAATTGCTGCTCAGTGGCAACCTGATGTGAGAAGGAGCTCCGAGTGCTGGTTAAATGTGGATGGCTTTAGGAAAGCAGACCCTGGATAGGTGAGACAGACACGGAGGGGCATGACGGGCGCGTTTCACGCTCTGGTGGCGCGTTGGGCAGCAACCTGCTCGGCGGTCACTGTGCTTTGTCCGCAGTGCCGCAGCTTGGCTGGGAACGTAACCAGGTACGTGTGCCAGTGAAGTTATTAGCTCTTCTTCCCCCAAAAAAATTCCCTTGGGAAAAGAAACCTCCCAAATTTGCATGGTTTAGGCAGACCATTAGCTCCAGAAAACCGACGGGGCTGGGGCATTCTCGAAGGCGGCGTGCAGGACTCGACAGAGCCAGCGTGGGTTAGGCCGGGCTTGGATCGCTGCCTGCAGAAGGCTCGGCAGAACCAGCCGTGCTCTCCCCGTGAATCACTCAGCCCCGGGAGCAGCGCTGGGGATTGTCACTGTCGCAGCGATCCACCTGCGCTGGCTGCGGTGCCGCAACCCCCAGCGACATGGTGGTGTTACCCATCTGGGTTTGTGCCTTGCAGCTCCCAGCTTGAGCTGCGTTAACGGTTGGACTCGATGATCCGACCAAAACGATTTGTGAGCCCAGCTGCTGTTCTGCTCCGCCAGCCGCTCGCTCGGCGCGCCGGAGTGAGCCGCCGAACGGCTGTCTGGAAAGCGGGGGTATCGGCCCTTCCCCCAATTTGCAGACACGTTGAGTAGCCGGTTTAATCAAAGTCTGCAAAGAGCTTTAACATCCTTGGACTAAACTCTCTGGAGGGGGCACTGGTGTTATTTAAGCGTCATTTTGTGCGCCAGGAGCAGGTCTGAGCTCCCTACAGCCATGTCCCCTACGTGTGCCTGTGCCACAGATCCGTGTTCAAGACTCCCGAGATTTAGTGTAGGCAGCGGGTGTAACTGCAGGGGAAGGGATCTGACTGTGGATTTGTCTGCGGTATGCTAATGACACTGATAGTAAGAGAAGCATTGTCTTCTCCAATGAGGCACAGCACATCTCAGAGGCTCCTATCTGAAGATCTCAAAGCTCTTGGCAAAAGCAGCGATAAGATAAGCACATGGCAGCTGGTCCTCCCTTCACCTTTCAGCTGACTCAGTATGTTCTGGCAGGAGGTTTTCTGGGTCAAAGTCTGACTTTTTTGGTCAAAGCAGAGTTTTGCGTTAGATGTTGCGGGGTGCAGGGGAAGGGAAGGGATGCCTGTTAATACTGAGCAGCCTGGGCCCGTAAACCGGTCTGGGAGAGTGTCCTGGCTTGTGATAACAGTGTGGAGAGTAAATCTTTCTGGTTTAGTGCCTGTCGTTCCTGATAGTGCTGTTCCCAGAGCTGCCTTCTGACCTGAGGAATTTCTCAGATGCCCAGCACTCTTTGGTATTTGCTTTTTATGGGTTTTCTTTCATCTCTAGTTAATCAGGAACAGGCCAGGTTGCTAACTTCTCAAATACAGTTTTGTGTGCACCAAGCTAGGAATTTGTTCCTGGGAATGACAAGATGCCTGTGTTAAATCAGCCCGCACAGCTCAACCGATACCTTTCAAATGCGTTCCAGCCACCTACTTGCTTCGGAAGTTGTCCATGGTGCTCAGGACCTTCGTCAGCTCCGACTCCAGGGTTTCCTGCTCGTAGTTGAGCGCCTTCATCTCCTGGTTCATTTTGCTCATGTACTGGTCGTAGATGGCCTTCATGTCCGACTCGGAGTCCGAGTTGTCCTGGTCCTTCAGGAAGTTCCACCTTGTCGTCAGGATCTTGTTCTGTTGCTCCAAGGACTGGACCTGCGGGAGAAGTTTGAGAGGGGTCAGTGCCGGCGGCAGCGCCCCTGGGGGCCAGCAGCGATGCCGGGCGGGCACCAGCCGGCTCCTGAGGGGTGGAGGCTCATAGGGACTCCTAGAGGTTTTACACATTGCCGCTTTATTCATTTCCTGCTAGAACATGCTCACATCAAAATGAACGAGCGTCTGTTATTGTCACCGAAAAATCAGACCTGTTCAATGCTGGTCCCCTTTGCCTCCAAACACATGGAAGTAAAGGCTGAAAATCCAGCACGGGTGACCCGCGTGTGTCCAGGCGAACGGCGATCTGACTGAGCACCCGCACCGCATCGCTGGGATTCCACCGCGGAGAGGTTTACCTAGTGAATCAGACTCCTGGTTTGTATTGCAAAGCAACAGAGACAAGGCCTATGGGAACTCTAGAGAACAAGCAAAAATAATTACAGGCTCCCGGTGAGGCCTGTGTGTGCGCCCGGCTGCTCGAGAGAGGGCTCGCTGCGTTTGCAGCGCCCGCCGCTTGAATCGGCGCTTTTCTTCCCTAATATTGCCAGTCTTAACAGGAATGCTCAGTGCTGAGCAGCTTCCCTCCTCAAAGCTCTTGGCTAACTTCAATTAATTATGTAATTGCTACTCTTATTGCTCTGTGAACAAAACCGAGCTCCTTTGGCCACGTTTGTGGCCGTGTCCTGTGCTCTGTCCCAGAGATGATCCAGCGCTGACGCTGCGGTGCCGATGCCGTCGGACATCGACCTTCTGCAGTGATCTTTAACCTTTTCTTCAACTTTCTGCGGCCCCAGGCGGTGTCGGTGTTCTGAGTCCATCCGGGACCCCCGGAGGCTCAGCTCCTGACCTTGCTCCTCATCCTTAGCTGCTCTTTTTCCCCTCGCTAGCTCCTCAGTCTCTTTCGGGCTCCCAAACCAAACCCATCCACAGGGCTGACCTGCTCACTTCTGCTTTGCTTCCCCAGCATCCCTCTCAGCAGAAATTCTTCCTTGCAAAGTCTCTTAGCATGGGTTTTGCAGCAGAAGGATGACCCAGATCTGGCCACATTTTCTGGAAAATTGTGCCTGAACACTGGAAAAGGGAGCAAAGGTTGGTCCTCGGCGGCCTGTGCGGTGCTCGGGCTAAAGAAACGCCTTCAGACCCGGCTCCATCGCTTGGCTGTTCCCCACCTGGACATCTCCGGACGGCAAATACGTCCCAGCAGATCCGGAGCAGCCTGCTGGCAAACCCTCCGCAGCGCTCCTCGAGTTCGTGGGGTCAGTTCCGTGAGGAATCAGCTGCTCAGGCTCGAGACCATCCGAGTTCCTGATTACAAAGACGAGTTCTCTTTGCAGGGAAGTGTCATTACTCTCCTGGAATGAGGGCCTGAGGCAGGTGGCCGAAGCTCGCTGCTTGACCTGCCGCTTGAAGCTACAGCCTTCAAAGTGAAGCGCAGGAGTTGCTAACGCTGAAGCTGCCCAGCTGAGGTGGGGTGTTGTATCTTGCGTCCGTCAGGCCCTGCAGCGCACGCTTATCAACCGGCCGCCCGCTCGGCTGTATCGGGAGACCTGGGTGCGCTCTCCCTTCTGCACGGAACAGGCCAGCGCGCGTGGCCTTGCGCTGCGTGGTCTTGTCCCCCGTCCTTGCTGCTGAGGTCTGCGTTCTGCCATCCACACAAACCCCATTCGGATGGTCCAAGGGCCGGTCCTGCAGCGCGTGGGACACAGCCCGTCTGGGTGCTTTCCTCCCCGAAAGTCACGTTGCCAGGACCTGCGCTTGGCAAACCACGGGCACGGCCATGCCCCCCGTCCCCAGCCAGCCCCCGGCACCACCACGCGCCCGTTTGCACATGCAGGTGCGGTTGGTTCACAACTGCTCCCTTTGGATAGATGCTCTGGGAAATGGTTCCCCCACCCTTCTCCTTCCCAGTCTGAATTCAGGTCCTCAGAGAGGTAGCGTTAAAATACAAAACCCTCGCAAGCCATAGTAGCTTGGCGTTGGGTGCCGGTATTGTAGACGGCAGTGAAGCAATCCTGTGAGATTACCATCTGTTTACAGAGCGCCGGGGCTCTGCAGGAACCTGCCTCGGCTGGAGGAGTTGTTTTCCTTTGAGAAAACCTCCTGCCTTCTCATGGATCTTAAGAGATGAAAGCGACACTTTGTTGGCTCCGCACGCAAGCCGGCGCGCTGCAAACCCCAGCGCGGGAGGTGGGCGGGGGGTCTCCCTTGCCCACCCCATTGCTCTGGAGCTGAATTTCCAGCTCTCTGGAGCACTTGAAGGAGAATTTGAGCTGCTGCCTTGCTCAGCATCAGTGCCCATGGCTGCCTGGCCCTGCTGTGTGGCCCTGCTGTCACCACTCGGGGACACGGGGTGACAGGCACAGCGAGGGAGCTGCAGGGGCTGCCTGATGCGCTGCCTGCGGATGTGGCTTCCCCTAGAGAGGATGCTAGCCCCGTGACAGCACTGAAGGAATGGCTAATCAGGTAATGAGCCTGGGGATGGGCAGCTGAAGGCCTCCTGAGAGGCTGGGTCGTGTGTGTGTCCCCGCCACCGTCCCCGTGGTCCTCAGCAGCTCACCTTACCTTCTCAATCAGCGTCACGAACTGGTTGTTGAGCAGCTTGATGTCCTCTGTCTCCTGCTGCCGCACGGCTTGGAAGTCGGGGTCGATGTCGAGGTGCACGGGGGCCAGGAGCCTGCTGTCCGTGGAGAGCGAGGGGTAGGAGCAGCGGTACCCGCCGTCGCCGTAGCCGTTGGGGCTGCCCAGGCGATCCGGGGACGTGCCGGCTGCTTTGCCTCTGCTCATCTTCCCCGCCAGCTCCCAGGAGGAGAGGGAGCCGCTGCTGAAGGCTGCGCAGGGGTTAGTCATGCTCGGCGGCGGCCCCGCAGCTGCAGGGGAGGAGAAGGGAGGGAAGAGGGGAGGAAGGAAAAGAGATGGAGCTTTCCTGCTGCTGCCGCCTCGAAGGGCAGGAGGGCAGTGGCACACGGAGGAGTTTGTCGGCTTGATTCCTGTCTCCTCAGCTCGTGGGTTGGCTAATGAATTACAAGCACCTGTTCTCCTATGTTCATTAAACGGAGGAGGGTGTAACCGTTGATGTAATCCAGATCAACCTGTTGGCTTGTATTTTTTTTTCCCTCCTCTCCCTGTACCCTCCTTTCTTCAGGAGCTTGTTTGTGTGGTGAGGGCATAGGCAGCAAAACAAATCACTCCCAGGTAATTCGCCGGGCCCCGAGCGGCTGCTTTCCTCATCCTTAAATGGTGAAAAAGGAACGAGAGGCGCTGGGCTGCGGCGGGACGGCTCCGAGCGCGCCCGCTGCGCTGGGC
Source organism: Columba livia (assembly GCF_036013475.1). Taxonomy (NCBI): domain Eukaryota; kingdom Metazoa; phylum Chordata; class Aves; order Columbiformes; family Columbidae; genus Columba; species Columba livia. The sequence continues at coordinate 408,953 of NC_088630.1, read as the reverse complement.
CTGGGCGCGCGGGGCGGTTCGGCCGCTGCTGCTCCCCAGCCAAAGGCTGCAGGAAGGAACTCTGAGTCTTAATATTTGGTGAGCGAGTGTTTAAAACCGTAAAGAATCCGAGCTGGCGAAGGGCGGGAGTTTAGGAAAGCATCTCGAGCTCACAATGCCTGCAGGTGCTCTGGGCTTCCTTGGCCACGCAGGCGGGTGACAGAAGCTTCTGGTGCTCTGAGTGGTTCAGGGCCAGTGCGGCCGGTGTCGAGACCCCGGGTGTGGGGACAGAGCCCTGAGGTTACGGGGGCGGCTGGTCCGGCAGCAGCGGAGCCCTTGGGACCGCGGGGCACCGGTTGGTCTCCAGAGCGGCCCAGCCTTGACCATCCGCTCCCTGGAACCCTTTGAAAGCCGGGGCTGGAGACACCGAAAACCACCGGCTTGTAATGAAGTGTGGGCTGCTCGGGTGGCACACCCTTACGGACCTGTTTGGGCCTGGGTAGGAATCAGTGTTGGACGTGGCCTTCTGGAAAGTGTTTTCCTGCTTTAATGCAGTTTCTCGTGAGAAAACCCAGGACAGAAGAGCACCTCTTTGTGCCTCTTGATTGCATCTGAGTTTTCTCAGGAAAGGGGACGATCTTCTCTGGCCAGAGTTGAGGATTTCCGCGTTGTGGGAAAGCTGCTGTTGGACGGGCTGGTTCTGCCCCTGGTGGGAAGACGAGCCGGGAGCTGCCGGTGCACGGGGAGGGTTTGGGTCTGGCCCAGACCCGCTCCCGCCAGAAACGCCCCCGAGGAGCCGGGAGTTTGTCTCGAGAAGGACGTCGGAAGGAGGGAGGCCCGTTCCACCGGGGTAACCTCTTCTCCAAGCATATTCTCAGCGTTTGCCCCAACAGCGTGCTGTCACTTCTTACCAAACACTTCCAGGGAAAATGTTTCCCCTGATGGTCCACTTGAACACCAAGTCCCTCACTCAACAGATCCTTGTCAGGACTTTTCCATTAAATCCTGAGGGTTTATTTTAAGGGCTGAAACAAAACCCTGCAGCTGGGAGATGAGGGAGCTCAGGGCTCGGGTGAGCTGAGACTCAGCCCCACGTGGGCCGCTCTTTGCGGCTTTGTGGTTGCAGGCGCATGGCTGTTCCTGATTAGCATCAGGTCACGGGGTCGCCTGGCGGGTTCTCGCTCCGGCTGGTACCCGGGGCAGCGGTGGCTCCCGAGGGCAGGACGCGCGGGTGGGATCAGGCAGGTTGGGTTTAGCAGCGGCCGGGATTTCTGCACCAACCTCGGCTGGATATTGTGCGATGACGCTTTGCAGGAAGAAGCGCTGCTGCAGCGACGGCTCTGCTGGTCACCGGCAGCCGCATCTGCCCGAGCATCGCTCCCTCCTCCGAGTATCCGTTCTTGCTCTCTCGTTTTTCCTTGAAATGAAACGTTTACCGCTGGATCCAGCCTGTGAGCTTGTCCAGTTTGGCCGAAATGGCATCTCCCAGTGCAGAATGGTGCAAAAACCCCTCTTGGTGATCAGATCTAATGTGACATGTTGCTTGGTGCCTTTGAGTCCCAGCTCCTGCGTAGCACCGTGTCCTGTGTCCAGCATCCCCTCCGCTGGGTGCTGGAGGTGGGGACGGCATCATTCTGCCAAAGATGCAGGAGGACGATGGCTTAGGGTGAAACTGCCTTTACCGCTTGGCTGAGAGCTGAGGGCAGACGCTGGTGCTCGTGGTGCTGGGCGCGCGGCAATGCCCGGCGGCCTGGAGCGCGAATAAACCCGCTCTTTGGTATCGTAGGTGCAGAAATGTGTCACCCCGCGCTGTCTTTTCAGGGACGGAGAAGGAAGAGCTGCTTCATGTGATGGCAGCCAAAGCCTTGCAACGTGCTGCCTTCCCTGCCCGATGGGAGAGGCGGCGCTGAGTCAGGGAGTTCTTCCCTTCCCTTCCCTTCCCTTCCCTTCCCTTCCCTTCCCTTCCCTTCCCTTCCCTTCCCTTCCCTTCCCTTCCCTTCCCTTCCCTTCCCTTCCCTTCCCTTCCCTTCCCTTCCCTTCCCTTCCCTTCCCTTCCCTTCCCTTCCCTTCCCTTCCCTTCCCGCTGATGTTCTCGATGTTCCTCCTTGGCCAGGTATTTGGTTCAACTGGAAATGGGCTGCTCTCCAAAACTGGGCCTTAAGATTTGGCACCAGCCATCTGGGCTCCACAGCAAAACAAGCTGAAAAAGGCTGGGGCCGAGAGGAAGGCGGTAGCGTGGTGGGGACGGCTCTGGAGGACGTGATGAAGGGTCCGCTCACCTCCGGCTCCACTGCTGTGCCTGGTAGCCTGGTCGAGCTCGTCCCCGATCCGTTCGGATGGAGCTGTCAGCATCCAAAGACGCCGAGAGCTCCGGGAAGGGCTGGAGCAAGTCGAGGTGTTGCTTGGGGTTTGCGGTGAGGTTGGCTGGTAAGTTGAGGTGAGGGGATGGGCACGGGGTGGTTTAAACCATCACGGGGTGGCTTGAGGGTGCTTAAACTTTGCAGACAAACCAAGAGAGTCTTGTCACCCTTCCCTTGATAGGTGGAGACTTGTTCCGGCCATCTGGAAAATCACCTTTTGGGGTGATTGGCTCAGTATATGTATGCATAGTAGAATAATTTATTTATCAAGGTTCCATAAGTAATTGCTGTTTATAAGAATGGGTAATGTATGAAACATAAACAAGGAATCAGCATTTGCCCTGAGGAATCCGAATGATTAAGGTTAAGCAAGACAGAGACGGGGCTGCAGGGCCTGGGAGGCAGTGAGTGGGTCAGCAGGACTCATTTAAACGTCAGCAGGACGCGTTTCAGGCTCGGCGGGCACGCGAGGAGCGTCTGCAGCGGGAAGCGAGCGCGTCGAGCGAGTGACACATGGCGGGGGAATGGCCGGTGCTGCGGCCGCGGGTGGGACCAGGCGGAGCAGCTGCTTCCTGGTGCCACAGCCAGGTTCGGTCACCGAGTTCACTTTGGGTTTAAAAAGAAAAGAAGGCAATGACCTATTTTGTTAAATGTTTGCTTTGCTTTTGACGAATCTGGCTGCGGGCCCTTATCCTGCGACAGGAGAGCTGTTCGCCCGCCAGCGCCCCCGCACCCCCCCGGCAGCCCCCCTCCTCCTCGGTGCCTTCGGGGTGGAACAGCGAGCAGCCCAAGTGCTGCTGCCATCGAGATCGCTTCCCCCAAACCAGGCGTCACTCGCAAAGAATTTATAGAAGGGTTTGGGAGGCAGGACGGGACGTGTCCACGTGTGCTTCACACTCGGGACGGTTTCCAACCCATCTGCTGCGCTTTTGCTCGTGTGGTTTCCAGGAAACTTCAGGTATTGGGAAAAAAGAAAAGAACTGAGAGGGGCCGCTGAAGTGGTGGTGCCATCGGTTGTTCCTGCTGGGAGCTGCAGGCTCTTCCCTTCGCGCCGGTGCCACCGGCCGTGCCAGCGCCGGATCTGCCCCGGGCAGCCGCATCGGCTCCCAAATCCTCGTCGTTTCACCTTGGAAACCGCTGCTCGGGTTCCTGCCGCACCGGCTGTCCCGGAGCCCGCGAACGTCCCTCGGCCCCGCGCGTCCCGCGTCGGCCCCGCCGGCGGCGCTGGAGCCCAAAGCTTTCCAGTTCCCTTTCTATTAACGTTTATTTCTAATAACCTGTCCTGTTACTCTGGCAAATGGCTTCTGGTTTCCCAGCATCTCATGAAAAGAGCATAAATGAGACGCGCACAACGTGCGGATTTGCTGCTCGGTGTTTCTCAACCCGCAGCGAGCAAATGACTTCATTCCGTTCCGACAGCGCCCGATTAGGATCTGCCTCCGCGCTCTTGTGTCACTTTTAATTAGGCGTTTTGTTTCTGCATTGTGTATCATTCTCACGTGGTTCGCAGCAGAAATAATGGCGTATTGTGTTTCAGTGGGCACTTGGAACCTTTCGCTCTTAATGAGGTTGGTTGCATGGATATGTATGAGGCCGCCTACCTGGTTTGCAGTGTGCAGGTTCTGCGGCTAAAATACACGGGGAGCTTTTTTGCAGGGGAAAAGGACCGATGACATGGCAGTGGCCGTTAGAGGGGGGACGTTTGGGAGTGGCAGAAGTGGATGGCTTTGCCCCAAGATGGGGGTCAGAGCTGACCAGAGCGCTCGCAGCCTGCAGCGGCTTCTCTCCTGAAGCAGCGTCGCGGCAGCGAGCCCGGACGTTGGAGGGTGGCGCGCGAGGCGAGACGAGGCGTCTTTGGGTGCATTTTTCCTTTGTGAGGATGGGGATTTGTCACCAGGTGGGAGCCGCAAGCCAGGAGCGGGGACACGGTGAGGGTGGGAAGGGGACAAGGGGACGGCACCGCTGTGTGATGCAGGACAGACGGACAGACAAGCTGCTGCGGGATCCCCAGAGGTCAGGGCGGGAGTGTCTGGTGCTGCAGAACCGGAGCCCCGTGTCCCTCGCTTGCAGCCGCTCGTCCCTGTGCCCAAATCATCGGGAAAGGTCTGATTTATTTTGTTGTTTTCCTGGCGCTTACGTGACTTGCATCTCATTCTCCCACTTCCCGTCTCGTGCCACCCTTGTGGCTGAACGCGGCGCGGGGCCGTGCCTGCGCCCCGGCACGGCTCTCCCGGGGCGCTTTGTCGTGCCGCCCGCCGGCAGAGCGGGGCAGGACCCGAATGACGGCACAGCGACCGTGTCCGTGGCTTTGGCTCTGGCTTTACCCCCGGGGAGCGGTGAACTCCTGCCGCCTCCTGCGAGCGGCACAGGCCTGCGGTCGGAGCCGCTTGCTGTCCCGACGTGTCTGCGAGGGAAGCGCTTGGCACGGAACGCCGTGCCCCGCAGCGCAGCTCGGCGGGTCGGGAGCGGGCGCCGGCACAAGTCGGCACCTCGAGGCGAGGGGAGGAATCGCCCGCTCGTGTCACTCGTCCCGGCTCCGCCGGGTTGGCGACACCGCGGTGCAACCGGGCCGCGTGTGCCGGGCTGTGTGTGCTGCGTGTGCCCGTGCAACGGCCCCGACCGACCCCGCGCGTGTGTGTGTGTGTCAGGGCCACGCCGGCGCTAAGCCGGGAGTGAGCCCGTAATCCCTCGTAAATCTGCCACCCGATCTGATTCATCCTGATTTTTTAACTCCTGGGGTTAAACTCTGCACGATTGGTTCATTCCCGGTGCGCGCGGTCCGCTGGAAGCCCCGTCCTGCTTCCAAGGGCCCTGGTGCTTTTTCTCCCATGCGGGAAAAGCTCTTCCCGGGCACCGCGGAGCATCCTCCGCGTGGTGGGGAGCTCTTCTCGCTCTTGGCCCTCATTTTTTCTGTTTCCTTTTCCTCCGTGCCGCTCTCCACCCGCACTGTCCTCATGGAAACCACCGCGAGGGTGGCTCTGGGGTGCTGGTGGGTGCTGGGGACGGAGGACGTGGCTCCGAGCATCTGGACCTGACCGTCCCCTCCCCTCCCACACGCCTGGCAAGCGTCATTCATGTCATAGGCAGCGTGGGCAGGTGCAGGATAATGATAATTGTGGTGGTGATTGTCATCGCTGAACATATTGATTGTGCCGGAGCCGGACGCACGCCCAGGGCTGGGCTCCCCGCGGCTCCGGGGCTGCAATCGCGCCCTTTGGTCGCGCTGTAAAACCCGACACACGGCCCGAGCGGGGAGAAGAGCGGAGGAGGGCGGGGGCTGCGCCTGCCTTCGGCTTTTCATCCGGAAGCTTCCGGCTGTCGCGTTTGGGTTCATCCTGGGCCTGGCTCAGCGCGTCCTGCTGGCTGAGGCGTAAATGCCGAGATCAAATACCTGCCTGGTGGGAACGGGCGAAGCCTGATCCCGGGAGCGAGATTCTCCGTGTTTCTGTATTTGCCGTGTTTGCAATTGTAGGAAAAACCCCTTTTCTCTCTGAGAGCTGAGTTGGCCCCTCTGTAAGCACAGATAACCATCTCAGCTTGGTGATTATAGCCGTAATAAAATACTTGTAACGAATCAATCATTTGAATGATTTTGCCCGTCTCCGGAGGCTGACTCAGCGGGGTTGCCCTGCCCCTCTCTGCTTTAGCCCCTCTGCCTTTGCCTTTTTTGCTTCTCTGCCTTTCACAAAATCGTCCCCGTGTTCACAGGTTGAGCTGCAGACTCCCGTTCTTACAGGTTGAACGTTTAGTTCCTGCAGGCGCACACGGGAAACGTCCCTGGGCGTCCCGCCGCCCGCCCGGCCGGGAGAAGCCGCCCCGGGAGCTGGGGCTGAGCCAGAGCAGCCTGAGCCGGCTCTGATGGAGCGTTTGCAACCCAACGGCCCGAAGACTCGATGGAACCTTCAGGCCACGCTGGTGCCGTGTTGCTCGTGTTGCTCCGTGCGGAGGGAGGTGACGCGGCTTTGTTTTCCTCCTGCCTCTCCCACCTGCCGGCAGGACAGTTTGTCTCTAAACCACCACATGCAGATCTGTGTTTTCCTTGGTTGTTTTTCTTCCATGGGAGCATCTTTTGGGCAGGAGGTCTGTTTGGACAGCTTTGATTTTGCAGATCTCGGAATTCCTAACTGGGGTCAGAGGCTGCGGAGCAGTTTTGGCCCCCAGGGCGACGCTGGTTCTTCGTGTCGGGTGGCGGTTTAGAAACTCGGTCCCTGTCCACAGGGGCCGCACAAACGTGGGTGTCGGATGGTGAGTGTTTGGGGGAAGTAAGACCTTGATCCTGCCCGCCCTGGAGGTGGAGGAGCGGCTGGTGTCAAGTGGCATCGTGCCATTGACTCTGCCCGAGCTGTGTCGGATGAGACGCACTTTGATAAGAGCGTTTCTTATCAATGACTGTGAGATCAGCTCCCCCAGCCTCGCTCCGTTCACTTTGGGGCGTTATCCTTTAATCTGGGCATGAGTCAGACCCGCAGGCTACTGTCATCAGGCCGCGTTCTCTTACACTGGTTTGATTTCGGGTCCTGTAAACTGATGGTGTTTCCTGACTGCAGTGAAACGACCCCCCGGTTTCCATCAGTGCTGAATGGGGCACTTGAGTTTGCACTGAGTTAATTAAAGAGGATCAAGGAAGATCTCGTGCGTTCTGCTTGGCTGGAGCGAGCAGGGATGTTTAACCACGGAGTGATCGGCTGTGGGCAGAAAGGACCATCAGCCGCGGTTAAACGCGCTGGTCGAGGTGCAGCCTCCGACCCGGGAAGGGTTTAACAGGTCCTGGCTGGTTAAACGTGGCCTGTGGAGGGATCACTGTGCGATGTCCCTGTATTTGGGGGCTGGGCAGCGTGGACTGCGCGCTGGGGGTGGCTGGCTGACCGGAGCCGGCTCGCCGCTCTGTGCCGCGTGTGTCCGCAGAGCTGGGGCCGGATCAGCTGTTGGGAGCTCAGACCAACAGCTCCAGCGAGCAGGACTCCAGATCCACGGGGATTCTGAGGGGACGGACGTGCCGATTCCAGAACCACGGAGCCCAGCGTCGCACGCTGCAGTTTCACCTCTGCCCTGAGAATCCCGGCGGTTTAATCTGTTTGTTTGTTTTTCCTTCAGGCTTCGGCCGTGGGAGTGAGTCTCAACTTTCATGTAAAAATTATCCGGGTAATTATGATTATACATAATTATGACTATATTTATAGTTATTCCTTCATGATTTCTTGTAATCATAACATCTTGTAATTTGGGGGAAAGGGGAGAGAAAGCAGCCTTTGGTGCATGTAGGAGAGGCTGGGGAGGGAGGGCGTCCATAGCCGGGATGCCTGTGCCGTGCGTCAGGCGCGGGGCGGTTTTCCAGCCGCCGGTCCATGCGCCGTGTCGCCGGGAAGGATCTCAAGGGCTGGGCCGGTTTGTTTGTCCGGGAGCTCATGGCAACGTCCAGAGGTTCCCTCTCCTTGTGCAAACAGGCCGGGGGCACGTGGGGCGGGAGGACGATGGAGCGGGAGCCTCCACGGCAGCAGCTCCTGGGGCCCGGCTGCTCCTGAGCCGCTGCCGAGTGGTTTTGTGCTGTTACCTGAGCGCCTCTGTTCTTTGTGCGTTTCAGCTAACAAGCGAGGCCCGTTCCGAGCTCGAGGTGTTCCTCAGCGCTGGATTCCGCAGGAAGGCGACATGCGGCTCCTGAAGCTGAAGGCCTTGTCGTGGGTGCAGAGCTGGCCCTGTCACCCCAGAAGAGCTGCCCGCAGCTGTTCCTGCTCCCGTGACGCCCCCGTTAGCACTAAGGCTGCTCTGCTCCATTGCAGGAAGCGGAGGCGTAGCTGGGAGATCGGCGTAGTTGAGGTAAAACACATCCCGCCAGCCTCCAGCACCGCGAGCTGCGGCTGTTGCGTGGGGAGCAAAATGCAGCTTCCACGTGTGAAACTGCGTAAAGAGGCAGCACGAACAGTACGGTTCCGTGTCCCAAGGGCACTGGAACAGAGAGGCCACAGGAGTCGTCTCAAGTCCTCAGAAAAGCCACTTGGTTGTGCAAGGCGTGAGGATTTCAGCCCTTTCGGTTGATGCAGTGCAGGACCAAGCGGGTGGAAAAGCCGCTTTCCTGCTGCCGAGACACGGGGCTGCAGAGCTGCGTCGTTGCACTGAGCTTTGCGGCCGAGCGACATAGGAAGTGTAGGACTAAACAAATCAATAAAACTGCCTGATGAATATCCACCTCATCCCAACGGGGCTCGGTCCCGCACCAGGGTGCTGACGTACGGTGCCAGCACTTGGGACACTGAGCGAACAGGTTCCCCTGGAGCAACCCCTGTATTCACAGGAAGATGAGCTGGACATTTGTATTAATGAGGCTGCTTAGATCCTGGGGGCAGCGCGGGGCGAATCTTCAGCTGCAGGTGTGGGTGCAGCTGCCGCAGCGTTGGCGTCGCTTTTGGGTGTTAACGAGAAGAACAGTGTGACAGTGTCACTGTCACAGCCCCATGAGGGCCCCGTTTGGCTCTTGCAATACCCCAGTGGTGAGACCACCCAAGCACTCCTGGTCGTTAGGACACTAATTAATTTATGACTCAGCGCTGAAGCACTTTGGAGCAGTAACCCCAGCCGAGGGCCGTGCTGCGCAAACGCAGCGGCGACGGGCGCTCCCTGCTCAGCGCAAACAGCGCGGGCTGGGCAGGGGTGAGCAGCCGGCCCCACAGCCGCCCCAGCGGGACGTGTTCTTAGCACGCATCTTGCTCACCTGCAAAGATTTCTTCCTCTTCCATCAGCGTGCAGCCATGTTTGATTTTTTAAGGGGTTTTTTGGTGCTTTTTGGGCTGGAATTGAGAGCTTGGTTCATTTTCCTGACGTTTATGGAAGGATTTATCATTTGTGACTATTGGCTGTCAGGGTGCGTGGGGACTGGGCCGCCCTGTGGCGCCGTCGAAGCCTTTGCTTCCCCGCGGGGGTGTGCGTGTTCAGCCGCTCGATTCCACACCGTATTGTCACCAAACCTGAATCCCTGGGGTCATTCGCATGGGCTTGGAAGCATTTACCGGTCTGTGCGGTTGTGAAACTCCACGGGGTTACCATGGTGTCCTAACAACACAAGCAAACTCTGCTCCTTGCACCTCTGGATTTGGCTCTGGCTTAGCCTGGCTTGAAACCAGGTTTAATTGGAGAATGGTCACTTTGCAGGACGGGCTCTGAATGGGCTGGGAGCGATAGCAGGGAGGTGAATGAGCTTTCCCGAGTCTCCTGTGCCGGTTGCTAAGGCACAGCAGGGAGAGCTTGAACTTTGAATGGGAGACAGACTCATCCGTACCTAAAATCAGTGTTGCCGCACGGCAGTAATTAAGATTAGAAAATGGCTTTTCAGCGGCCTGGCCCTTGATAGCGCAGAGCGGGGTGAAGTTTGGTTCTCTGACTGCTGAACTGCAGTTTCTGCTGCCGGAAGCAGCTTTGCCTTTCAGACAGTCCGTCTGACGGCGGGCTCGGGTTTACCGGCCTGGGCTGCACGGTGTGTTGTGCAAAACCCCGGCGTGCTGGTAGAGAGCTGGGGCTGGAGCGTGGGCCGCTGGACCCCGGCAGCCGGGGCTGCTCCTGCCTGACTGTGGACCCTGCATCGCACCGTGAGATTCAGTTCCTCCCTTGGCAGGACAGGCCAGCGCTGTTGAAGTGAGGAGCCCGTCGGGGAACTCGGGAGGACCTGGAGCTGAGGAAAGCAGCTGGAGGCTTCCGCTGGGCCGTTAGCTATGTAGAGCTTAAACGGCCCCTGGCCATCGGGCCAGGTATAGCTGGCTGTGCATGATGCGCAAGTTTGCTTTCCACTCAGTGGATTGTTTGATTTTGCTGGTGAAAGCCCAGCTTGCAGCGCAAGAGGAACCTTCCCCGTGCGCTCTGTCGGGCTCAGTCTCCCCGTGTCCCTCCTTCAAAAAGAGAGTTTCCTTTTGGTGGCTGGATCTCCAGCCGGCTCACGCTCTCCCTGCAGAGCAGGAAGTGCATATTTCGAGTGGGCTGTGGCCAGGGTATGCGGCCAGCGCTATCGTGCTGTCCCGACGAGGGGAAGAGCCGGGGCGTCACACGTTCAGGCCAGACTTTGAAATCTCACGGAGGATTTACAACCTGATAGTAAAGAGATCTGTCCCTCCAGGGCTATTTGAACATGCGGAAAGCCCATAAAGCTAATATTTGTCTCTGCTGCTTCTCCATAGGAGCCCAGAAATTTAAGCAGAAACCCGTCCTGTCTGCTTTTGAGTGTGGACCAGCACGTTGGGTGGTTCCATGTGCAGGGTGCAGCGCACCTAAACCACCTTAATTTAGCAATAACAGGAGAGAGACAGTAAAACCGTGGCGTCCAGGGATGGGCAGCTGCGGCACCTCCCCTGCTGCCTTGGTCCCCTGCCGCCTTGGTCCCCTGCCGCCTTGGTCCCCTGCTTGGCGCAGCTCACCGGTGCTGCAGGCAGAGGACGGGCTGAGTGTCCCCAGGGCTGCAACTGCGTGGGTTTATGTTCAACTAGGCTGGACCTAGTGCTGAGACCCTGTTTCTCCTTTCTGCAATTCGCACAGGGGAGCTGCCTGCTCAGCATTAGAGATTGGTGCCAGTTCCCCCTCTTCTCATTTCAACATCTTTTTGGGCGGGGGGGAGGAACGGAGAAGCCTCATGTAGATGTGGGTCAGTGCTGTCCTGCTCAGAACTCTGCCCGGGAGCCCAGAACAGCCCCTGCCCCATGTCCCTGGAAATGGGGGTCGGTGCTGTCCTGCTCAGAGCTCTGCCCAAGAGCCCAGAACAGCCCCTGCCCCGTGTCCCTGGAAATGGGGGTCGGTGCTGTCCTGCTCAGAGCTCTGCCCGGGAGCCCAGAACAGCCCCTGCCCCGTGTCCCTGGAAATGGGGGTCGGTGCTGTCCTGCTCAGAACTCTGCCCGGGAGCCCAGAACAGCCCCTGCCCCATGTCCCTGGAAATGGGGGTCGGTGCTGTCCTGCTCAGAGCTCTGCCCAAGAGCCCAGAACAGCCCCTGCCCCGTGTCCCTGGAAATGGGGGTCGGTGCTGTCCTGCTCAGAGCTCTGCCCGGGAGCCCAGAACAGCCCCTGCCCCGTGTCCCTGGAAATGGGGATCGGTGCTGTCCTGCTCAGAGCTCTGCCCGGGAGCCCAGAACAGCCCCTGCCCCGTGTCCCTGGAAATGGGGTCGGTGCTGTCCTGCTCAGAGCTCTGCCCGGGAGCCCAGAACAGCCCCTGCCCCGTGTCCCTCGGCCGCACGCGCGGCAGAGGCGAAGGGAGCAGCGAACAAAGCAGATCTGAGTGGGGACACGGGGCCAGGTGTGTCCTGTCCCTCCGCTGGCCCTTCCCTGCGCCACCGCTCCATTCAGCAGGTTGAGGGAGGGTGGGAAGGCAGCCAGGCACACCCAGCTCTCCAGGCAGTAAAACGATCCCTCTTTGCCCTCGGGCCAAGCCCAGCTTTTCTAACGGATAAAAGGAGAAGCAGGCAGGGGAGCTCACTCACTTCCCTGCTCTCCAGCACAGCTGCCCAGAGCTTTCGAAGGGGAAGGGCGGGGGATCCCGAGAACACCCTTGGAGCTGCCATGTCCCGCTCTGTGAGTTTCAGCTCTCGCTCTGCGGCCGTCCCGGCGATCAGCCAAGTGCGGGTCAGCACCGTCTCCTCCACCCGGGGACTCGGAGGGGGTGCCGGCCTGGGCAGGGCAGGTGGCTTCGGCAGCTCCAGCCTCTACAACCTCGGCTCCAGCAAGCGGATCTCCTATGGAGGGGGCAGCTCCTACAGCGTTCGCTCTGGATACGGCTACGGAGGCTTCGGGGGGGTGCCCAGCCCCGCAGGCATTCAGGAGGTGACCGTCAACCAGAGCCTCCTGACCCCCCTGAACCTGGAGATCGACCCCAATATCCAGCGGGTGCGCAAGGAGGAGAAGGAGCAGATCAAGACGCTCAACAACAGATTCGCCTCCTTCATCGACAAGGTGAGCGGTTGGGACGGCTGGTGGCTCTTTGGACCTGCTGGAAAGCAGCTCTGACCCAAAGCTCGCTAACCCGGGGGGTTCCCAGCCGGGCCCAGGGTCAGGTCCTTAACCATGGTGTGATTTGCCTGCCTCCGTCCAGTAGCTCTTAGTAAGGCCCTGCTTGCATCGCCCTCAGTAAAGGGGTTTGCCCTACTTAAGCCAGCATTGTACCCCTGTATTTAGCTGGTATTACCAGTAATGCAGGCGTTTAGCATCAGATCACCAAACTGAAGGAGGAGGGGGCCTTTGGAGAGGAATCGTCCCCGTAGAACAGACCTTGATGTGAGTCAGGGCTTGCTCTGTGGGTTTGCACTGCTCTGTGCCTCTGTGGCTTTACTCTCTTGCGCTAATTGATCCTGTGACCTGTGTAAACTTCAGCTCTGGCATCCTCAAAATGCAAGGAATCCAGAGCTGGAGCCGGTCAGGCCTGGCCTGGAGGTCTGGGTGCCTTCTGGCAGGTGGCAGATGAGCAGAATCTGCTTATCTGGAGTTCAGACAGAGCCTTTAAGCCTAAGCAGAGCCCCCGAGCAGCCGTGCTCCCTCATGGCCTTTATCACCCCCAGAGCTTACATCCTTGGTGCAAACAATCGAAATTCTTCAGATGCTGCCTCATCCAGGGCCCGTCCTTCCCCCAGGGTCCAGACTCTGCAGTGCCAGCTCCCCCTTCCTCCCGCTTTCGCAAATGACCCTTTGGTTGCTTTCCAGGTCCGGTTCTTGGAGCAACAAAACAAAATGCTGGAGACCAAGTGGAGCCTCCTCCAGGACCAGAAGACGGCCCGGAGTAACATCGTGCCCATGTTCGAGGCGTACATCAGCAACCTGCGGCGGCAGCTGGACGGCTTGCTCAACGACAAAGGGCGGCTGGAGGGCGAGCTCAAGAACATGCAGGATCTTGTTGAGGACTTCAAGACCAAGTAATGTATAATGTTCCCATCTAACGGTGTCGCTGCGCTGGCAGGTTGCTCAGGAGCTTGGCAGAGATGTCCCAGCTTTTCTGCTGGGGAGGGAGAGTTGGTTTTATTCCAGCTGTGAGCTGGGTGTGTAGTCCAGGGATTCTTCTTGCCCAGATCACTCATTCCTGGCACCTTGTTCCCACCTGGTTTTGGTGGCTCCAGCCTCCCCGCTTCGCTCTGGGGCCTCTCTGGGCAGGATGTGCCCGGTTGGGTCGGTAGGAGCCCCGGGGCAGCTCCGCAGGTGGCCGAGCTGCTGCGTGGTTTGTGCACCATTTCTGCCATTTCTCAGTGGCTTTCGAGTCCAAACCATGTCACCTGGGAGGAGTCCCATGAAGAAAGTAGCCTTTGTCCCCACCTGCACCCAACCCAGCTTGCAGGGGAATGCCTTTAATAGAAGAAAAAGGGATACAGAAAGAAAAGAGGGAGCTGGCAAACTGGATCAAACAGGAACTGGAAACAAACAGATCTGATAATAGCCAGGGTGTGTTCAGGGAAAGTCAATAGCCCGTGATTCCCAAGGAGCAGCACGGGATGGTGTTTCCCCCAACCCTGCTCGGTTATTTCTCCTCTCTGCTCAGCCAGGGTTGGACTTTGCGTCCCTGCAGAACGAGAACAGTTACACTCAGCTCTCACCAGGACGGTGGTGTGCGATTGACACCTGCAAAGCAGTCGCAGGTGTCTGTAATAAGGGGGTGCACAGCGACAGTAGCGTCAGCAGAGAGGGGTTTGTTGAACCTGTTCGCATCTCTTCTGCGTTTGTATTTGTTCTCTCTCCTCCCAGGCTCTACCTTCCCACCAATCCTTTCTTCTTCTTTCTGGCAGATATGAAGACGAGATCAACAAGCGCACGGCAGCGGAGAATGAGTTTGTGGTGCTCAAGAAGGTGCGTGCCAGGGGTGTGAGCTGGGCCTGGTGGTGCCTGTTTGCGGCTCTTCTCCCTCTTTTGCCCCTGCGCTCCCTTTGCTCCAGCCGTGCCCGGGGACCCGCAGGTGAGGAGTTAGAGCTCTGGCTCCTGGCCGGAGCCGCCGCGCTGGAGGCGCTGGAGTCTCTGTGGGAAGCTGGAAGGAGCCTCAGATCCCGCGGGTATCCCGGACCGCGGCTGGACCTTCCTTTGGGACAGTTCGTACGGCCTCCCCGACTGTCCAAACTGACACAGTCCAGGAGACCCCACAGAACACACGGGGTCCTGCACACCAGCCATATTTAGTGCACTGGTAGATAATTTTTAGGACACGGTGGGTCGTTGGGCACACAGAGGTGAAGAGAGAGCTTGGGGAGCTTGATGGGCTCGTGACTGCTTGGGAAGGCATCAAAGGCTGGGTGGACTTAGTCATCAAAGCCCTGGCAATCTCAAGGGATTATCACTCTCTTTTAGGACGTGGATGCCGCCTACATGAACAAAGTGGAGCTGGAGGCCAAGGCGGATGCGCTGACAGATGAGATTGACTTCCTGAGGTCTCTCTATGAAGCGGTAAGGTCCTTTCTGCTTCTCGTGGCTGCTGCGGTGTAGAAGAGTGAACGGTGACCGGGAAGATGAACGTGCTGTTTGCAGACAGGGCAATGGAGACGCGGAGCCTGCCCTCGCACGAGCAGGAACGAGCCTGCGGGTGAAGCGCACGTCCTGTGACCTGTCACAGGGGTTTCTCCTGCCTGGGTTCCGGGAGGAATTTATGGCAAACGCAGCCAGTATTTTTTTGATGCTGTCAGTGTGAAAACAAGGAAAACCAGAATATTCTATCCAGTGCTGGGGCGTGTTTGTGTGCTGTGTGAGAGAAAGGAAAGCTCCTTGTCCCAGACACCTTTATCCTCCCCATTGTTTGCGAGATAAGAGTTTGGCTGAACCGGACACGTTCCGTCCGTGGGTGAGGTGCCTTGGGCGAGGCGGTGGAATTTGGCCCTCGCTTTGTTGTGAGGCTGATGCTCGAGCCTCTTGGACTAGAGTTGCACGCTGGGTTCTTATCTCAGCAGTGGGGCAAACTAACCTTGCTGTCAGAACGTGGTGATAAGGAGTAGCTCCGTTCCTGCTGTTGTTGCTTTGTGCTTTGCAAGGTTGATGTGACTGGGTTGGTTTCCTTCTAATTAATGAATGTTTTGATCCAATACTTATCTGCCTCCCTTTCCCTTTTTGTCTCAGATTCTCTCTTTAATTGGCTTCCAAAAGAAAGACCAGTGATTAATGGTTTTGTTTTTATGCATCTGGCAGGAACTTCAGGAGCTGCAGGCCCAGATCTCGGACACCTCGGTGGTGCTGTCCATGGACAACAGCCGCAACCTGGACCTGGACAGCATCATCGCCGAGGTGAAGGCGCAGTACGAGGACATCGCCAACCGCAGCCGCGCCGAGGCCGAGTCCTGGTACCAGAGCAAGGTGAGTTGTGGGCGAGATCAAGGCACTTACAGCTTCTGTTAGTCTGTGCGCCATGAGTGGGAGAGATTTTAGCCGGTTAATTGACCGCCAGCCCGACTCCATCCTTCTCTTTGCGCTGTTTCATGTCACAGTACGAGGCGCTGCAGGTCACTGCTGGGAAACACGGCGATGACCTGCGCAACACGAAGAACGAGATCTCGGAGATCAACCGCATGATCCAGAGGCTGCAGGGGGAGATTGAGAACGCGAAGGCCCAGGTGAGGAGCTGCGGAGCCGCGGCTCCCGCAGCGCCGAGCGGGGAGCTGGGGGCAGCGCAGCGCCTGCAGCAGCGGTTCGGGGTGGCTGTGATGCTCTCCTCGGCCCTGCCGGAGGACAAACTGTGTTGTGAGCAATGTCAGGCTGAGAGGTGGTGAATTGCAGGTGAGCGCAGGAGGGAGGGATGCAGCTCCCGAAGGACAAGGCTGCGGGCGGCCTCGCGTCCCAGCCACCCGCGCTCCTTGTACCCTCTTGTGCCATCTTGCTTCTGGGCTCTCCGTCCACTCCCTTTTTGCAGAAGGGAACACCATGTTTGGGCACATAAAAGACTTTTCTAGCCACATGGCAGTTGTGTTTGCTTTCTGCGGGAGCTGTTATCGCTTTATCGAACGGCTGGTGAAAGCCAGACCAGCGAGCGGCTCAGACCATATTTGGGGCTGAAACCTGGCTGTGAACAACCAGAGCTGGAGATAAGCCATCGTGATTCATCCGTTTGTGTTTATTTGGTTTCAGGGCAGGGAGGCTTCAACACACACTTACAAGCAAAGAGCTGACCCGGTGCAGCTCCCTTGAATAATGAATGAGAATGTAAAGCGCACGTGTTCATTGTGAGCCCTTCCTGCCAAACGTGGGGCGTTTTTGGAGGCGCGGGGGGCACAGTTGCGGCTGCGCTAGACTGGCAGCTCGCTGTGGCCCCACAGCGATGTTTTTGGGGTAGGTGTGGGGTGTGTTGACTGCAGGTCTGCTCCAGCCCACGCTCGCCTCACATCAAAGCTCACTGGAGACCAGCGGGCTCTGAACAAGCTCTGAGGCGTAACAGGAGAGAAAACCCGAGCTCGCGTGACCCTGTTGTGCTGTTGAGTGCGGGGTGGGTGGGCAGAGGGGCTGAGGATCACCCGAGGAAAGTCTTCTGAAAATGTAGCCAGTGGAGAGAAATAGGGTCTGCTTTCCAGCAGAACGTACCCTGGGACGAGACGAGCTTCCTTTGCAGGCTGGTCTCCATCCAGCGCCAAAATAATGCCTAGGTGTGAACTTCTTGGGGATGTGAGCAGGGCAGGTGGCGCCGGGCTCTGCAGATACAGAGGTAGTCTGGCCGGTGGAAGTCACGAGCCCGTGGGCAGTAGCGTCCTCCAGCGAGGTGAGAAGCCACTGACGTTCCCGCTCTGTCCCTCAGCGCGCCAAGCTGGAGGCGGCCATCGCCGAGGCCGAGGAGCGCGGGGAGCTGGCGCTCAAGGACGCCAGGGCCAAGCTGGAGGAGCTGGAGGCCGCGCTGCAGAAGGCCAAGGCCGACATGGCCCGGCAGCTGCGCGAGTACCAGGAGCTCATGAACGTCAAGCTGGCCCTGGACATCGAGATCGCGACCTACAGGAAGCTGCTGGAGGGCGAGGAGAGCAGGTGGGGGCAACCGGCGGGTTTTACGTGGGGAAGGGTCCAGCCCTTTGTTCCCTTTGCTTGGGGACATCGCGGGGGCCCGATTCCAGGTTCTGCAAGCAAATACAGAAGAGAAAACCTTGCACTTTAAACTGGTTCTTGGCCCTGAAAATTGCTTTGTCTGAAGAGCCAAACTGGCAAGTTCTGGGGAAAATTTGATGCTTTCAGTGAAAATAAGCAAAGAAGAAAAAGTTGTTTTCCGTCCTGTGTTTGATACTGTAGCAGAAAACTTCCAAGTGGCTCAAATCCCCATGGAATTAGGACAGAGCTCGGCTGCTCTTCCAGCACCCCAGGTGATAACAGAGCTGGTGAATGTAGGGCCAGAACAAAGCGCTGGATGGCACACTTATCGTGTCTGAATTATTTACAACAGCGGCAATAACTCACTGCCATTGTCTGCACCCGAGGCCCCGGGGGAACACTGAGTAATGCGGAGTCTAACCCGGCCTCTTCCTTTTCACCTTGATGTTTTCCTTCTCCAACAGGTTGGCTGGTGATGGAGTTGGCAGCGTCAACATCTGTGAGTTGAGTTTATAACTTATGGCCGTTACGCATAGCCCGTATGCCTATAGAAAATGGAGGTGGGCGCAGCGGGGGCCGCGCGGGAGCCTCGCGGTGCCCTGCCGCGGTTCCTGCTGCCCATCAGTGTCCTCCTTAAATGGGAGCCCCCCGGGACAGAGGTTGGTGGGGCTGGTGGCTCCATGGCCGAGTTCAGCTCTAAGTCATCTGCACAACATTTAACTTGGGGGGAATATTGATCTTCCTTCCCACTTTGGTATGGAGAAAAGATTGGAAATTGGTGCAAAGCTGATGTTAGAGGGTGGCTTTCCAGCTTGGGAAGCGTTGGGTTCTCACCTTGCCCGGCACTGGGCAGGTGCTGGTGTCTCAGAGGTGCCATCTGCAGCTCTAAACCAGTGGCTCTACTTTTCATCCCCTCCATTGCCACTGGGAGCTGGGGAACCACACGCCCACAGCCCCTGGTGCAGCAGGAGATGGGCTGAACACGGTCCGGATCGGGGGTCCTGAGCCAGACAGGGATGGGGATGAACCGCTCAGCCCTCGGGAGGATCGGTGCTCCGGGCCACGTGTAACTAGGCCAGTTTTGCAGGAGGCTGCAGAGCGTTTTCACCTGGCTGCTGCAATTTGAAAATGCCCTGTAGCGAGGGTTTGGAGGAGCGCGGTGCTCACGTTTGCTTTGCCTGTCTGCCGCAGCCGTGGTCAGCTCCAGCGGCGGAGGGGGCTACGCTGGCCCCGGCGCGTTCCTGGGAGGAGGAATCGGCCTGGGAGCCGGCATGGGCAGCAGCGCGCTCGGCTTCTCCTCGGGGGGCGGCTCCAAATCCTACACCGTCACCACCACCTCGTCCAGCCGGAGGAGCTTCCGGAAGTGACCCCCGGAGCGGAGATCGGCTGCCCCGTCGCACGGGAGGAGGGAAACCCTAGAAAGAAAAGTCTTGTTGCCTTCTATAGGACAAATTGGCTGCAACATTTCTGCGGTGATGAATTGGAGTAAGAGATCCCAGAGCACCCGACCCTGCCGCATCGCGCCTGAGGCTTGGCCCTGCCCTGCCGAAGCGGGCAGGCGCCGTTCCGCCCAGCGCAGGCTCAGGCCTGGGGTGAAATTCATCCGGTGAAGCAGGAGGGATAACGCTCTTGTTACTCGTGTGCGTGGTACCCCCTGCTCAGGGCTGGATTTCACCCTTTGGAGGGCAGAGCAATCATGTCAGTGGCATTTCTGTTGTGGTTTTGCAAAAAAGACCAGAAGATTATCTCCGTCTTAATATGATTTGGAAGACTTTGTTCCCTTGGGCTCCTCAGAAAAGTGCCAACCCTTGTTAAGATTTCAGCCTGGGTTTGTTTTCTATAAGTAGACCAAGAAGAAAACAGTGAAACTGGTTTGGGTTTCTCCTTGTTGTCTTTGGAAATGGAATTCAACAGTGCTCTTGAAGCCGATTTCTTACCCCACGCAGATTTCCCTTCGGGTTCTTTATAGCAAAGTGACTCACAAACAGCCCCCTTTTCCCTCTCCCTTTCCCTCTCCTTGGAAGCCCAAAGCTCGAGGGATATGAAGTCGCTTTAAACTGTCAGTAGCGCACTGGGCCGGGAGGTGCCCTCGCCATGCGGGGGGCCTGCCTTCCACCCTGCATTGCAGACGCGTCTAGTGACGTCTGGTGTCTTTGCTCCAGCCAGGGAATAGCGTGTTTTGGTGATGCATCCTTACAATAACCACTCGTTCTGCCAAAATGTGTCTTCAACTTACACGTGCCAGGGAAAATAGTGATGTCGTTACTGCAGTAGGAAGGATGGTTCCCTAAATAACTCAAAGAAACTGCCCAGAATTGTACTGCATGCTCAGCCGTGTCCTAGCGCTGTGTCTTTGGTTCGCGTTTCATGCCTTTGTGGTCTGAGACCTTGTCATGAGGCCGTTAATAAAGTTTCCCTATTTCGTGCTTTGCTGAGTTCCCTGTGTGTGCTGCCCGGGCAGCGCTGCGGGACGCCCCGCGTTGTCACCGTCGTGCTGTCCCCAGGCCCCGCTGTCCCCAGGCGGGCTCGGGCAGCGTTTGGGGTTTGCTGCCCGCACAGTCTGTCTTTGCAAGTCTTTGCAGCGGGCTGATAGGACTGGTTTTATTCAGGCACTTGGCTTCAGCTCGGGCCTGAGAGCGGCCCCTCACCGAGCACCGTCGTCCTCCTCTGAGCACAGGGCAGCGGGACGCCGGACACCAGATGCTGTTTGTAGAACCACAGGATTGGAAGGGACCACAAGGATCATCTGGTCCAGCCTTTCTTGGGCAGAAGCTCAGTCTAGGCCAGATGGCCCTGCACCCCAAGTCAATCCCACATCTTGGTGTAACCGCCCAAGAAGCTTCTCCAGGAGAAACCCAGGCCAGGCAGCGCAAGGCGAGGGGCCGGAGCTGTGGAGGGAGGCCGGAAGATGCGCCTGCCAGGCCCTGGAGGGATGTTCTGCCCTCCTGCCTGCCCAGACCCCCTCCTGTGCTTGAAAGGAATGAAATGGCACAAAACCAGTATGGGCTGAGTCCCCACTGGGCAGGGAGGAGCAAGCTGGGGGGGGCAGCTCCTATCCTGGGAAGGCTTCCACCTGAGGAGCCTAATTAGCTTGATGGGAAGCCTAATTGGCTTGATGAGGTTACAAAGGACAACACCCCATACAGGAGAGATGAAAAGAGGTTTTCTGGCTGGAGGTGCTGGTGCTTTGTGCCCCTGTGCCGGGGCGGCCGCGGCCTGAAACAGGCGGGTGGCGTGGGCAGGGTCCCTTTGCTGGGGGTCCCTTTGCTGGGGGTCCCTTTGCTGGGGGTCCCTTTGCTGCGATGGAGCGCTGCCCAGGCCGAGGCCCGAGCAGGACCGGGGCTGGTCCTGAGCTGGTCCTGGGCTCAGCGAGGACAAGGGATGTGAAACGCTCCAGCAGTGCGGGCTGCGCAGCTTTGAGGAGCTCCCAGGCAGCCCCAGGCGCTTTGGGATGGTTTTAGGGGGATTTTGCAATCAATAATAGTAGTACAAAGTTTCAGTTAAGTTTATGCAGATCGCCGAAGCATCTCTGCTTAGTCAGTGCCCTCTGAGATGGTTTGGTTTGTTTTTCCTGGGGGAAAGATCCTCTGGGGCTCCTCCCTGTCCTAATGGAGACACAAGCTGGGCAGCCCCTGTTTGTGCCACCTTGCCGTGGAGGTGGAACGGATCCTGCTCCTCGTGGGACGGAGAGAGCTGCGTCTCCAGCTCCGCGCTGCTCCGGGCAGGGTCAGAACCCCCTCCTTGCACAGCTGCTCACGTCGTTTAGACCCTGTGAGCTTCTGGATCCTGGAGCAGAAAAGAATTAACCCTCCTTTCCCCAAACGGAGGAGTCGGATGAAGGTAACTGAGTTGCTATGTCAGTTTATTGGAGGTGCAAGACTAACACTAGGATGAAAGCTGCTGATAAGATAGAAGATCATTAGAAAGAAGTCCCTGCTTCCCCTTTTCCTCCCCAAAGAGGGTTTTAGCAGCCCAGTGCACTAGGTAAGGAACAGCTGGGGAAGCAATTGGTGCTGGTCCCATGCGCTTAGGGTTGGGTTTGGGTGCCGTGAGCGTGGTCACAGAGGAGCTTTGTGTCCTAGGGCCAGACACGCCGGTGGATCGGTCCCTCTCCCTGACGCTGGGCTGGGCCCCAGGCTCTTCCGCTGCGGTGGCGTTTGTGGCAGCAGAGCAGCCAGACCGTTAAAAACCCCGAGGGAAAGGGAAAGCTGAGGATCAGTGTCACAACAGGTAACACCCGTACATAAGCGAGCTGCCCTCAAACAGCAACAGCCCTTGAGTCTGTCCTTTGGGGCAAATAATCAATGAAATTGGTGCCAGGGGTGTATGGTAATGTAAAAGGCTGATAGAACCAGGTTGATCCAGGGCGGGAGCTGCCAAGACAACTGGGCTGGATAAAGCTCTAATGAAAATACTCTTAGGTAGAAGGTGCCCTCTCGCACACTTCATTTTAATCCTTGAATCTGTAGGAGAGGAAAGACCAGGGAACGGCAGCAAAAGCGACTTGTTTGAACTGCACAGTTGGAGCAATGAGGGGGATTTTAGCCCTTCTCACTCCTGGAGTCCCCAGCAGAAATAGCAAAACCCTTTACCATGGAAAAGCCCTTTTTTGTGTTCATATCCACAGGTGTGCAGAATGGGCGTGAAGCCCGGGGAGCAGGCGCTGCGGCTCCAGCCCGCCCGTTGCTGTGCGTTGGCAGAAAAGCGCGTGCGTTGCCTTGTTTCCAGCGGGTTCTGTCTGCAGCTCCTCACGCGGTGCTCCTGGCCGCCTTGCTCGCGGACGGCGCCTTCCCGAGCTCGCTCGCGGTGCTCCTGCCGCCCGCCCCGTCCCCGCGGCTCCGCGCCGTGCCCCCCGCGCTGCTCCGGCATGGGGGTCCGTTCAGGGACATGAGGGCGCTCGCAAAGCCGGGCTCTGGGAGGGTGAGACCCCGCTGCGAGCGGCAAACGGCTGCGAAAAGCAAAGTGAAGCTGAGCGTCAGCTTGGGGAATTCCCCGCAGAAAAGGCAGCGGGTGCCTGAGTTTGGTAGGAGGTGAATGCTCCAACTTACGGATGCTGGCGGGGCAGCCGCCTTCCGCACAGAGCCTGCGGAGAACGGGAAAGGGTGCGCATGATCAGCCTATCCTCAGATGCAAAGCCCTTTAGCCTCAAACAGGAGCTCGTCTCCTGCTGTTTGGAGGCCGTTTGGGTGGGTTTGCGCTGGGGGGGCGGTTAGGGCTGATGCGAAGAACTGATCCGCATCAGGACTGGCAGCTCCAAAGCAGCGCTGCCCGGTCGGTGGTTCTTTCACCACGTGCAGCCCTGGGCTGTCACCCACCTGCTCTCCTCGCCCTCCAGCAGCTTCTTGTAGGTGACGATCTCGATGTCCAGGCCCAGCCTGGCGCTGCTGAGCTGCTGGCAGTCGCGCAGCTGCCGGGCCAGCTCTGCCCTGCTGCGCTGCAGCGCCGTCTGCAGCTCGGAGAGCTTGCGCTTCGCGTCCTGGACGGCCGCTCCCCCGCGCTGCTCGGCGTCGGCCAGGGCGTCCTCCAGCCTGCGGCGCTGCCGGGGGCGACACGGGGTCAGGCCTGGCTGCCTCTTGCTGTCCTCAAACATGACGTGCTATCGAGAGCTGGGTTTAAAGCGTGGTTGGGAAGCGACCAGCCCCGGCTGCGCTCACCTGGTCCTTGGCTCCACAGAGGCCTCTGCTCAGTGTCTGGATGCTCCGTGTCAGCTCAGCTATCTTGGTTTTTGTCTCCTGCAGGCTGGCGGCGTTTCTGCCCGCGGTCACTCGCAGCTCCTCAAACTAAAACAAGCCCAAAAGACACCTTTGCGTATCCCAAACCCACACAATCGGAGCAAATCAGGAGAGTGGGGTCTTTCTGTTGGTCTGCAGTTGGTTTGAAGGGAGAGGCTGCACCAGCCCCTCCCTGTGCCGGGTTTTCTCACCTTGCTTTCGTGCCAGGCCTGCGCTTCCGCCCGGCTCCTGCGGGCAATGTCCTCGTACTGAGCCCTGACGTCCGCAGCAACGCTGCCCAGGTCCAGATCTCGACTGTTGTCCATCTGCAGCACCACCGAAGGCTCCGAGACGTTCGCCCGCAGCTGCCGGGTTTCCTGGTGGGGACACGGGGTTGAGCTGGTCGGAGATGCTGGTCCGGCCCCGAGCTGCTGCGACCACGTTGTGCAGCTCTGTCCCGCTTTGTAGGGACCACGCAGAGATGAAAACACCGCAAGCGGTGACTGCTGCCCCGTGTCACCCCCGCTGCCCCGTCCCCTGGGACCAGCAGCTTCAGAATCCAGCTGGGAGGTGAAGTGGTGGCCGGAGCACCAGGGAGGCCTCTTACCTCCTCATAGAACGTTCGCAGGAACCCAACCTCTTCTTTCAGGCTTTCCAGCTTGGCCTCCAGCTCCGCTTTGTTTAAGAAAAAACAGCCCGCGTCCTGGCGACGCGATGGGGATGGAAGGAGGAAGTTCGTTAGCAGGAGCCGACTCGGGGCTCCCCTTGGGGTGAGGGACTTTTGGTGCCGTGACCGTGCGCCAGCTCCCAATTACGCAGCTGCTCCTGATCCGAGCTCAAGCAAACCCGAGCAGCAGCTCCTGCTCGTACTTGTTTTGTGTGCGGCTTCGGGGAAATAAATCACCGCGTGCACCCCGAAGACCTGAACCCAGGGAGTTCAAACAGCCCCTTGCTCACCTTCTTCAGGGCAACAAACTGGCTGTCGGTGCGCGGCCGCCGGCTGCGTTCGTCCTTGTACCTGCGTGGGAAAGCGGCGGATTTTCGTTGGAGTTCAGCACAATTACGCCTTTGTTTGGGTTTCTTTCAAGAAGTGAAACTCCTCATCTTAGTTTTCCTTCTCCCCAGAGGATGTTTTGGGATGCTTTGGCTTGTTTCGTAGCCCATGGGAAAGCGAACACGTTCGCAGAGGTTTTTGCATCTTTTCGAATTTGCAGCAGAACTGTTTTCGTTGAACTCGTGTGACAGCAAAGAGCTGCCGAACGTTTCCAAATGGATTAGGAAGGAGAGAAGCAGAACCTGGAAGAGGGACACCCTCTGCTTCCTCCATCTCGCTGTTAATTCTGTATCCTGAAGCCCTGGTAGGTCTCTCCATCTACCCACTGGTTCTCTGGGAGCCATTTACTACCACAAAAAGTTCACGCTCCCTGCCTTTCTACAAGTCCCAAACATTTTGAGCCCCGCGCTCCCACTTCTCTGGTTTTCACTTACATTTTCCTGTTGTTTTCCAGCTGCTGCTGTGCTGCTTTCAGGTCTGTCTCCAACCGGGCTCTGTCGCAGCCCAGCGCTTCCAGCTGCTCCTTCAGGTGCGCGATGAAGGCCTGGAGCGCGGGCACGGCGCTGCGCCCGGGGCGCTTCTGAGCCTGCAGGAAGCTCCACTTGGTCTCCAGGACCTTGTTCTGCTGCTCCAGGAGCCGAACCTGAATCCCAGAAAGGGAAACAGGAAACGATGAGGGTTAGGAGGGAGCCAGCGCCCGTGGACAGCGGTGACACGCACGTCCCTGTTCCTGCTGCGTGTGAGCGCAGCGTTTCCCGCTCCAGCCTGCTCGGGTGCGGGGCTGTTGCTGGGCCACCTGTGTCCAAATGCACAAAAATTAATCACTTCCAAAAATTAGAGATTTGAAGTAACTTTGGGATGTGCAGAGAGGAGCAGAATGGAACTAGGAGGCTGATGAAACTGGCTTTAGTTTGTTCCTGTGCTCAGGCCTAGGGATCAGAGCAGTATTTCCTGTGCACATTCCCCATGGGGCTCAACCGGCACCTTATGTGAGTTGCCCTCAATGCCTAAACCGAGTTGCCCCACAAGGACTCCAGGCTGGGCTCCTCGGCTGCACCGCGGTGCCCGCAGCTGGGCCGGGAGGGCGCTCCGCTCACCTTGTCGATGAAGGAAGCAAACTTGTTGTTGAGGGTCTTGATCTGCTCCGTCTCTTGGTGCTTCACCGCGTGTACGTTGGCATCGAGTTGCAGGCAGAGCGGCTGGAGCAGCTGCTCGTTGATGGTGACGGGCGTGATGGTGCGTGGCCTGGATGCCCCCCCAGCCCTGCAGCCAAAGCCAGCGCTCCTGCAGCCGAACCCCGCGCCGGCTGCGCCGACGCCGTATCCGCGCCTCGGAGGAGGGCGCCGTCCAGCAGCTCCCGCGGGCCTGCAGCCGTCCAGGCTCCCGCTGCTGGAGCAGCCCGGACCGCGGTTCCCTACGGCAGCACCGCGGTGACACGAGGCAGCGCTGGAACTGCGGCGGTTCCGGGGAAGAGCTACAGAGGAAGAGCCGAAACTCCTGCCGGCGCGGCCGGAGCCGCCGCTGCAGGAGCAGCGGGACATGGTGCTGGTGGGAGAGGGACGGTGCCGGCGAGGTGCTGGGAGCGGGCTCGGGTGCAGCTCCTCTGACCACACTGCAGCACCTTCTTCCTTTTATTTGCATGGAAAACAGGGCGAGGCTGCGTGAAACTTCCACAAAATGAACGTGATGCGAAGGATGCGAGCTGCTTAGCATATGCCGCGCTCGCCACCAGGGAGAGCGGAGCTCCTCTGCCCCAGAAAGCTCTGAAGAATGCGGTTCAGTCAGAAGAATCACGTCTGGGTCTTGCGTAACAGCAACAGAAATTAGGGGAGCTGTGTGGGTGAATTTCCAGGAGACGCTAAAAATTGTGTGTTCCCTTTTTATAGGTTGCGTGAAGTGGGACTGAGACTTTGGAGGTGTAAACTGCTTTTCTGTCCGAGGAGAGCTTTTCGTTTGCTGGTACCTCAGCTTGCAAGTAAGAGCCGGGGAGGAGGATGCGACTCAACCTGCTGTTTGATACAAACCAGCAGTAACACACGTGGATCTCCTGAACCGAGTCTTGCAGGCAGGTTAGTGGGAAATAGCCAAGTGTTGGTTCTGTCTATAGAAAACCAACGCATTTTAATGCCAGCGGGGCCAAGTCTCTCACTCAAGGGGGTTTCTGTGCAGGTTGCTGATGTGTTTTCCAACATGGTACAATCATTTATTGGGGGGAATTGCCGATGAGTTGCAATCGAAACCGATGCTTGGCACGCAGTAGCTTTTGCAGACACCCTTATTAGCCGAATCCTCCGCAAAGCGGCGTCTCCTGCTCCCGTCCCTCGGCGTGGAGGTTGTTCCCGCCGGTTCGGGGCGGGGCCGGGCTGGGCCGTCGCGCTCCCCGCGGCGCCGGGGCCGCTCGCGCGCGTGTCCCCGTTCCTGGAAGGCCGGGCTGGCGCGGGCCCGCGGCGCCGTGTGGGAGGGCGGCGCGTTTGGTAGGGGCAGGGTAGGAGTTTCAAACGAGTGATTTGGGGTTGTTTACAGCGTTTCTTTCCTCTTCCCTGTTCAGTGGTTGGTTACAATTGCAAAGCAAAATTACAGCTTTGCTGGAGGGATGTGGGAACTCTCGGGCGCTTCGGCTCCAGGGCTCGCAAACGTCCTTCGAGGAACGGGACGTGGGAAGATCTGGCGTTAATCTGGTGATTCTCCTCGAGCTTCGTGTGCCAGAGCACGTTGCTCCAGACCATAGTTGCGTTTTCTGGCTCCCCGGCTGCGTCTCCTCTCTCCACGTTGTCGCCCCAGGAAGCGCGTTCTGCTTTGGATGGGACGGCGGACACCAAATGCAGCTGTTCAGCTCTTCTGGGCCGAAATCTGAGGACAGGGCTTGCAGAAAGCTGCAAGAGGAGGGGGCGGCAGCGGGTAAAGCTGCAGCAGGGAAGGCGGCTGAAAATGTTGGTGAACTGACGCAAAAAAAATATGTTTGGAGCTGCCTTGGGTGCGTGTGGACGCGTGAACGAGTCCTGGCCAAGGGCTTTTGCTCGGTCCCCTCGCTTCGCTCACATGTGAATAGGGACCAGGCGTTTCACTGGGCTGACAAAGGTGACGGTGGCCGAGCCTTTGGCTTGACAAGCCTGAGGCTCACAAGGTGTCGTCTTTATCCGTACAAGGTCTGTGGTTGGGGGAAACCCAAGTGCCTGGGTGTGCGAGGAGGTTCGGCTTTGTCAGGTGTTTGGGTCCATCAATGCTGGGAAGCGCTTTGGCAAGTGTCACCTTTTGGGACAGGGGCTCTCGGTGGCATGCGCTGCCGTTGCAGCGGTGCAGACTGCGTGGGGTGGGGGCTGGGTGTGTGACTGTGAGTATTTCCTCCTCACGCGCACCCTGCAGGGTTGTTCCCGCACCCACCTGCTCTCTCCTCCACCGGCAGCTCCCTGCGGGTCACGATCTCCGTGTCCAGGGCCCGTTTAACGCTCATGAGCTCCCGGTACTCATGGACCACGTTCTGCTTCAGCTTTTGCAGGGAAAGCCCCAGCTCGGGGAGCTTGTGCTCAGCATCCTCGACAACCCCGTGCTCCTCAGCCTCAGCGATGCCTCTTCCCTTCGCATCTCTGCAGGTGGGAGCTTTTCATTCCTGCTGCTATTTGCATGTGCTTTGACTGGTTCCGAGCTCTTGAATCTGCCTGCCTGCAGCGGGCCTGGGCTGGGATAGATGGAGAAGGGCTGTAGGATGGCAGAGCATCTAGTGGAGCGAGGACGAGGTGTGTGAGCCCCAACCTCGTCTGGTACCGGGGGACCAGGACGCACCTGGGTTTTGGATGGAAGTTTCTTCTGCAGCGAGAAGGAGCTGCCGAGGGCTGGCACGCTGGCACAGCCGCGTGTTTCTGCTTCAAGGAGCGATGACTCCACCTTCGCTAAGTGCTTTGCCCAGCTTGGCACTGCGGGATGAAAAGGCTTATTTGCATTCAAATGCCTTTTGCCTTTAAAAAGTGTGTCCCTCCTTTGTTGTTGGCGCCTCAGCTTCTTCAGCAGCACCAGGTTGTTCTCTGCAGTCGTGCGCTGGTTGATCTCCTTGATCTCTTTGTTGGTGTTGGGAAGGGGAGATGAAGGTGCCGTGGCACCACAGCCCCCCGTCCTCCTGCATTCATCGCAGGGTGCTCATGGAGACCCTAAAGAGCTGGTTCCCAGGGGCGTTTGCCACCGATCTTTGGAGGAAACAACAAAACAGCTGCCTAACAACACACGTCTGTCCTTGCTAGCTCAGTGCTATTATTATTATATACAGATCTCAGTGACTGTGATAGAAACACAGCCCCCAGGCTGGGCGGGGGCATCGAGGAGAGCTGCAGAGCACATTAGGGGCACGTTTCATCCTCCAGCAGCTCTGGCTCTCCCGCGGGGCTTGGGGACAGCTGGGGACGGTGGCCTGGGTGAGGGGACGGTGGCCTGGGTGAGGGGACGGTGGCCTGGGTGAGGGGACGGTGGCCTGGGTGAGGGGACGGTGGCCTGGGCAGGGGACGCCCAGGGTGCGGATGCGCAGCAGCGCTCGGTCCTGCTCCTGGGAAGGGCTGAAGAGCAGCGCTGGCCGTGGAGCGATGCCCGGCTCCAGTGAAACCATTAAACGGGCAGATGAAAGGCAGGAGTTCAAAGGCAGGAGTCCGTGCAGCTAATGAAACATCAGCCTTTCATGGCCCTTTCATGGGGGAAGATTTCTTCACATCGGGAATATCCAACCCTGAAAATCATTTCCATTAAGTCCCAGCCCGTATATAGATTTGTGGGTCTCTAAGCTCTTAGCCACATAGAAGGGGAAAGTTAATTTGGCATATGTCTGATTTCTAATTGCTGTTGCCATGTGGATTCGTGTTTGACTCAGAAGAGCGAAGCGTTAGGAAGAAGACTTTGGGATCCCCAGCGTTTACAATAAGCGAAGGTAAGAAGAGCAGGTGGGGCCCGAAGCAGCGATACGCTCTGGGCAGGTGCGGGCGGCGTTACCGCGGTGCAGCGCCGTGCTCCCTGCCCAGCGGCGTGTGTGCTGGCATTGACCTTTGCCCCAGAATCCCCCGATGTGGAGCCAGGAGGAACATTTGCCCCTTCGTGTCAGATGCAGGATTTCTTCTGGTGAACGTTTTTCTGGAGGCACAGAGAACCACGAAAGAGCCTCAGAGCCGAGCGTGGGGGACGACTTCTGTGCCCCGCGGCCGCCCGTTCTGCTCCGGCGCCGCGGGGCTGGCGGAGGCGGCAACGGCCTGGACAGCCAGCGCGGAGGGGTCGGCAGCGCGTGTCGCCTTTGGCACTGCAGCCTGCGCCAGCTCTCAGCTCTTGTGTTTCTGGTTCCAGATGGACGACTTAAGCTCTCTGTTATTCTCACCACGAGGTGCATCCCTCGTGGGCACGGCAGCACACGCTCGCGCTTCGTGCGTGTTTTTCGGGAGTGGGTGAGCGAGGGAGCAGCAGCTCCTAAGAGCCTGAGAGTGGGGAGCTGAGGGAACCGGCCCTCCCTTCCCCCCAGGGGCTCCGTCTGCCTCCCAGCCTGCGCCTGAGGACGTTATCAATCCCAGAGAGGCTGAGTTTGGGGTTTAATGGGTCTTTTCCATTTCTAATTATGGCAGCGATGGCATTTTATTAGGCTGTGCGCCTCGTGCGTGTTCGGAACAGCGTGAGCTGAAATTCTTGCTTTCTTGGGAAAAAAACAGATTTATTTCCTTAAATGACTCGTCACGTTAAGCCTTGAAAGACTACAGGGGCTTGGGCGAGAAACGGCGGAGGCGCAGCACCGCAGGGGTTGAGACAGAGGGTGTTTCCTCTAGGGCCTGCTAGGAAGAGTAGATGTTTGCCCCTCCCGTGGAAGATGCTGATGCTAAAACCACTTGGCTCACACTAATCTGAACGGAACATCCGTGTTCCTGTTGGGTATGAGGTGTCTGGGGGTGCAGAGGAACGAAAGGTCTCAACTTGTCCGTGTCTGACTCCTGTTTACCTTCAGCTCTGCTCTGCTATGCCAACCGCTCCTGGAAACTGGAATTAAAAGCAGGATGCGACAGAATTAACTCCACGTGCCTTTTATTAGGTGAACCCTGGGAAATGAGGATTTCAGAGAGAACAAACAGGAGCATGAGATGTTTTATATAAATAAGGACAGACAGCTCTGACTTCCAAATCTGGCACAAGTAACAGGGCGAGGACTGCACACAACACACGCGGAAACTCGGCGCGGTGCTGATGTCCGGCTTTAATAGCACCGCTTGCTTGCAGAGGTGGTGGAGACGTATTTAACGCTGGAGCTGCTTCCACCGACCACGCAGGACCTGGCGGCGCCTTGTCCACCGGTTCCTGCGGCACAGATTCCGTCTCCAAGGCCGCTGCCGAAGTTCAGACAGTTCCCGCCTCCGTAACCGGCTCCTGCGGCCGTTCTGGTCACAGCTGCGGGAGGAAAGCACCCTGTGCAGGGGCGGCGCGGGCCGCGGGCCCCGAGCCCGGGGGCTACGCGCACCGGGCACCAGAGTCTCTTTACAAGTTACTTACAGATATTGACTGCGCTGGCAGCTTCTCCAGAGAGCCTGTTGGGGAGCAAAATGGCACAGTAAGCATTCGAGGAGAACCCGTGCACAGGAGCTGCTTGAGAGTTTCCTTGGAATGTTTTTAGTGGAAAGTTTGCACAAAAGGTGAATTTCCCAATTGTCTTCATGGGCAATCGCTTGCCTTTAAACAGGCTTGGGAACGTGGGAGCCCTGGGGTCTCTTCTAAACCCACCAAGGGTCTGTGACACCGCTGGGAACGGGGATGGGAGGCGCCCCACCTGCTCTCCTCGCCCTCCAGCAGCTTCCTGTAGGTCGCGATCTCGATGTCCAGGGCCAGCTTGACGTTCATGAGCTCCTGGTACTCGCGCAGCTGCCGGGCCAGCTCGGCCTTGGCCTGCTGCAGCGCGGCCTCCAGCTCGGCCAGCTTGGCCCTGGCGTCCTTGACGGCCGCGTCCCCGCGCTGCTCGGCGTCCGCGATGGCCGCCTCCAAACCGGAGCACTGCGGGGAAGACAGCGGTTGCATTCCCCGTCTAGAGCACAGACCACTTCTGTGTACCCCGAGGTTGTGATGCCCAGTCTACGCGAGAAGAATTTGGGTTAATGTCTCTAGGCGTGATCTTAACGATCGTTGAATTGATCCAAGTCCTGGGCCAGGTCACAGCCTGCGTTTAATGGAACTCCACACCTCTTAACATCTCCTTAGGTTTACTGATATTGCGTGAAGTTACTCTTAGTGATGTTACTGCACTGAGAGAAGTGCTGTCCTGTTCAGTCCTGATCCAGCGGAACTCCCTGAGATGCCCTTGTTTTCATTCCCTGGCGCTGGCTGCGCGCCCAGAGCTCAGACCACGCTCGGGGGTTTGTCTTGGGCGTTTCGCTGCCCCTTACCTGCTTCTTGACGCTGTCGATTTCAGAGCGCAGGCGCTGGACGTGGCGGTTGAGCTCGGAGATCTCCTGCTTGGTGCTGCGGAGGTCGTCCCCGTGCCTGCCCGCCGTAGCCTGCAGCTCCTCGTACTGTCAGGGGAGAGGGAAATACATGGGGTTTGGAGCCAGGCGGAACGGGAGGATGTGGGTGCTTGCACTCAGAAATGTGCGTTTATTCTCTACCCGAAACTGGCACTTCCAAACTTTATAGGATGATTAAATCTGAAGATATCCTGGGTTATACAAATCACAGCGGGACCCGCTTTCCCTTGGGGTTTGGGGAGGGAATGCGGGTTCCCGTGGCGGAGCCTGCCCGGGTGCTCACCCTGCTCTGGTACCAGGCCTCGGCCTCGGCGCGGCTGCGCTTGGCGATGTCCTCGTACTGCGCCTTCACCTCGGCGATGATCCCGTCCAGGTCCAGGCTGCGGCTGTTGTCCATGGTCAGCACCACCGAGGTGTCCGAGATCTGGCTCTGCAGCTGCGACAGCTCCTGCGAAACAGCGCGTGGTTCGGTGAGTCCTGAGACACGAGTGTCGCTCGGAGGGAGGAAACGCCCCGCGTTAGAGGCTAAGTCTGGGTGGATAAAGGGATTTTTCCAAGCCAGTTTCAGGCAGGGTTAAAACAGAGGGTGGAAAGGGGAAAGCATTGAATTATTGAATGCAACAGAGTGGGAAATAATCAGTCCTGAGCATCCGAGGTGGGAAAGGAAGACATGAGAAACTGGGAGGAGGGTGCAAATGCTGGTGCTTACGGCTTCATAGAGGGCTCTGAGGAAATCTATCTCCTCCACGAGTGAGTCCAGCCTGGCCTGCAGCTCCGTCCTGTTCGTGTAGGCAGCGTCCACCTCCTGCAGGGAACACGTCACGAAAGCCAACAGTTTTCGCAGAGGCAGAGCTGGCGAAGGCGCTTCTGGCTGTTCCCGCAGCCTGGGCACCCACCTTCTTCAGCACCACAAACTCGTTCTCGGCAGCTGTGTGCTTGTTGATCTCCTCTTCGTACCTGCGGGATGGAAACGCACGGGCAGTCTGGGCTTGGACAAAGTTATTTTGTACTTTCACGACCAGCTCTGATGTTTTTCTGTGTACGGTTGGGTACCTTGGTCTCTGAGCATTACCGTTTTCTCCCTGTGACTTTCAGCCATGGGGAGGTGAGGCTGAATGTGTCTCCTATTAAGCTTAACCTGGGCCTTGCTCAGGAGATGCTATCAGCAGGAAGGGCTTATTGCAACAGGGCGCAGACGGACAGACTTACTTGCTCTTGAACTCCTCGGCCAGGCTCTGCACCTTGCTCAGCTCCGCTGCCAAGTTGTGCCGCTCCGCCAGCAGACTGTCCAGCTGCCTGCGGAGGTTGCTGATGTAGGTCTCAAAAAGGGGCTCGATGTTGTTCCCGACCGTTTTGTTCCCCTGTTCTTGCAGAAGGGCCCACTTGGTCTCCAGGACCTTGTTTTGTTGCTCGAGGAATCGGACCTGGATAGGGAAGGATGGTTCAGAAACAGGGACTTTAGGATGGTTTTCCTTAGAGCGGCAAAGTACAATCCTGCGAGGATTCTTTACACAGCTGTTGCACATCTGGTGTTCACATTCCTGCTCTCTTTGCAAACTCTGCTTCCTCTCATCCTCTGGCACCATCTTCCCCGTTGGCTGGTCTCCTCTCAGCACCAGCGTGAGGGCTGAACGGGCTCAAAGCTGGAACCCCTCAGGTTTTATTCCCAAGCTGCTGATGCTGTAAATTATGGGACAAGAGCAGCAAAACTGCTGAGAAAGATGTAATTGCCCTTCTTTGTGCCAGCCCACCAAGGAATCAACACAGCATAGCCAAGAAACGTCTCACCTTGTCGATGAAAGAGGCAAATTTGTTGTTGAGGGTTTGAATCTGGTCCTTCTCCTCCTTTCGGATGCTCTGGATGGTGGAGTCGATCTCCAGGTTGAGGGGTTTCAACAGGCTCTGGTTGACGGAGACGGCTTGGATGCCTCCGGCAGGGACAGCAGGGAACGCAGGGCCGCCCACGGCACCACCAAACCCGAAGGCACCAGCAGCTGCGCCACCAAAACCACAGGACGCCCCAGCGCCTCCAGCTGCAGGTCCGTAGAAGCCGCCACCTCTTGCAGCCACCGCGATCCTCCGGCATCCCCCGAGACTGTAGAGGCTCCTGCTTCCAAACCCTCCGGCAAACCTCCCGTACCCAGCCGTGCTGCAGGTTGCACCTTGGGACACGGACCCTACGCAGAAGCTGGTGCTGCCGGCGTTCGGGGTGAAGGCAGACGCGGCGCTGAAGCCGGTTTTGCTCTGGTTCCTCGCGGCGCACAGGCGAGACATGGCAGCCGATGGGAGCGGGGGAGAGCGGCAGGAAGAACGAAGCAGGAGTGAAGTTGTGCTCCCCGGGCTGCGACCGGCCCTTTTATACCTCCCCGAGCCGGGGATGGGTCCGCGCTGCTCATCCTGCTGATGAACTGGGCTCGGCACACCCGGCAGCACGGCGGACGGTGAGTTCACCGCGGGCACCGATGAAGCACTCGCAAAGTGCAGGAGTTGCATTTTTTTTGTGACAGTCACGATCTGGCTGTCGAAATAATCTGAGAAAACACTAAACGCTCCTGCCCACCCTTGCCCACTCCCTGCTTTCTCCTCTGCAGGGAGATGGTTCCCACGTTGGGCAAGCGCTCGCTCACCTCTGTTTCACGGATTAATCAATGCCCTTGCGCAAAGGCGCGCTGTTTCACGGCGCTGCTCTCGCGGGTCTCTGTTCCTGCTGCTGTGGTTTGGAGCGAACCCAGCGGGGCAGCAGCACCGCAGGCCACAGCTTGCCAGAGATCTGGACTCTTGTTCTCATGCCCAAACAGGAGTCGTTTAAACCAGGACTGGTGGAGAAGGGAGAAAGGAGATGGAGGGAAGGGCACAGGGGCGATGGGGCTTTAGCAGAACTTTCAAACCATCAGCTGTCAAAAACCAGCTGGGGAGCAGAAGATACATGGAGGCTCATTTTATGAATGGCATTTTCAGACCTTTATGCGAAAAGTGTCTACGTTTCATTCTGATTCAGGCTGACAAGAAGTGGTGAAATACCAGAGTGACCAGAGGGAGATACCGTTGGCTGTGACGACACTAAACCTGAGTTGGCGATTTCTCACAGCTTCACCTTCTCAGGTTTCGAGCTGTTTCCTGACTCACGGGGTGAAGCCCGTTCCCAGGCTGCCCTCCCCACGCCTCTTGGTTTTCCCCCAAATCTCTTATGCACAAGAAACCCAGGGCCTGGGGTCCAGCCGTGGGTCACAGACAGTCCCTGTGCTCTTCATCCGCACAGCACCAGGGCAAGTCCTGCGGTGCATTCTCTGGTGAAGTTACAGCGAGCAGCACTTCTCAGGAGAGGAGCTTCTGTGGCTAAGCTGTGCAAGTAAGCTCAGGCTTACGGCTAAGTCTGTCCTAAAGAGCTCTGTAAGAACATTACGGGTAGCAATTAGCAATCAGTTCCCTCCATGCATTGCAAATCCCAGCCCCTGAGTGCAAGCACCTTCCTTTTCATTGTGCCTGAGGTTTTAATCCGGGCCGTGCTGGAGTTAACGAGGACCGTCCTGTGCCGCTGCAGTACCAGCCCCAGGCCATGGCCACGGCTGTGGAACTTCCGTTGGGACGGGATGCAGGAGGTGACATCCACGGTGACCGGACAGCTGTGCGCTGCTCACGAACAGGCACACGGACCTTTGCCAGGGTGGCTTTTTGTATTTTGCTTAAAAAGCGATGCCCTGGGAGAGCAAATGTTGTGGGCCCAGCCTTTCCCGTGCCAGACAAAGGGCTTTGTAATCTCAGTTTTATGACCCGGGTGTTGACGCAGCGGATGGCATCCGTCCCGCGTGCCTGTCGGCTGTGAGCGGTACATCCTCTGCTTGGAGAGTGTGTTTGGGCAGCGGAAATGATGGGAAACCGCTGGTCTGAAGGAAAACCTGACCCGAGCGTGTCGTCCGGGCGCTGCCCGTTGCCCTCTGTTCTCTGCCGTCCCTGGAACTCGTGAGGTACACGGGGCGAGGGTTGGGACTTTCCTCCCGAGGGCACCTGTTGGAGGGCTCTGTCACTCCGGAGCTCCCAGCCTGCTTTTCCTTCTCAGTTAATTTCTCCCGATTAGCCAGAGCCACATCTGAAATTGCTGCGCCTCCTGCTTCTTCTCCACCTTCCCTAAACAAGGTCTTGTCTCCAGTGTATTCTGGGACTGTGAGCAGTGGATCTTGAAATCTTTCCTTTTCCAACAGGTATCCTGTTCTTGGATGTTATCTATAGCTGTTGGATGGGTGACATCGTGTTCAACGGAGCGTGTGAACGCACGTGGACCTGACCCTCCTGATAGTGAAGGAGGCGGAATATCGGCATCAAGAGCCAAGATAAACCCCTGGACCCGCGTGGCCGGCGCTCGGAGCAGAGGGGAACGCTCAACCCGCCCAGGCTGCCGTTTGCTGCCCGGCACCGGTGCTCAGGTGAGCCGGGCACGGTCAGAGGGCTTTGGAGGTGGCTGATGCACCTGAACAAGTCGGGCGGTTGCTCTGACTCCCCCGGTAATTAGTTCCCTATTGTCAGGAGTCTGTGCAGGTACATGACACCTTGGCACTGGCCTCTGTGCCCCCGGGAGCCCAGGCTGCTGGCTGCCGCGGAGCGAATGCGTCCAAGACCGTTTCCCTGTGCCGGCTCCTGCCTTGGCGTGCCCCGTGTTTGGCTTCGGGTGTTTTACAGTGGGGGGAACACGGGAATGATGTTGCGAGCTCCCTCGGAGCTGCGCTGTGCCCGTGTGTTCTGGCTGCCGCTGGACACAGTCAGGAAATGGGAATGAGGAGCAAAGACCTGCGCCTTTAACTGGGCAGGGTCCTGGCAAAAGTGCTTGTTATCTGCATTTGCATTTGTTGTTCCCCATCTTTAATTAAAAGGTCCACGCAATAGAATAAATTACATGTGCATTTTTATTAGACAAACACCAGAAAGTGAAGAGAGACAAACAGTCATGGGACACGTTTTATATACAAAATCCGGCCAAAAAAATGCTGAGCTGTGACAAGCAAGTTGCGAATTTAAAGCAGCGGGACTCGTGTTGGGCAGCAGAGCCCCGTGCGGCACGTGCCAGACAACACAGCGGAGGGAGCGTTCCTAAAGTGAGGCGAGGGCGGCCCCCGCGGCGCTGACCCCGCTCTGCTTTAGCAAAGGACCAGCGCTAAGGTGGTTTCTGGCAAGTGGAAAGGAAACTTTTAGCTTCTGTAACTCCTTCTGGTGGAGGAGGTGGAGACGAACTTGACGCTGGAGCTGCTGCCGCCCGCCAGGCCGGCGCTGCCCACCGCGGGGCCGCCGGCGCAGCCGAAGCTGTTCCCCATGGCGCACATTCCCCCGCCCATGCTCAGGTTGCTGCCTCCTCCGTAGCCCGTTCCCACCGTTGTCCTGGTCACGGCTGCGAGAAGGAGAAGGGAAAGCTCTCAGTTTTGTGGGCATTGGCTCCTTGGCGCAGAGACGCGCTAACGCTCAAGTCACGTAACTGCGCGTAGCTTAGAGACTTACAGATATTCACTGGGACGCCGTCTCCAGCCAGCCTGGTAGGGGACAGACAAGGGAAGAGGGTAAGAAATCACAGAATGATAGAATCATCGTCTGCTGATACCAGGGGGAAAATCTAGGGTGCATTTCCTTTGGGGAGAAGAAGACAAACTTGGTGTGATTCAGGGACGCTTTGTGCGATGTGACGTCCTTTAGCTGGGACAAGCTTCCCTCCCCCGTCCCCGATGCCCTGCTGAGCGTTTCCAAACCGCTGAGTGTTTCCAGTGCTTAAACCGGGACTCGAGGGGTCGTGTTTCCCACCCACCTGCACTCCTCGCCCTCCAGCAGCTTCCTGTAGGTCGCGATCTCGATGTCCAGGGCCAGCTTGACGTTCATGAGCTCCTGGTACTCGCGCAGCTGCCGGGCCAGGTCGGCCTTGGCCTGCTGCAGCGCGTCCTCCAGCTCGGCCAGCTTGGCCTTGGCGTCCTTGAGCGCCAGCTCCCCGCGCTCCTCGGCGTCCGCGATGGCCGCTTTCATGTTGGCACACTGCGGAGGAGAAACCGCTGCTCAGATTGCCCACACAAGACCCAGGTTTGTTCTTGGCCTGCCCTGAAACTGCACGGCTTTATTCCAGCACCATCAGCATAACCAGCGACAGTTCTGTTCTTGAGATAAAAAGGGCAAAACTGAGCAGAACTCGCATAACTTGCCTCTGATCTTTTTCCTTCCTCTCCGTTGCAAGTCTAGGGGTAAAACAGTTAAAAGTGGGGGCTTTGCTGCCCCTTACCTGCTTCTTGACGCTGTCGATTTCAGAGCGCAGGCGCTGGACGTGGCGGTTGAGCTCGGAGATCTCCTGCTTGGTGCTGCGGAGGTCGTCCCCGTGCCTGCCCGCCGTAGCCTGCAGCTCCTCGTACTGTCAGGGGAGAGGAACCGTCAGCCGAGGGAAAAACCCACCATTTTTGGGGTCACGCGGGTGCCCGGGAGCGCGGGGCCCTCCCAACCCGGCAGCTGCAGCGCGCGGTGCAACATCCGAGAAGGTTTTCTTGGAACAGTCGGTCTTGATCTGTTCAAGACAAGACATGAAGATAACAGCCCGGGAACCCCCCCGTTCCTTCACCTTGGTCTGGTACCAGGACTCGGCCTCGGCGCGGCTGCGGTTGGCGATGTCCTCGTACTGCGCCTTCACCTCGGCGATGATCCCGTCCAGGTCCAGGTTGCGGTTGTTGTCCATGGTCAGCACCACCGAGGTGTCGGAGATCTGGGTCTGCATCTGCGAGAGCTCCTGCAAAGGGCCCAGGGCCGGGTGAGCTCACCCGCCCGGGAGATGCCGTTTCATCCCCTCCATGAACGTGCAGACCTGGGAGAGGCTGCAGATCGTTATCGCAGCAGCTCAGATGCTTGGTAGAGCTCGAAAGGATTTAGCATCTCCCGGGGGGAGAAATTACAGGCTTTCCGAGAAACGGAGGGAGGGGAGCCCTTAACCGGGGTGGCTGTGCTCACCGCTTCGTAGAGGGCTCTCAGGAAATTGATTTCTTCAACCAGCGCGTCCACCTTGGCTTGTAACTCCACCTTGTTCATATAGGCAGCATCTACGTCCTGGAGGACGAGACATTTAGGGAATGTGCTTTAAACTCTTATTAGCAAGTCAGGAACGTGCAGATCTCTGCAATGACAGGCCGGGGAAGGAAGCACGGAACAAAAAGCATTTGGCCTACAAAGGGATGGAATTGTGCGTGAACAGGTCAGAGCTCTGCAAATAACGCTGAGGTGTTAGGCTGGAATCTGCTCTCACCTTCTTGAGTGTCACGAACTCGTTCTCTGCCACCGTGCGCCTGTTGATCTCGTCTTCGTACCTGCAGGAGGGAGCCAGGAGCAGCATTTGTTTAGGCAGGCAGCAGGCGGGGGTGATCTGAGTGTGCTGGAATGAACTTCCTTAAGAGCATTTTGCATACAATGTTCTTTTCTCCTACAGAGCATCTGAATAAGAGACCATGAGCGTGTTCCTGGGCTAAACTAGTCAAAACAAGTACATCAAAAAGTTTTATAGAGTCTATTCTCTTTTTGCTGTTTCTAGCCATCAGTCGTGCTCCCCGTGCCCGTCTCGGGCGGATGGAGCGAGCTGTCCTGGGACTCGCAGACCTGCCGTGTCATTTCTTTTTCTCGGTAGGTAATTTAGTTAATAAGCCTTTGATCATATTCCAAATTATTCCCTGAATGTTTGTGCATTTGGAACTGTTACTTCGTTACCGTTTGTCTTGAGAAAATGTCACAGCCTTCGCTGTGGGGAATTCTCGTGTTCCGGACTCGCCCGGTTTGGGTTAAGGGTGCTGGGCGGAAAGAGCTGCCCCGGCCAGGTAAGGGCAGTCACTTACTTCTTCTTGAAGTCCTCCACCAGGTACTGGGTGTTGAGCAGCTCTCCCTCCAGCCGGCCCTTGTCGCCCAGCAGGCTGTTCAGCTGCACCCGCAGGTTGTTGATGTAGGTCTCGAAGAGCGGCTCCAGGTTGTTCCTCACCGTTTTGAGCCCCTGCTCCTGCAGCAGGCTCCACTTGGTCTCCAGCACTTTGTTTTGCTGCTCGAGGAATCGGACCTGCAAGCAGAAACATCCCGAAGGTGTTTGGACAGGACGGGGGCTCTCGCTTTCCGTGCGAACAGGGCGTCGCGCTCCAGCCGAGGGGAAACTTCTCTTCCCAGCTGGTTTTGTAGCCAGATTCTCACCTGGTACAAGAAAACAAGTTGCTACCTGGCTGTGGGGACCCTGCTCAGTGCTGCAAACACACTCTGCAGTGACCATGGACTTTCCTGCGTGACTGCTTTGCTAACTCAGGACAAGGTACCTGCGTTTTGTGAGGAGCGCCTGCACAATCAGGTAAGGAGCGCAACAAGGTTTGCACTTTGCTCTCGTTTTTGCAGTAAATGCAGTCAAATGCCATTTCTCCCTTCCCTCAGCACAGCTCCCCCACCCCACAAAACCCCAAACGGTGCAGCGTTTTCCTTGAAATCAGAGCAGCTGCTCGACCAGGACAGAAACCGAGCATCTAATTAACCAGGCAGTGAAGCGGCAGGCAGTGCCGGGTTTTGCCGTTCTGAAGCAGCAGTCGGAACGTGCCGCTGCTGTCGCAGCGATAACTTCACGTGCCCTGGAGGAAAACTCAGGGAACGAGCAGCCTGCATCTCCCTCCTGCAATTGGCGGGATTCCCTTCTGCATCGCTCGCATCTCACTTTAACCCTCTGAAACCGTTCCCAGGGCCCGGTGGAGGAGCCCGGCGTCTGCAGAGGGACGGGATGCTGTCTGGAGCTCGCGTTCTGCGCTGCCTGCAAAACGTCAGGCAGCCAAGGAGGAGAACCCCGAGTACCGGATGATTAATTCATAGCAACCGCTACGCAGCAGGTACCGTTCCCTGGGATTTCCGGGGACCGAGCATCTTCAGGCTCATTCCTCGCGTCTTTTCCTCCTTGAGCAGCTTGTGTGCTCAGAAACAGCTAAAGAAAGAGTCCTCACCAAAAAGAATCAGGATAAGATATTTAGGGAAGCTCATGTCTCACCTTGTCAATGAAGGAGGCGAATTTGTTGTTGAGGGTTTTGATTTGTTCCTTCTCCTCCTTTCGGATCCTTTGGATGTTGGGGTCGATCTCCAGGTTGAGGGGTTTCAGCAGGCTCTGGTTGATGGACACTTCTTGGATGCCCCCGGCTGGGAACCCAGGGCCACCAAACGCGCCGTAGCCAAAGCCACCGCCATACACGCTGCCGGCGCCGCCGCCAAAACCTCCGTAGAAGCTGCCGCCCCGTCCAGCCACCGAGATCCTCTTGCATCCCCCCACGTTGTAGAGGCTTTTGCTTCCGAAGCCGCCTCCGACCCTGGCGAAGCCACTGCCGGCGTTGCAGCTGCCGACGCGGGTGACGGAGCGGGAGCTGAAGCTGGTGCGGCAGGTGTTGGGGACGATGGCCGAGGCGGCGCTGAAGCCGCTTCTCCCCCTCTGGATGCGGACGGTGGACTGGCGAGACATGGCTGGCGCTTCAGGCCGGGTGGATGCTGCAGAACAGAGGAGCGGCGGCGCTGGCCTGGAGCGAGGAGGAGGAGGAGGGAGCAGGAGAGATGAACCTGTGCTCTGCACGGGCTCCGAGAGCCCTTTTATGCATTTGTGAGACTGGGATGGGTTTGATGAGGTTGGATCATCTTCCTGATTAATTAAGCTTGGCATGTCCAACAGCATTCTGGAGGGTGAACTCACTCCACACACACGCCCTGCTGAAATAATGCAGCCGGGTTCTGAGCAACAGGGCTATTGTTGGGGAATAACTGTCGCCCCGTGCCGCCTCTGGAGCCAGGCAGACTCCGGCAGAGCGCTGGAAAGTGCCCGTGAGTCACTGGGCACGGGAGGAAAACACCGTTCACAGCGCCCGGCACCGCGAAACTTCATCCCTGGGGATTGGTTTTGCCCCTTTTCTGTTCGCGTTAACGAGTTACGGTGTTGTAGGAAGGAACCCCTGTCGGGCAGGGCCGTGTTCTACAGCCAGCCCTGCACTTTATCCTGGTTGTTGTGATAGATACTGCGTGCTTCCCTCCAGCCCACACAATGTACCTGCAGAAACAGCTCCACTTCCATCCCTAGATAAGCTCAGCTCCCTGAGCTGCTTTCTTCTGAAAATCCTGCTTCTCCAGGCTTCTTCCATCCCCGAATATATATATATGTGTATATATATATATATATATATGAATGAAAATGGAATGTTTTGACAAGGTCTGTATTCACCTGTGGATTTTGGCAGCTGCCATTGAGCTCTATCGCAAATAGTTGTGCTACTAACTCAGCTGTGAGGTTTTGGACGTTGGCGTTTTAACAGGATGGAAACAAACAAACAGACAAAATAGGAAGAAGGATGTGGGAGCGGGAGCTGCTCCATGTGTGGTGGCTCTATAGCAATGGGCACTCCAGGGTGGCTCTATAGCAATGGGCACTCCAGGGTGGCTCTATGGCAATGGGCGCTCCGGGGCTGCTCTGTGTGCGGTGGCTCTATGGCAATGGGTGCTCCGGGGTGGCTCTATGGCAATGGGCGCTCCGGGGCTGCTCCCTCACCCCGTTCACAAACACCCCGTAGTTTCCCAGCGATGGAATCGGCTCAGTCAGTGCCGTGCGTCCAGGTCCCCGGTCACGCACGCGGTCCGGCTGCAGGCACCAGCGCAGCCCTTTGCTGTGCGCTCAGCACGGCTGGTAGAGTAACAAGTCAAATAGGAAAACATGAAAACAATTCATTCTTCAGGACAGCGAGTGTTTGTGGCCCTCGTGTGCTCCGGGGTGTTCAGGAAAGGATGATTCATACCTGATTTATTTACCCAAGAGAGTGAACTTGCAGATGCAACCCCCCAAACAGCTTCCCTGGGTTGTGTGCGCGTCCGAGCGGCTGCTGCGGCGTGGGAACAACGCGATAGTGAGGAACAACCTGATATTGAGCAACAACGTGATACCAAGGAATGTCGTGATACTGAGGAATGTCGTGATACTGAGAAATGACGTGATACTGAGGAGCGTATCTGTGCTTCCATCTCCCCCGTCTCGCGAGGTGGCTGGGTAAGGAAACTCCCAGGTATTCTGTGTCCCCTTGTTTCCCCAGCACCTCGCTCCAGCGTTTGCAGTTGAGTTTCTAAACAAAAAGGGGGGGAGGGGGGAGGTAAATAGCAATCGTGAGTTCATTTTGGTGGCGTTTGAAGGGCTGGATCCTGCAGGTTTGCACTCATGGGAACCGGCGGGGGGGTTGCAGCCAGCAGCTCTGCGCCCGAAAGGCAGCGGGTTG
This sequence comes from Columba livia, assembly GCF_036013475.1. Taxonomy (NCBI): domain Eukaryota; kingdom Metazoa; phylum Chordata; class Aves; order Columbiformes; family Columbidae; genus Columba; species Columba livia. The sequence goes on along the minus strand of NC_088630.1, from coordinate 366,155 downwards.
TCGATCGCCCTGAGGGTTTTCCCCTCCGATCGACAGGTGTCACGACTTGATCTCCCCCCACGCAACGCGCTGGGTTTATGTTATAGACACAAGTCTCAGAAAGACGTTGGAAGGGTGCTGCAATGTGGCAGCTTTTGAAGCTGCGGCAGCTCCGCGGGCAGTCGCTCCCGGGGTGCGCTCGTCTCAGAACCCGTGTCCCCAATGCTTTCCCTTGTTCCCATGTGTTTGGGGGGATCCCCGTGTCCCCAGCACTGTCCCGTGTTCCCGTGTGTTCAGGGGGTCCCCGTGTCCCCAGCACTGTCCCGTGTTCCCGTGTGTTCAGGGGGTCCCTGTGTCCCCAGCACTGTCCTGTGTTCTTGTGTGTTCGGGGGGATCCCCGTGTCCCCAGCACTGTCCTGTGTTCCCGTGTGTTCAGGGGATCCCCGTGTCCCCAGCACTGTCCCGTGTTCCCGTGTGTTCGGGGGGATCCCCGTGTCCCCAGCACTGTCCTGTGTTCCCGTGTGTTCAGGGGATCCCCGTGTCCCCAGCACTGTCCCGTGTTCCCGTGTGTTCGGGGGGATCCCCGTGTCCCCAGCACTGTCCCGTGTGTTCGGGGGGATCCCCGTGTCCCCAGCACTGTCCTGTGTTCCTGTGTGTTTGGGGGATCCCCGTGTCCCCAGCACTGTCCCATGTGTTTGGGGGGATCCCCATGTCCCCAGCACTGTCCCATGTGTTCAGGGGGATCCCTGTGTCCCCAGCACTGTCCTGTGTTCCTGTGTGTTTGGGGGATCCCCATGTCCCCAGCACTGTCCCATGTGTTCGGGGGGATCCCCGTGTCCCCAGCACTGTCCTGTGTTCCCATGTGTTTGGGGGGATCCCCGTGTCCCCAGCACTGTCCCATGTGTTTTGGGGGGATCCCGGTGTCCCCAGCACTGTCCCATGTGTTCGGGGGGATCCCCATGTCCCCAGCACTGTCCCATGTGTTGGGGGGATCCCCATGTCCCCAGCACTGTCCCATGTGTTGGGGGGATCCCCGTGTCCCCAGCACTGTCCCATGTGTTCAGGGGATCCCTGTGTCCCCAGCACTGTCCCATGTGTTTCGGGGGGATCCCGGTGTCCCCAGCACTGTCCCGTGTTCCCGCGTGTTCAGGGATCCCAGCGGATCCCCGGCCGCGAAGCCCCTGCAGAGGTTCCCGGCTCCGGCGTGGGCAGAGCTGACTCAGGGTGCTGAAACCCACCCGCGCTTACTAACAGCGTGATGCGTCAGTACTTTCCCTTTCCCCCTCGGGCTCCTTTTTTACATACGAAACTTGTCTTTTTTGGCTAAAGAATACGCCAACTGCGTTGGAGTCCATTGTTAATAATAGTAATAACGCAGCTCCTCCAACCGAGTGAAAAGAAATTAATTTCTTTCCATTTCACATTTGCAGCAGGGTGGAGGTGATGCGGTTGTCACTCATCTGGAAGGAATTTGGAGGTAATTACCGAAGGCAGGACTGAGAGCACCAGGAGCTGCAGCTACAGGTCTGGGGTATGGGGCGTCGGGGGGGCCCGGCTCTGTTGGTGCAACACGGGGTTTCCAGGGAGCTCCCGGGAGCGTCTCCCCTGCACCTGCAGCTCCAGACACGCCGCGGGTTTGCTGCTCCGCTGCAGATAGCTCGCTCCGATACGGACTCTTCCTCCTCCGCCGCTCGCCCCGTAGCTTTTCCTCCAGATCAAACAAAAGGAGCCGCGGCTGGGCAGGTCCCCCCGGGCAGAGTCCGTCCGCGAGGTCAGGCAGGTGCCAAAAGGTTCTTCCCTTCCCCTCTTGTTTCTTGGTCCCAGGCCGAGCAGAGGGATGCGCGTCCCCGACCCAGCGGCAGGAGGTCCCTTTGCACCCTGTTGTAACCTAGGAGTAGAATCTTGGCCGGGTTTGGTTCTGACATCACACTGATATCAAGGTAATAACTCAGAGAGTGGGAACGTGAGTTCTGGCTCTGTCGGGGCAGCTCCAGCCCCTTAGTGGGAAATCGGAGGCGCTTTCTGTGCGCGCAGCCGGCGAGCGGGGACGGAGCAGGGAGCCCTTGTCGGTGCTGGGTGCCCTTGGTCAGACTGGGCTGGAGTTTTCACACGTGCCTCTTGTGTGTTTTGTTTGCAAAAAAGTACATTTACTTGCAAAATAAGAGTGTGACTTACTAACTTGGGTCGGTTCACCTGTGCTACCTAATCTCAGTTTAATTATCAGCAAAGTCAAGGCTGTAATTTAGGTTAATTGCTTAAATTAAAGCCTTTGGGTTAAACTTGGGCTGCTAACCTAAATTCAAACCCTACTCATTTTGACCGTAATTTACTATTTCATCCCAAGTTAATGAAGTCCCGCTGGTCACCCTGAGCCTTTTCCACGGGGAACCACGCGACTCGCAGCGTCCCGTGCCGCAGGGGCCTCGGGGACGGTTCCCGGGGTGAACTGGGGGTCCCGCGGCCCCCGGAGCCGTTCCCAGCAGTATCCGCGGGCCGGGCAGCTCTGGCTGCGGGATGCTTTGAAGTGGAGGCGTGACCTGCTTGGTGCAGATGATGGTGTTCTGGGCAGCGCGGGGGCACCGCTGCAGCCGGGTACCTTCACCTTCACCAGTGCCGTTGGTGCCAGGTGTTTTGTGCGGAGCGGGGAGGCCTTGTTTCCCCTGGTGCATCTTGAAAGAGCCTCTGGCTTTAGGTGGGTATGAGCTGATGCGTCCTTTACCCTATTTTATATGTAGCACCGTACCCAAAGAAACCTAAATACCCCAAACTGCGTTGTAATGCTTTGTCTTTAATGCCCGAATAGGGCTGCTGGGGCTCACGTGGAGAGCAAAGATCTTCCGCAAGGTTATCGCAGCAGCGTTGCAGCGTCGCCTCCTTTCTCGTGGCCCCAGGGTGCGTCTTTCCTCCGATACAGAAAATCCAGCCCTGGAAGGTCCCGGTGTTTCGGGTCGCTGTGGCTGCTCGTGGCGCGTCCCCCAGCTCCATCGCTCCATCCTGCTCCTGCTGCCGCTCTCCTGGCAAAGAGCCGGAGCGGGAGGTTTGATTTCTCCCCGTTTACCCCGGCGGGACGTGTGCGGCACCGTGCTCAGAGCCGGTAAGATAAACAGGGATTATTCACCTGTCCTGGGGAGCGTGTCCGGCCGCGCCGCGGCCGTTTCACGAGCCCTGGTGTTGATTTGCGGCGCGGTGCGGCACACGAGCCCCGCGGCCGCAGCGCCGTCCCCAGCCGCTCCGGGAGCCCAGCGCGATGTCGCTGCTCGGCTTAAATAACAAAGCTCGGAGCAGACAGGTGGCAGCTGGGAATATTGTTCTGCTGCCGGTTTTGCTGCGTTACCCCCCCGCAGCCATTTTGTGTCTCATTTAATTTGCAGGCTGCGGAAACCATTTGCAAATTAAAACAAAGTCATTTTCTTTGATGAAAATTCTCCTTTTGAGTCCAAAAGCTGCAAAGTTTCGTTTGGGAAATGTGGAGGGGAGATGTTTCAGCATTTCAGAGACATGATCATTCCCATACGAAACGCCGAAATTAAATGTTCGGTTTAGAAGAGTACTTCACCTAATGTTTGAGGTCCCGGCTAAAATCACTGGTTGAGTTTGACTGGAGAGAGTGAGGCTTCCAGCCCTCTGTGGATCCCAAGGGGAAGAGGCGCCAGCGTGGGCTCTTCACACGCTGCGGAAACACGAGACCGAGAGCTGCTCGAGGCCCTTTGGTTTTCCCTGGCAGGACCCTGAGGTCGCAGAGGGTCCCGGCAGCGGTGCCCGGGCACGGCGGGCGGCGGGGGCCTCTGTTTGAGCCCATGGCGCAGCAGCCTGCTGCGTCCGCTCTGTACAAAACAAAAGCCAAGCCCTTTGTTGATAATTCAAAATACACATATAGTTTAGCAACAGCAGCCCAGCTGGGCTGCCTTTGCAAGCTGCGCCCTATTTCCTTAAAACAGTCCAAGAAACATGGTCAGGTGCTTGAAAACTGACACAAACTGTTGAACGGATGAAGCCAAACCCACTCACGCTTCACAAGCGCTCCTGGGGTGCCAGCGGGTGTCCCGACCGTCCAAATCCATCGCGTCTGCCCTTCCGCGGGTGCTGGAGGGGCAGTCCCGGCTGTGCCTCCCCCAGCCCCGCGCTGGGCCCTGGGGGTCCCACTCCTTGCAGGGTGGGTCCTGCGGCTCCCACTCCTCGCAGGTGACACGGGGCTGTTCTCTTGCTCTGGGCCCCCACCTGCTGGAGACACCCGCTGGGCTCCGGCTGGCTCGGGCTCCCACCTCCCAGGATTCCCAGCGGGATCGGGGACCAGGGAGCCCGGGAACGGCTTCAGGTTCATGCGGAATGAAGCTGCGGCCCCAAACGGCCCTTCAGAGCCGCAGCTCTGTGCGGGGTTTGTGTGTGCTGGGGAAAACCCCACGTGCAAACGCTGCACGTGCAGATTTTGGGCACTTCGCCCCGTGTCCACCCCTCTTTGCCGGTGCTGGTTCCTCCTGTTTGTGTGAGCTGAGCTGTGTCCCCCTCTGCTAGTCAGGAATCCCAGCTGAACCCTTTGGCTCGGCCCCGCGGCAGCTCTTCCCCTCCCTGCCTCAGGTCTCCGGCCATCCTGCCCTCCTTCCCACCCTCCGCAGCCCTTCCCAGAGCCCGCGTGCTAAATCCGAGTTGTCTTTCCACCCATCAACACCCAGAGCAGCGGAGAAGAAAAGCCAAAAAAGCAGCAGGTTTTTAAAAATGAGAAATGCTCTTTATTGGACCGTACAGTGCGGTGGGCCTGGAGGCGAAGAGGCTGTAGCCTCCAGGACGAGGATTTAGAAATCGGGGTGGCGATTATGTGCACAGAAAGCGATAACCGCTCCCACAGGTGCCCAAGCAAACGGGGGGGCTGGGAGAAATCTTGACTTGCAGACAGGGGATGAGAAGGTTGTAACACGTTGCAGGCAGAGGCTTTTAGAGCACCATGGAGCTCTTTTCCTTGCTGAGGACCTGGGCCTGTGGTTTCACGAGGCCGTCACCCCGGTTTTAGAGGAATGACACAGGACCGCGGCCAAGCGTGGCTGTTTCCCTTCAGCAAAGCGCGTCCACGTGGCTTTGAGCGCCTGACTCCGGGGGAGGACAAGGACTGTGCTGGAAAAGGGCCAGCGCGGGGTCCAGGCGGCTTCCAAAGCCCTGCCGGCGACCTGCTACAACCTCTGCTTTGGCCAAAGCTGCTCCAGACAATCACAACGGGGTCCTGCTCGTCCTCCCCTGCCCCGGAGGCGGAGGGAGACGGCCGGAGGAGGAGAGAGGGTCTAGCGCAGCTATTTACACCGTTGATTCGTAGGACAGCACTTGCTTTCAGAAGGAGGGAGGTCGTGGCGGCGTCCGCGCGGGCGGCCCCGTGCTCGCCGTCCTTATCTGACGGTCTTTTTGCTGGTGGTGGTCTTGGAAACGATCCTGACGCTGCCGCCCCCGCTGGAGCCCACGCCTCGGCTGCTCCCGGAGCTGAAGCTGCTGCCCCCGCCGTAGCCGAGCGCCCCGCCGAAGCCTCCGCTCCCGCCGCCGAAGCCGCCGCCGCTGCTGCTCATGCTGTAGCCGCCGCTGCTGTAGCCGCCGCTGCTGTAGCCGCCACTGTAGCCGCCGCCGCCACCCATGCCCAGGGAGCCGCCGCTGCCATAGCCCATCCCGCTGGAGGTGCTGACCACGGCTGCAGGGACACGACACCCGCGTCAGGTCCCGCCAGCTGCCCCAGCCGAGGGGACCTCCTGGCAGCGGGTTGGGCTAAATGGCCTCAAAAAGGTCCTTTCCAACCCAAATTACTCTATGGCCTGCACCGTCACCCCTGCGGTGAGGGGGAGCGAGCAGGGTGGAATCGGGGAGATACTTACAGACGCTCACGGCTCCGACTCCCTCTCCAGCGAGCCTGTAGGGAAAGGGGAACGTAAGGAGTAACGCCAAAGTACAGACGAGATCTAACATGAGCCGCTGGAGCACCTACTTAGGCCTTTGTGGCCATCAGTAGGGACTGTCCTCAGCTGGGCTATGTCCGTATTGCAGATAAAAATGCTCATTTTTATCTGCATCAGGTGCCAGGAACTGGAGAAACTGATCTTTTCCTACAAAACTCCCAGCTGAACATATCCCTTTCTCTGCCCCCGTTTTCCATCACCCGGTGCTGCAGCCGCGGGGCTGAGCTGCTGTTCGTGCCCCCGGCTCCGCGGAGCCGCGCCCAGGACCCGTGTCCTCGTCCCCACCTGCTCTCCTCGCCCTCCAGCAGCTTCCTGTAGGTCGCGATCTCGATGTCCAGGGCCAGCTTGACGTTCATGAGCTCCTGGTACTCGCGCAGCTGCCGGGCCAGGTCGGCCTTGGCCTTCTGCAGCGCGTCCTCCAGCTCGGCCAGCTTGGCCTTGGCGTCCTTGAGCGCCAGCTCGCCGCGCTCCTCGGCCTCGGCGATGGCCGCTTGCAGGTTTGCACACTAAAAACAGGGAAAATAGGTTATCATGTCACTTTGGCCACCCAAAACTCATCCCTGCGTATTGCTGTGGGATTGCAGGTACTGGCTGGTGGCTCCTGGGATTGCACTGAGAGGTCGTGGTGGGCCATTAAGAAGGTGTTGTAGGGTGGGTGACATCATCTTGTCCCCCAAGAAAAGGAGAGACCTCTGCACGTCTCTGCTTTGCTCCACACCTTTTCAGGGCAGCTTAGTAGTTCACAATTTGCTTCCCCAGCAAGAAAGCGGCTTTCACAGCACATCCCTGCCCGGAAGGACCCTCTCTGGTGGGCAGAGACGAGGTGGCCGTGTCCTCCTGTGCCAGGACCTGCCTCCTTCTGGCCACCGTCACCTCCCGCCGCCCAGCTGCTGCTCTGCGGGAGCGTCCCCCTCCTACCTGTTTCTTCACGCTCTCGATCTCGTTGCGCAGCCTCTGGACCATCCGGTTAATCTCTGAGATCTCGATCTTGGTGTTCCGCAGGTCGTCGCCGTGCCGGCCCGCCGAGACCTGCAGCTCCTCGTACTGGTGTGCGGGAAGGGGGAGAGCACGGTGAGGGCAGCACAGGGGACTTGGGCACAAAGCACAGCTTAAGGGGTGGGGGACAAAGTTCCTCTGAGCAACATGCCCATGGAATGACAGTATTTGCCCTTAGTTATCGATATGTGCTAAGACTGGATTGCATAGAGCACCTCTGGGTTGTGACCTGCTCTTAAGGACCTGGAAGGAAATGAAGCTCTCCGTGTCTAAGGCCAGATCTGCCGGTGGCTCTTTGTGAGCCCAGGCTTAAGACATTAAAGCGGCTTTCTCTTGGTTCCACCGCAAGGACTCTGAGGCTGGCCAAGCGTAGGGGCCCCAGGCTCGCAGTGGGGGTCTGCGCGCGATTGCAACACGCGCAGAAAGATGAATTCATCTGCGGGTGATGCTGGAACCTTCCCGGCAGCTGTTGGGGCCCCGCTCTGCGCTTCGTCACCCACCTTGGTCTGGTACCAGGCCTCGGCCTCGGCGCGGCTGCGGTTGGCGATGTCCTCGTACTGCGCCTTCACCTCCGCGATGATGCTGTTGAGGTCCAGGCTGCGGTTGTTGTCCATGGACAGCACCACCGAGGTGTCGGACACTTGCTGCTGCATCTGGGATAACTCCTGCAGAAGGTGCAAAGAATGGAGTTAGAGCTCTGGGATCTGGAGCAGAACCTGCGCAGACGGGGGCAGCTTGGGAGCCCCCTCTGCCAAACCCTCTTCTTGCATTTTCCCTGCTCTGTTTCTACCTGTTTCCCCTTTTTTATCTGACGCCTGTGTTACAGTTTCCAGACGGCGGTGACCCCGCTCTCCGTGACCGCTCACAGCCCCGAGCGCGGCGGCCGGAGCCCCGGGGAGCGCGGCCGGCGCCATCTGCACTTACCGCCTCGTAGAGAGCGCGCAGGAAGTTGATCTCGTCCGCCAGCCCGTCTGCCTTGGCCTGCAGCTCCACCTTGTTCATGTAAGCGCCGTCCACGTCCTAAGGAGAAGAGAACCAAAGGCTTCTGGTGAAGCCGCAAGCCAGAGGGACAGGGGACGCCAGCACAACCATCCCTCCGTGCCCAGGTCTGTCATTCCTTAGGCTTGTTTTTATACTGTTGCGATTAAGGATTTTTTTTTTAATATCAGACATTTTCTGTGAGCCGGGACCAGGGATGTGACCTGGGAGTTAAACTGAGTCACACGAGGCCAAAGGGTTCATAACCGCAGCTGCAGGCGCTTCCTTCAGAAAACAGGGCAGCTCCCTGGAGGTTTTTCTGTTGGTGGCTCAGACCCCACTGTCCGCCCATAACTCACCTTCTTGAGCACCACGAACTCGTTCTCTGCGCCAGTGCGCCGGTTGATCTCATCTTCGTATCTGTTTGGATAATAGAGCAAGAGGGTTTGGGTAGAGAGCAGAGATGGAGCCGCTCGCTCCCAGATCAGTACTTGCGGCTCACGGGTATATCCCCTGTTCCCACCCGTTCACCGGCGGAGCAGACGCAGAGCAAATAGTTCCTGGGTCTGAACCTGCGGGACTCCCAGCTAAAAGGAATAGGTTTGGATCCTCGCCCTTAGAGTCGAGCTCGTGCATAAGCGTGTGCGGGATCAGAGCCCGTGGGAGCAGGAGCTGGAGTTCCTGGTGACCTTCGCCCAACAGCAAGTGATGCAAAGGGCTTTCAACAAAGCTGCATCTGCTAACGTATAATAACGTAACAATTTGATGTTTGATATTCTAATAACGCTAATGTCTCTGAACAACCCGCTGCAGCATTTAACTTAAAAGAAATCTGTGATTCTTTAGCCGTGGTTGTGCAAGAGCACATCGTGATGCCTCAAGACTTCTGTGGAAGTTTTTGTGGCTCTGAGCAACATCCTCTCATCAGATAATCAGGGCAGGGCTTAGCTAGAGAGGAGACAGGACATGCAGGCTCTTGAGGCAAAGCCCTGGCTTTTCCAGGCAGGTTCGTGCCAGTCCCCCAGCTCATATTGCCAGCAACGTCCCTGCAGCCGCGGCCGCGAGCGGACACGGGAGGAGACGCGAACTCTGGACTGGGAACCAGCTCCGGACTTGAAATAAGAGGTGTTCCCTATCCCAGCCGGTAGCTCCAAAACCCCATTTGTCATTTTTGGCCTGATCAGTAGTTCTCAGAGCCTATAATCCATATCTAGACCTGAAGTGCACCCAAGCACAACGCGCCAGAAGCCGTGTCCGTCCCTCCCGTCTGCTCCAAGCGCTGTCTCCCTGTCCCTGCCAAAAAAATCTGTCTCTCCACACACTTAACTGTAACATTTGAATACATGTCAGGCCTGGGGGGTGTTTTCCTCAGGCGGGACTTGGCCAGATCTGGTTGAATAAGGGCGAGATTGTTCTCGCCAGGCTGCAGCAGCTGCAGGTGAAGCGCCACGCCTGAAAAACCACCTGAATGTCCCTTGGAGTCGGCAGACGCTGCGTGACGTGCTTGGAACGACCCGGCCGCCCCGCGGCCGCCCCCGCAGCAGGGGACCCGTCCCCTCCCCGGGGAGTCTCCTCTGCCCAGAGCCAGGGACAAGCGCGGCCGCCCGGGCTCGCGAAAGGCTGGGGTTGCTTTGCAAAAGCAGAAATGGGGGTTTTGGAGCTGGCGCTTTATCACGTGTCTCGTTCCCTTTTGCGCATCTATTACGCTCCCGAGTGACACGTTTTTCTGTCCCCAGGTGTGTTACTTGGGAGGCTCAAGGGACCAGACTGTGACCTCGGGTACACCGTGAGTTCTGTGCTGGACGCTGATCCTGCCCCTAAGAAATCCGCCCTGACCAGAGGTAATTCTGAGACCAGGCTTTGCTTTCACACCTTGGTGTTGCAAACTGGCGGAGGAACCCGGTGCAAACACGGGGCGTGCACCAGCCAGCGTGAGCCGCCTGCCCCGGTTTTCACGGGTTTTAATCATTTCTACTACGGAGCACAGTTTCTTACTTGTTCTTGAAGTCTTCCACCATGTCCTGCATGTTCCTGAGCTCGGTGTCCAGCCGGCTCCGCTCGCCCATGAGGCTGTCGAGCTGCCGGCGCATGTTGTTGATGTAGGACTCGAAAAGGGGCTCCAGGGACTTCCTGGTGACGGTGTGACCCTGCTCCTGCAGGAGGGTCCACTTGGTCTCCAGCACCTTGTTCTGCTGCTCCAAAAAGCGCACCTGGGGAGAAAGGAGAGGCAGACGCGCTCAGGCGCCGCGCGGACCGTCCGCTGCGGGAAACGTGCGACCGGTCACCACGGAAAGCAAAGGGCGGGAGATGCTGGGACAGTTCGGGGGAATCACTAAGATCTGCCTAATTTAGGGCACCAGATTCTAGAAAGTATTGAAAGCATCTAAGGTGTTTAGAGGGTTTATTTTCGAGAGCTATTACGCAGGCCGGACATCTGTGTTTGCAGCTTTGGGTGTTTCTCCCACAACAGATGCTAAGCCCACCTTACTGGTTTAAACTGGTGTTATCCCATTGTAGAGCTTTGCCGTTTTACAGCCAGTAAATCCATCCGGCCCCGGGGTGTTTCTTACAGGGAGGAGGGGGATTTACTTTCTCGGGAAAATGAAGCACTGAAACCTCCTCCTTGCAAAGGGGAAGCGTGAGCCGGTTGTGCGTTTTCGGCCAAGCCCTCGCTGTTTGCCTGGATCGGTTCGGGCAAGCCCCGAAATCCAAAGGAGGTTTCTTCCTCTTGTTTCTCCCCGAGGCAACTGATAACATGCAGGGCGTGATGCTAAGGACCAAACTCTCACCTTGTCGATGAAAGAGGCGAATTTGTTGTTGAGGGTCTTGATCTGCTCCCGCTCCTGCGTTCGCACCTTCTGGATTTCGGGGTCGATGTCCAGCTTGAGAGGCGCCAGCAGGCTCTGGTTGACCGTCACTTCTTGGATGCCGCCAGGTGGGCAGACGGGGAACCCGGGGCCACCTCGACCGCCAAATCCGGGACCTCCCAGCCCAAATCCACTGCCCAGCCCGTAGCCGCCACCACCACCAGCTCCTCCTAAGCCAAAACCAGCGCCTGCTCCACCACCATAGCCAAGAGCAAAGCCGGCTCCTCCACCGAAGCCGTATCCACCACCGGCTCCGCTCCGCAGACCTCCGCCGACCGAGCCGAAGGAAATTCTTTTGCTTCCACCTAGGTTATAGAGACTTCTGCTGCCGAAGCCGGCGCCGAAGCCCGCTCCTCCTCCGGCTCTTCCTCCTCCAACTCTGGAGACAGAAACGGAGCTAAAACTGCTCCTGCTGCCACCGCCACCTCCGACGATAGCGGAGCCCGAGCTGAAGCCCCTCACGCCCCCTCCGGTGGATGATCTGAAAGAGACCCGGCTCATGGCGGCTTGTTCAGCAAAGAGCAGGAGAAAGGAGAAAACAAAAAAGGCTGGTGAAGGAAAGCTGCGTGGCAGGAAAAGAGCAGAGGGCAAGGGAGCCAGAAACCCCTGTGATGGGAGAGCTGGGAGCCTCCTCTTTTATCTGCTTGGAAAACTTGGCACGAGGGTTCAGAACTTGACGTGCCTTGCAGCAACTTGCCTTGTCAAACACACCTCGGCTGCGGCGCGGCGCGGAAAAATGCATTGTTTGCAGGCAGGAAAGTAACGGAGCGCGGGAGCTGCCCCGGCAGCCGCTCTGAGTCACCGAACCAGAGTCGAACCGGCCGGCGCGCCGGGGACAGGACCCAACACGATCCCCGGGACCCCGGCAGCCGCTCGCTTGAGTAACATCCCCTGCGCCGCAGCTCTGGCAAGGGCAGCTTTGGCGTTTCACACGTGGCAAGCGGGGCAGCATCAACGGGGGTTTCCAGCGGGGCCGAGGGCGGTTTCAGTTCTCAGTGCAGCTCCCGTGATTGATTTCTCTGGAAAAGGGAGCTGAGCGATCGCGGGCTCGCGGAGACGAGCCGAGCTGAGCGGAGCTCGTCTGCGATCTTACCAAAATCTTGTCTCATTGCAGGGGAAACGGAGCAATTAGCGCGGCTTCCAAGGACAGCAAATAAACCCCTTTTCCTAAATAACTCCAGATCACATTAAATAGTTCTGCGAGACTTATAAAATATTTATTAGAGAGATGCTTGAAGTGATTGTTCGTTTGAATCTCCTTGTCAGCTCAGCGTTCAAAGGCTGCCTGTGAAGTGGGATTTTTAGCCCTTTTTTCCACCCCCCTGTGTTTCACCAGCAGTTTCCACATCAGTGCTGTTCCGAGATTTCCCGTGGAGGGGAATTCACCCGCTTTTCTTGCATCTCCCCCCCTGCTTCACCCCACTGAGATCGTTCAGTCGGAGATTTATTCTGAAATAGCCTTTTCCCTTTAATCTCGGGCAAACCCTCGCCCAGCAGCTCCCACCGAGGGGTTTGTGCTTCAGGTGTGGAGGCGGGAGGGCTGGGGACCGTGTCCCCCATGTTCCCGGGACCAGACACGGGTTACAAGAGCAAATCCCCTCCCTCCTGCCCCAAACCTGCAGGTTTCTGCCCCCCCGGGTCAGATGAGGCAGCAGCGCGGGGTGAGGAAACCGAGTCAAAGCGGTTCCCAAAATCAGCTCCGTGGGCAAAAAGCGATGGAGCTCAATCCAGATGGAGCAGCTCAAGGGGATCTGCTGCCTCTCAGGGCTTGTTTCTGTTGATGCGTTTCCAGCCGCCGCTCGCTCTGTCTGGAAACCTGGAAGAGCCTGAGCGCAAGGGGGTGTTTTTTTGTTGTTTTGTGTTGCTTTTTTGCTGGTTTTTTCCTTTTTCTGGTTGCAATCGGCAGGAGGCGGCGCTCCCAGCCATCAGCCCCCGCGGCAGCGCCATCGCTGCCCGGTGCCAGGGCCTGAGTCACCGGCGCCCGCGGCGCCGCGGCCGAGCCCGGGAGCCCATCCCTGCCGCGCTCTTGCCAAAGCGCCGTTCTTGTCTCTTCTGGAAGGGCGGTAGCAGGGGGGTGCTCAAGGGGGTGCTCTCACCTCGCCAGTGGAGACCGGGAACCTCCCGGCGCTGGAAACACGGAATTTGGCAGGAAAAGCCGCTCTCACACATTGCAGCCACCAAGCCCGCGCCGGGGCGACACAGGGACAGGTACCCCCGACACAGCCCCATGGGGTGGTGTGTGTCGGAAACCACTCGGTTCTCTGACACGCAGGGCAGCGACACGGGGACAGGTACCCCCGACACAGCCCCGTCGGGTGGTGTGTGTCAGAAACCAGTCGGTTCTCTGACACGCAGGGCAGCGACACGGGGACAGGTACCCCCGACACAGCCCCGTCGGGTGGTGTGTGTCGGAAACCAGTCGGTTCTCTGACACGCAGGGCAGTGACACGGGGACAGGTACCCCCGACACAGCCCCATGGGGTGGTGTGTGTCGGAAATCAGTCGGTTCTCTGACACGCAGGGCAGTGACACGGGGGCAGGTACCCCCGACACAGCCCCATGGGGTGGTGTGTGTCGGAAACCAGTCGGTTCTCTGACACGCAGGGCAGGGGGACAGATTTGCGTTCCTGAGCTGCAGATGCAAATTGGCGCCGGGGCGCTGGCTCCTGCCCCTGCCTTCCAAAGAACTATGCAAAGTCACACCTGGGAGCCGGAGCTGCAAGCGTTTAATTAAAGCGAAGAAAGGATTCGTGTTGGAGGCGCTCATTACCTGCCCAGCTCTTCTAGGAAAGCCTGTTGCTGCAGACAACAGTAATTAAGTGGAGTATTACAAAGGGTTGGGGAGAGTAAAGCGAGTGATGGTTTAGGCACCAAAACAAGGGAAATTCTGCAGCGTCTTTGGTCCCGGGCGGTTTCCTCAAGTCGATCACGCGCTCGGGGCCCCGGAGCTGCCGGGGGTCGTGGGGGGACGCGTGTGTCCCCATGGAGGGGGGGACGGTAATTCGGAGGCAGGATGAGGGTGTCGCTGGGGCTGCAAAGGGAGCAGGAACGGGGCCAGACAACATGTGGGTTTATGTATTTTTCAGCACAGGCTGGAGGAAAAACATCCCAAGGTTTCAGGTTAGTTAAGGTTAGATCGTCGTCAGCTGCGTTAACTCGTTAGCTGCGTTAACTCCTCACACCTGTGCTGCGTAGTTCACAGCGCTGAGTACAGACACGGGGGTGACTCAGAGCCCATTTGAAACCGTCACTGATCTTTGGCCCATCCGCCTGCGGCCTCCCCGGGACAGGGACTGAGGAGTCGGGTTTGGGCCTGGTTCTGGTCCTTCTGGCTGCGGTTCCTTTGATTTGGGGGCTCCGGGAGCTCTGCTGCCCTGCGTTCCGGTGCAGGGGGTGACGGGAGCTCTGCTGCTCCATGTTCCGGTGCACGGGGCTCTGGGAGCTCTGCTGCCCCGCGTTCCGGTGCACGGGGCTCCGGGAGCTCTGCTGCTCCACGTTCCGGTGCACGGGGCTCCGGGAGCTCTGCTGCTCTGTGTTCTGGTGCACGGGGCTCCGGGAGCTCTGCTGCTCCATGTTCCGGTGCACAGAGCTCTGGGAGCTCTGCTGCTCCATGTTCCGGTGCACGGGGCTCCGGGAGGTTTGCTGCAGCAGTTCCAACGTCACCCGCAAACCCGCCGGTCAGCGTGTTCCTGCCTGTTCTCCCCCGTTTGCTGCGCGGTGGGATGTCGGGAGCTGCTCCGCTCCTGCCCACCGAGACCATCCCCGGTCCGGATCACCCCGTAAACCCCCCCAGAGCCCCCAGTGTTCTTGGTTCGCTGCATCTTTTTAAGAAAGAAAAGCTGAAATGCTGGGTTTCACCCGAGCCAGCGGAGCTGTGCAAACCCCCCCGAAGGATTAACCCAAACCGCAGCTTCAAAATCAATGGGGATTAATTGTCTTTTGTCATTCAGTGGATAAACCTGCACCCGCCTCTTCCTCCTCTTTTCTCTGATTCTCCACTTTGTTTTGGGACAACTGGTTTCAAGCTTTCGTTATAATTTTATGAGAATTTCAAAGCTTTTCCCCCAAAGTAAAGCCAAGTCCCCTCCAGCTCACTGCTGACGGTTGGGAATAGTTTGTGCTGCTCCTTCTGTCTTAGAATAAAAAGATGGAGGGACAAATAATTACAATCTGGTTTTATTAGACACGTTCCAAAAAGAGAGAGCAGGGAAAACACAGCGTCGCGTCACTGTCGCGGAAGTACAAAAAGCGGCAGTTTTCTCTCTTAATGGTGCTTTCCCAGAAACAGAGACGGGGGAGGCAGCGACGCGTGGGCTGGTGGCTGATTTTGGCGTTTCTTCAGCCATTCTAGGAACCCTCGGGTGGACCCGGACGGTGAACCCGCACAGCCGCGCACCCGCACAGCCGCGCACAGCCGCACAGCCACACAGCCGTGCACACCAGCACGCCCGCACAGCCGCGCACCCGCACAGCCGCGCACACCAGCACAGCTGCAGAAGGACCCTCTGCCCCAGCGGTTGTTTAGAATTTACACTTTAGAATGTGAGTGGGAAAGGGGATGTTCCGTGGCGTGACGCTGGTCTCCCGTGGTGAGGGCTGTTTGTCTCCAGGAGGGGCCTCACGCTCCCAAACCGCTGCCCGGGGTCTCTCAGCGGCCTCCTGGACAGAAAAACAACCCCCGTTTCTGATCAAGACGAGCTGCGTAGCTCAAAGGGGCGAGTTTGGGTCATCACACGGTGCAGGAGCCGATGCGTGTTCCGTCCATCCCTGGGCTTCCATGGGCCAGAACTGAGCTAAACCCCGAGCTGTTGCGTCTCCGCTGCGGTGTGATCTGTGCCGACGGTGACAAAGGCTGCTGAGCCTCGGTGTGATCTGTGCCGACGGTGACAAACGCTGCTCAGCCTCGGTGTGATCTGTGCCGACGGTGACAAAGGCTGCTCAGCCTCGGTGTGATCTGTGCCGACGGTGACAAAGGCTGCTCAGCCTCGCCCAGAGCACACAAACGGAAATGAAAATCAAAGATCAATTCCCCATTCAGAAAATCACTGAGGCGCGTGTTTTATTTCCAATCCCATTTCAGGTGCTGCGGGAGATGTGGCTGCCACGTGTTCCGCTGCTTTTCCGGAGCGGTGATGCGACGCTGGAGAGGTGCGGTCGAGGAGCCGGGAGCGAGGTGGGTGTGGGGCTGGGGTGCGGGAGGGGCGCGGGGCGGAGGGTCTGGGGAGGGTCTGCTCTCATCTTTACTCAGGCGGTGCCGCGTTCTTCAGGCTTTGGCTCTTGATGCTCTTTTTGCTGGAGGAGGTTTTGGAGACGATCTTCACGCCCGGGTTGCTGCCTTTTGCGCTTCCGGAGCTGAAATTCCCCCCGCTGGTGCTCAGGCCGCTGCCGCCGCCGTAGCCGAGAGCGCTCACGGTGCCGAGAGCGCTGCCCCCTCCGAGCCCCCCGCCCAGGCCCCCGCCGGCCCCGAGTCCCAGTCCTCCTCCGCTTCCAAAGCCGTAGCCTCCACCACCGCCTCCTCCGAGACCAAAACCGCTTCCACCGCCTCCTCCGAGACCAAAACTGCTTCCACCACCTCCTCCGAGACCAAAACCACTTCCACCGCCTCCTCCGAGACCAAAACCGCTTCCACCGCCTCCTCCAAGGCTGAAGCTGCTTCCGCCACCTCCTCCACTTAGGCTCAGTCCACCAAATCCTCCTCCTAAGCCAGCTCCGCCAGCCACGCTGGAGCTGGAGCTGATGACAGCTGCAAGAAAAAGGAACCAGAGGGTTGGACATCTTGGCCCATCACCATCGTCAGGACCGTGCACCCAACTTCTGTCCCCTGTGGAAGCCACCGGTGCTGGTGGAGGGCTCAGAACGTCTCATATTGGGCAAAACCTCCATTTTCCTGGTGCTGCTTGCAGCCCAAAGCAAGACAAGCACTGTGGTACTTACAATAGCTGATGGGGTTGAGTCCCTCGCCGCTCAGCCTGTCGGGGTCAGAAATGGAGAGGTTGGAGCAAAATGAAGGAGATGGGCAGGGGAACGAGCTGCTGGCAGCGACAAGGTGATAATCGCTGTTATTCCTGCATGGGTTTTGCCCCCACCTGCTCTCCTCGCCCTCCAGCAGCTTCCTGTAGGTCGCGATCTCGATGTCCAGGGCCAGCTTGACGTTCATGAGCTCCTGGTACTCGCGCAGCTGCCGGGCCATGTCGGCCTTGGCCTGCTGCAGCGCGGCCTCCAGCTCGATCATCTTGGCCTTGGCGTCCTTGAGCGCCAGCTCGCCGCGCTCCTCGGCGTCCGCGACGGCCGTCTGCAGGGTGGCGCACTGCAAGAGCAGGGGTTGGGCAGCCTGAGTGCTGCTTCGCTTTTGGGGTAAGAGCTGCCTAAGGGAGAAAATGGTTCTGCTCGGGGTGTTAATGAAGAACATGGTGGCTGAGGTTGTTCACCCACAGCTGAAATTTCTGGAGTGGAAATTCCAGCCTGGAAAGAATTATTTAATACATGTTGCAGTGTGGTGCGCTTTGCAGGAGGGAATTTGGTGCGTGTAGTGAGGCACATTGTGCTCTGCGGCTGCTAAAGCAGCACGATCAGCAGGGCAGAGCTGCGGTTGGAAGGAACCGGGGAAGGGGGCTCCGCCGGCTCCGTCGGCTGTTCCCACCTGGTTCCTGGTGTTCTCAATCTCCGAGCGGATCCTCTGGATCAGCCGGTTGAGCTCCGAGATCTCCCCCTTGGTGTTGCGGAGGTCGTCCCCGTGCTTCCCGGCCGTGGCCTGCAGCTCCTCGAACTGCGGGCACAGGGAGGAGTGAACCCTCCGAGGCGGGCGGGTGGACACGCTGTGACTCGGGTGCATTTCTGGGGACATTTACCCCAGAAATTGCCCCTCTGGGTCTGTTCACCTTGGTTTGGTACCAGGCCTCGGCCTCAGCGCGGCTGCGGTTGGCGATGTCCTCGTACTGTGCTTTGACCTCGGCGATGATGCTGCTGAGGTCCAGGTTGCGGTTGTTGTCCATGGACAGAACGACGGCCGTGTCGGACACCTGCGCGCTGAGCTGAGCCAGCTCCTGCGGGGAGGCACACGGGACCCGGGCTGCACTCACCTTTCAAATGCCGTGGGTGGGGACAGTCACTGTCCGGGGGAGGACAGGACAGGAGCGGGAGGATGGTGTCCGTACCGCGTCATAGAGGGCTCGCAGGAAGCTGAGCTCGTCGGTCAGCGCATCCACCTTGGCCTCCAGCTCCACCTTGCTCATGTAAGCGGCGTCCACGTCCTGGAAAAGAGCAACGCGGGGACACCTGCAGAACCTGGGGCCTCTTGGGCTCGGCCAAGAACTGGCCCAGCCTGGCGCTGGAGCTGCCGCGGTCACCGTGTGCTTGGAGTCCGTCATACTTCATCTCACCCACCTTCTTCAGCACCACGAATTCGTTCTCCGCTGCAGTGCGGCGGTTGATTTCCTCCTCGTATCTGCAGGGAAAAGGGAAAACATGCTGGGTCGGACCTCGGTAAGCAGAAAAGTTGTACGAGTAGGACCGTGAGGTTATCTGGGCTGGCTACGGACGTTGCAAATCAGCCTCAGCACCGCCCGGCTCGAATCCATGAGAATTCCGTTCCCCAAAGGGCTGAAATGACACATGCACAGAACGCAGGTGGAACAAGGAGGGTGAAGCTGCTTTAGATGCTTTTCCTTTGCAAGCGTCGTCACAATTTGTGACTAATCGAGCTTAATCCTACCGCCTAAGGCTGAACCGAACGGTTGGCGCCCCGTTTCGCCCCCGGGTGCCCGGCCGTGCCGCCAGCGGGCGCTCACTTGTTCTTGAAGTCCTCGACCAGGTCTTGCGTGCTCTTGAGCTCCCCGTCCATGCGGCCCCTCTCGCCCAGCAGGTTGCCGAGCTGCCGCCGCAGGTTGCCGATGTACGCCTCGAACAGCGGCTCCAGGCTGCTCTTGCCCGAGTTGTTCTTCTGCCCCTGGTCTTGCAGGAGGGTCCATTTGGTCTCCAGCACCTTGTTCTGCTGCTCCAGGAAGCGAACCTGAGTGGTGGGAGGCACGAGGGCTGGTCATCGGCAACTGGGACTGACACGGCACAAATCAAGGAAACCCCAGAGCAGGAGTGAATCCAGCTGTGAGGATCCCCCGGATTATCCAGGGCGACCTTAGCCGACCCAGTCTCCCCTCACTGCATGGTTCTCTTTTAGAGCCAGTTTAATTTAGCACGCTAATGAGCGATCATTAGAAAAGATGGGTTCGGCTCTTTGATCGCTTGCTTTCTTTAACATCCTTCAGTTTTCTTTCTTTGTGAGAGATATTTATCTTCCTTCATTAAGGCTAAGATCTGAGTACTACAGGTTGAAAGACAAGGGCTTAATTGCCTTTCCTTTTGCTCATATATACTAGATACTCACCCAGGTAAAAGCCAAAGAGGGACCTAAGTTGAGGCAATATCAAAAGGACTTTAGTTCGCAGGCAGTAAAGCAGTTGGGACTAACAGGTCTGCTGTCATTCCCTGCAGAGATGGCTGGCTTACTCCATTTGAGCTCAAATATCTCATTTCTCAGGCACAAAGCCTGGATCTAATCCCCTTTTGCCAGGTTCTAGCCTGGTTTTCTGCCTTGTAACTGTCGAGCAGAATGTTCTTTTTTGGTTACTTTCCTGAGCACGTGCAGGTAAGAAACAGGCACTAGACCGCAGGTGTCTGGAGGTGCACTGTTGTAGCTGCAGGACTGTCCCGCTCCCCCTGTCGGTTCCACAGCGCTTGGCGAAGTCTCACCTTGTCAATGAAAGAGGCAAACTTGTTGTTGAGGGTCTTGATTTGCTCCCTCTCGTCTTTTCGCACCTGGTGGATGTTCGGGTCTATCTCCAGGTTCAGCGGCGACAGCAGACTCTGGTTGACGGTCACTTCCTGGATTGTCCCGACTCCGGGTGGGCTGGCGCCAAATCCCGCGGGGTTCCTGCCGCCCCCCAGCCCCGCACCGAACCCTCCCGGTGCCCCCGCCCCGCCAAAGCCAAACCCTCCACCGCCAAAGCCGAGCCCGCCAGCACCT
Organism: Columba livia; assembly: GCF_036013475.1. Classification (NCBI taxonomy): domain Eukaryota; kingdom Metazoa; phylum Chordata; class Aves; order Columbiformes; family Columbidae; genus Columba; species Columba livia. Next base: position 346,389 of record NC_088630.1, on the reverse strand, counting down.
CCACCAGCGCCAAACCCAGCACCACCGAGACCAAGAGCTCCGCCACCACCGAGACCAAGAGCTCCGCCACCACCGAGACCAAGAGCTCCGCTACCGAGGCCAAGAGCTCCACCACCGAGTCCATAGCCACCGCCACCTCCCAGGCCAGAGCCACCACCAGCCCCGCTCCCAAAAGCAGCTCGGTAGCTGCTCCCAACACCGATGGAGATCCTCTTGCTACCGCCGAGGTTGTAGAGGCTCCTGCTGCCAAAGCCACATCCACCACCTCCGCCACCTCCACCACCACCTCCAATGAGCCTCCCAAAGCCGCCTCCACCTCCTCCCGCTCGCGCCACCGACACGGAGCTGAATCCGGCCCTGCTGCCACTGGGAAGGACGGCGGAGGCCGCGCTGTAGGACCGGCCTCCCCCTCCCACTCTCGTGCTGAACGTTTGCCGGCTCATGGCGGCAGGACCCAGCACCGGTGAGCAGCCGCGATGGGGAGAGCGGCTCTGCTCGAGGGAGCGCGCTGCCCCTTTTATCCCCCGCGGATCTGGGCTTGGTTGTGTGGAAGTCCAGCGATCAAGCTGGTGCCTTCATGGTTTTGACGTGCGGGGCGGCCGGCTGTCTGCTCGAGGCTCGTTAAATGCCGATCGCGCCCAAACGCGCCCCCGGGCCGGGCTGATCTGCTCAGCCAGAACAGTTACCTAACTCCCCGATTTTCGGCTCAGCTTAGTGCAAAGCCTCCGTGTGCCCACAGAGGTGTGGTATTTTATTACCTTGCTGTGAAGCAGAAGAAACTACATTTTAAAAGTTGGGAAAAAGAGAACTGTGCGGCTCAGTGCAGAGCTCAGGGGAGAGTCCTCCGTCCACCTGAGTGCAAACAAAGTGGCTTAATCTGAACAAAACATTTCACGGGGCTGCAGCCAATTAATGATGCAATCGGCACAATTTCATCTTAATCCAAAAAGCGTTTCAATGAGAGAGGCAGACTTTCTGAAAATGCCTTTGCCCGGCTCTGGGAATGGTGTTATTGGCACGTTACCATTAGGATGTAATAATCCTGAGTTTCCAGCTCTGTACAGCTGCCGTTTCTCTCAAAGACCTTTGAACCTTTCTGTTCAAAAGGCAAAGATTCAACCAGCATGAAAAGTCCTCCCACAAATTCTCCTTACTTTACTTCCTGGAGCTCTTGGGGAAAAGAAGAAAGAGCAGATTGGATGGGGTGTGGTGATGTTTTTGGCTTTGTGGAACTGGGATGTTTGGCGCCTTTCATTGCTGGTGTGGGAGCGTTTTTGGCGCTGCTGCGCCCGTGCCGCTGCTGCGCCGTGTGCGGGACCAGAGCTCTAACGTGTGTGCAGGACAGGACAGGGCCCTGCACGCCCGTCAGAGCACACGCGTGTGCCTCGGTGCTGCAGAACCACGGAGTGGGAGCCAGAGTCCCACCGGCACCTCTGCAAGAAAATGAAACCCATGCTTTCTGTTCTACTAAAGACCAAATATCTGATTATCCGTGCAAAAACTGCTGCCAGGCAAGCTCAGACCCCGAGAACTGGGCCACTCAAGAGGATTCGCCGTGCGGTGCGGAATTCTGGGTTGGTACAGGTCGTCTGGCTTCTCTTTGGCGAATGTTGGTCTGAATCCGCCCGGATGTCACTTGAAATTCATGAACGTCTCTTGCCACAATTATTTGCATAGAATTCAAAGCGCGGGCGCGATGGGAAAATGAGGTTGTCTTCATGCTTTCTTGACCCCAGCAAAGGCGGATTGTCCTGAAGCTGACAAACGGGTTCCGATCATTAGAGCTGAACATATAATGGGATTAAAGGTGGGGCTGCCGAAAGAAAGAGGGAATCGGCCTTTGCGGCTGCGCACGCTGGTTCCTCAGCCCGCGGCGCACACGGCGCGAGCGGCGCCGAGGCCGGGAACCATTGTCGTTACCGGGCTGTTTGTCGTTGGAGGAGCTGAGGTCCGTGGGCTCCGCACCCGGAGACACGTGTGGATTTTGCATCTGTCGGTTTGGATCAGCTCTACTGATTCTGTCCCTCCACCAAAGGGCACGTCTGCAGTGACACCGAGCAGGACTTGGCCCCCAGACTGCCCCAAAAAACACGCTGCTGGCCTTTGATTCTCCCCAAAATAGGCCGGTCTGCATGAAAATCCTGAAGCAAAGAGCAGCAAACGCGGGTTTTGCAACAGTCGGGCTGAGAAGGGCAGGGCGATCAAAGGTTTCTCCCGGAGCTGCCGGGCGGCTCTGGTCCCCGGGGCTTGGGGCAGGTTTTGCTTTGCAGGGAGCTGATCACCATAAATTATGAGCTGTTGGGGCTCTGGGAGCTTCTCGTTTGGGTGTTTCTGCTCCTTATTTGCATACAAACGAGCTGGAGTCGCGGTCGTGCACATTGAGACAGAAAAGATGAAGATAACCCATTCGAAAAACATCCTCTTGAGGTGGGTGGGTTTTGCCTTCGCGGCCTTCACCGCCAGCCCAGACAGCGTTGCTAAGGCATGTCGGCTATTAAAAGTTATTAGTGATCTGCTCCCTGCTGATCGCATCCAATAACACACCTTGTTTTCCACCAGAAAAGCACGTCACGCCAGCGTGGACAGACAGAGCCCGGCTGACAGATGGACACGTCCCCCAGCCACCCAGAGCTTGGGGCGGACAAGCCGTGAGTCAGCAGGGCAGCCCGCGAAGGTGAAGTATTAGTAATTAATAATAATAAATTACAGCGCCTGGTCCTCAGAGGACGTTTCGTGGGATAAATGAGCTCGTGCTGCTTCCAGGCAGGGTGAGGATGGAGCCATTTCAGAGCAGAGTTGTCTCAGCAGCTTTTGGCCGAAACCAGCTGGTGTTCCTGGCATCCAGCTGTGCATCCAGCTGTGAACCCAGCTGCACATCCAGCTGTGACGGTGTCACCATGACAGGCCCTTCCCAGCCACATGATAAGACCTCGCGGTGGGTCATTGTCCCTTGGTAACTGGGGACGCTCGCGGAGAAGAAGGAGGGTTCAACCTGATTTCACCAGATTTGGGTCTCCTCAGACGAGGGAGAGGTTTCCCCAGCGCGGGGGCTGCGCGGGGGGGACGTGCAGGCCCAGCCTCTGCTCTTCTGTAAGTTCCTGGGTTTCAGGGAGCGTTGGGCATTTGAGGACGAAAGGCCCCGCCGCCACGTGTTAGGACAGCGCGTTTTTCTCCTGCTCTTTTGCAATGAGTCTGGAGGGTGTCGGGGTGAGCGTGGGGTTCTGTTCTCTGTTTGTTGTCACCACCTACCCTCATTCTCTCTGATTTCCTCAAACAAGGGCCCTGGCTGCTCTTTTGCTGTTGTTCTGCCTGCGGAGATGCCGAGCGAGGGGCACGTCCCACGAGTGGTTCACCATCCCCACCTACACCGCGTCCAGGCCCCCTGTGACCGCGCTCCTCTCCGCTGCAATCAGTGTATGTGTGTGTGTGTGCAAAGGTGCTCAGGAAGGGGAGCAGACAAAGGCTCCAAAAGCTTTGTTTAAAGCTCCACTTCTTGCGAGCTGCCCACCCCACGCATGCGGAAAATATCCGCACTTTGTAACGCCAGCAAGGGAAATAAAACCCGCGAAGCAAAGCCTGAATTATGCATGTAGTTTATTGAAGGCACAGCTGCAAGTCTGGAGTAAGCGAAGCGTAATCGACTCTGTTCACTTACACATTAGAAGCGTTAAATCCGTCTATCTGGTACACACACAGGAAAAACAACGCATGCATTTAACTACAGAAATATAAGGTGCTCGTCGGTGTGTAATTAAAATCTGCTCTACCAAACCTTGTGTAGCAACTTGGGCCAATTTACATGAGCATTACCAACCCTCTCGTAAACAGGAAAAATTGGATTTTCTGGTGTCATTAAAGAAGTTAAATAATAGCTGCAGCTCCGTCCCAGACAATTAAAGTGTGGTTTCTCTTTCTGAAGTCGGGATGACCAAACATTCATCCTTTAGCAATAGCTGCGCTAGGGAGGGCGAACCCCGGCTGGCCGGGGCCAGGCGGAGCGGAGCGGGGTGGCAGCGAGGGGGGTGGAGGCAGGTCCGGACTGTCCGAGATGGGAATCTCGCCTGCTCAGAGCGCGGGGTGGGTCCCCCCAAAAGGGACGTGCGGGAGAAGGTGGGTTTTGGTCATGCAAAGAGTTTTCGGCAGAGCGAGCAGCCGAATCGCGTGGGCACGGGCGGCGCATGGTTGTGTGATCCCTAGAGCTCTCAGAAGGAAGGGGAATACTGGTTTTTCTTATTGCAGAAATGCTGATTGTTTTCAAAGGGGACGCGTCGCCGCCCCCCGGCTCTACCGGGTTGTTCTGACCACGCGCACGGCTGTGCCGAACCTGCTGCCCGTGCCGCACACCCCGGCGCCGGGGATGATGACGGTCCCCGGGCTGCACTGCTCCACGCCGGCACACACCACGTTGCCCAGCGTGGCCACCCCCGGCGCGCACTGCACCCCCTCGGCGCCCGAAATCACCTCCCGGCCCACGCAGCTCACCGCGCTCCTCGCCCCGAAGCCGGCGCCCACCCTGGGGAGGCAATCCACGCTGCGGGTGCTAAAGCCGGTGCCGCCGAAGGAGGAGACCACCCCCAAACCCGCGCCGGCCGCCCCGGTCTTGATGGTGCATTTGCCACCCAGTCCGGACAGGGATCGGCACTCGCCGACGGTGCCGCCGCCGCTCACCACGGCTGCGGGAGGAAGAACAGGCTCAGTTATTCCCAAAACAACTAAAACCCAGCTTATAAGGAAACTTAAAAGCTTAAAAGAGTTGTAAGGAAATTAAGGGAATGCTTTGTTAGCTTACCTACGCTCACGGGGTTGCCAGTACATATCCTGTCAAGAAAAGCAAGTCAGAAAGATGGATTTAGGGAAGTTTTCCCCAAATACACACGCAAATAGAGGTGCTGCCAGACACTGGGAGCCCTGCGGGTCCCTCAGCTGCTCTGTGCACCCAGGTGGCTGGTGCTGGGCCAGATTGGCTTTGTATCCCATCAGTGTCTTAATATCCCATCAGTGTCTTAATATCCCATCGATGTCTTAATATCCCACCCTGTGCACCCATGGGGAGAAAAAAGGGGTGATACTCCCTTCTGCACCCGCAGGGAGGGAAACAAGGGGTGCTGCTCCCCCCTGCACCCCGGGACCTGCGTTCACCCGCAATGTCTCTCTGCTCGCAGGTTTTCCCCGCGGTGGGCGCGAGGTGCAGCGCCTGCTCCCACCTGCTCTCCTCTCCTTCCAGCAGCGTGCGGTACGTGGCGATCTCGATGTCCAGGGCCAGCTTGACGTTGAGCAGCTCCTGGTAGTCGCGCAGCAGACAGGCCATCTTGTCCTTGGCCTGCTGCAGCGCGGTCTGCAGGTCGATCAGCTTCTGCCGGGCGTCCTTGAGGGCGCAGTCGCCGCGCTGCTCCGCGTCGCAGATGGCCGTCTGCAGAGCCGCGATCTGCGGGCGGGACGGGCGAGAGGGTGGCCAGCGGCACACGGGGACGGCTCCCTGGGGTTGCTCATAGACCCGCTGTTCCTGAGCTGGGAATGGCCTGCGAGCCGGGCTTGGGCTGCACTCGGGATGGCCCAGCCCAGTTGGGATGAGGGGAGGGACCCGGTGGCTGCACCCCGGTGGGAAGCAAATGCTGTTTGGTCTAGAGAGCAACTGGCCTCTGCTCGCTATGAGAGAAATCTGTGGGTATCACAGCAGCTGAGAAGCTGCGAACACAGACACGGGAGTCCCTGCTCACAGCACAGGTTGGACTAGATGACCTTCAAAGGTCCCTTCCAACCCGAACTATTCTGTGATTCCATGTAGATGAGGTTCTTGGGGACGAGGATTAGAGGTGACTTGACAGTGTGACATTAACAGGTGGACTCAATGCTCTTAAAGGTCTTTTCTACCCAAAATGATTCCATTATTCTATGATGAAGCTGGGGTGGGGGTTCGTTGCAGTTGTAAGTGGTGAGGATGAGGCCCAAGAGGTTCCATGCCGTACCCAGCCCTTCGTCCTACCTGCTTCTTCACATTGTCCGACTCGCACTGCAGCTTCTGGATCATCCTGTTCAGCTCGGCTATCTCGCTCTGGTTGTTCCTCAGGTCGTCGCAGAACTTGCCCCGGCTGCTGTGGAGCTCCTCCAGCTGGCGCGGGGGAGACAATGGCGTTAACGCGCCCGAATCGTCCCTTCCAGGGGCCACGGTGACACCGGGGCTCCCGGGACACACCCAGAGGTCACCTCAGCCCAGACAAGGCGCCAGACCCGGGTTGGTCCCGAGCACCTGCCCTTTGGGAAGGGGACGGTGTTCTGGTGCGCGCAGAGGAGACCTCTCTGAACCAGCGCCATGAGTTTGGTTTTACTGAAAATACTTAGACACAGTTTGATGTGTTTTTTGGGTTGTTTGGGTTTTTTTGGCATGACTTTCTCTAGCAACCTACAGCGCCTGCGCACTGCGGCGTGGGTTGTAAGTTGCATCACGGAGGACAGAAACGGTCCTTGGGGTTCTGTTGGCCAGGAGGTCTCATTGGTGCCTGTGCGGGCACTGCCAGTACTCACCCTGGTTTGGTAGAAAGCCTCCACTTCAGCCTTGCTCTTCTGGGCGATCTCCTCGTAGCAGCACTCGACGCTCTTGATGATGCCCTCCATGTCCAGGTCGCGGCTGTTGTCCATTTGCACGATGACCGAGGTGTCGCACAGCTGGCAATCCAGCTGCGCTCTCTCCTGCAAGAGCCGACACGTGTCAGGCCCCGTCCCCCCCGCCGTGAGGCTGGTTGGGCCCCTCGAGAAGGCGGGGGGTCGGGGCGGGTTCTCCCCCAGCACCCCGGGGGTTCCCCGGGGGTGACCGGTTTCCAGCACGAACAGGCACGGGACCCATGGGGCGCACAACGCGGGGCTGCCGCGTGTTCCCCTAAGCGGGGGGAATGCTGGAGGAGCAGCTGGCTGCCTGGAACTCGGCGTTTCTGGCCGCGTCAGCAGTTTCTGGGCTGGGAATCCCGCAGCTCTGGGCCCCGGCGCCTCTGGCCTGGGAGGTGCTGGGCTGGACAAGGTGCAAATGCCGGGAGTCGCTTGGGCGTTTTGGTAAAAACTTGCTGTGTTTTAGACAGAAGTGCTACTTTCACCGAAATATTTTGACCGGTGTAGCTTAAGGAGTGGAGCGTTAAAAATATTGAGGTTTTGAAGAGTGAGATGTTTCAGTGGCTCCCAGGGAAGGTTTGGATCAGAGTTTGAGGGTTTTCCTGCAGAAGAAGAGAACGCTCCTCGTTCTCTCTGCAGCCAGGCAGCGAAATAGCACCCTTCGCCTTCCTAACGTGTGTGCAGTGGTGTTGCTGTCTAAGAAATACAAAGAGAGGCACATTTTTGGGGCGCAGTTTGAGCAGCTCCTACCTCAGCGTAGATGCACTTGAGGAACTCGAGCTGCTGCCGCAGGAGCCCCACGCGAACCTCCAGCTCCTCCTTGGTCAGGTACAGACAGTCCACGTCCTGCGGACACAGCGCGGTCCCGTGAGAAGGGGCAGAGAACAGGGACTGCGGTACAGCCCGTGTTCCCTGTTAGTTTGGGAGAGGCCTCTGCGTGGGTGTTGTTATGTTCTCCCCATTCCTTGGGTGGCCCCTGTTGTGGGCTCCCCGCCGAGCACTCGGGCAGGGTGACGGTGCCAGGACGCCCCGTTTTCGCGGTTTCACTCGCGGGACTCACCTTCTTGAGCACCACGAACTCATTCTCCGCAGCCGTGCGCTTGTTGATCTCATCTTCGTACCTGAGAGGAAGGATTGGGTGGGATGCTGAGCCCCGCGGGTCCGTCCCAGCGCCCGAGCGGCCGGCGCACGACGCGAGCAGCGTGAGTAACACCTCTCCCTCTTCTTGTACCTCCTTTTTCATTTTTGCTCTCATTCTGCTCTCGCATTATTTTGCTCTCTCATTCCTCCCCGCTGGGCTTGTTCAGCAGTTTCAACCCGTCCACACCGGTATCGGTGTCTGGAGTGAGACGGCGGTGAATCGGGCCAAACCACCAGAAAGGCCGAGCCCTGTGCCCGGCTGGAGGACGCGTTTGCTTTTCCCAGCCCCACTGCCTCGCCTGGTGTTTTTCTGCAGCATCCAGGACTCTGCTCAGTGTTTATGGGGAAACTGGCCAAAGTGCCCCGGGGGTGGTCAGGAGCTTGAGCAACCTCTGAAACTCGCGGGTGCAATGGGCAGGAAAGTCAGCGTGTAATGACCGAGCTAATTGGGACCTGGAAGAACTTTCACAATACGGTTCTGTGAGTCTGACCTGGGTGGTGAAACAACATCTGAGCTGCTCCACTGCAGGAGCTCTGCAGAAAGCATGGCTCTGTTATCCTGGGCCCTATTCCGCCAACCCAGTACCCTCGTGCATGGCTCAGCTGAGCACACGGGGATCTGTTAAGGAATATCTGCAGCTTAGATTAAGGAAAACCATTCCCACCTTCCCTCTGGGAAGAGAATGAGCCCCAAGGGAGGCGATGTGGGTAAAGCGTGGGCTGGAGACAAATAGGCTGCGGGTTTTGTGGGAGTGGGCGGCAGCAGGGACGGGGTTCGGGGCAGCCAAAGATGGGAGGTGCGATGTGGCAAACCAGGGTGGTGTGGGGAGCGCTCAGGAGAGGAAACGTGGTTCCTTGTCCCTGTTCCTACGGAAACATGGAGGCTGGAGAGCCCTCCCAGCCCCTCCCCGGCGTCTGAGCCGCAGCACCGGGACCCCAGGACTGGAAACCAGTCTGCAGCTTCTCCCCGCGTGCCACTTACTTGCACTTGAACTCCTGCACCAGGTCGCGGAGGCAGCGCTCCTCGTTCTCCAGCCTCTCGCGCTCGCCCAGCACACACTCCAGCTGCTTGCGCAGGTTGCAGATGAAGTTCTCGAACACGGGCTCCAGGTTCCGCCGGGAGGCCGGCAGCACGTACTGCTGCAGCAGCTCCCACTTGGTGGTCAGCACCTTGTTCTGCTGCTCCAGCAGCCGCACCTGGGGAGGCAAGAGACGCCAGAGTCACTCAGCACCCCCCTTGTCCCGGGCACCTCGGCTCCTCCGCTGGAAGGAAGAACAAGATCAGAATGCGCACATGGGTAAGTGCTGCTTTCTCGGCAGCTTCTCTGCGCTGAGCCCGGTCCTACCCAGGACCGAACCGCATCGCTGTGCGTTTGCTCCGTGCCGAGGCCCCTCGGCTGTTTGGCCCAAGCGCAGCTCAGCCCAACGCCACCTCGTCCCACCAGCTCGCTGGTGCAGGATCCGCTGCCTGCTTCACTCAGCTAATTACAATAATGAGGCTTTTGAGGCACCAAAAGCTCCATCCAGGATCTCATTTGAATGTATCTGATCTAAAGTCTAACCACGGGTATTTATCATGCCTTTCACTTCTAGATTAAAGAGCTCTCCAGTACTTGAGAACCTTTATGGATCATGAATAAGTCATTTTCCAAACAGGAGGAAGCAGAGTGGCTGCTCTGACCTGGGTTTGGTTTTTCCAGCTGCACAACAGCTCACAAAGAGAATCAAGATCAGACAGAGCAAAGGTTCCTCTGCCCTTTGAAAACCATTTCCTAGACTAATCCATCTCTAAAGAGCAATGACGACCCTCAGGCTCAGCTAAGATAACAGGGATAAATAACGTCTGTTCAGGAGATCACTGGGTCGTTTCATTGACAGCACAGAGGGACAAAGAGGTTAAAACTCTTTGTCTCATTTTGACTAGACAAATACACTTTTACATCTCTTTGGTGAAGCACACGAGCTGTTTCAAACATGCTGGAGTCCTTTGGAGTTCAGAGAGGGCTGATGGCAATGTCACGTTATACGTTTTATACAAGTTCCTACTTTGCCTTTTTACACATCCGTGTGTCCGTCCCTTCTCTGCATCCCCGCAGCCGCTCCCTGTTTAGCTCTTGAGCAGACTGGCGAGCACCAAAAGCTCAGACACCGGCACGGATCCAAAGTCTCCAGAGCCCCCAGAGCCCACCCCGAGACGGAGGAGCCGGCGGGAGCAGCGCCGGCGCTGTCCTAGAGACAACGCAGCGCTGGGGCCGCCCCGGACGCCTGCGCACGGCCGCGGGTCTCACCTTGTCGATGAAGCAGGCGAACTGGTTGTTGAGGTTCTTGATCTGCTCCTTCTCGTGGGTCCGCACTTGGCACTCCTCGGGGTCCACCCCCACGCACAGGGGCTTCAGGAGCTCAGGGTGGATGCTGACCCCCCGAATCCCTTCCGACCGCCCTCCGCCAACGCTGATGCCGCTGCCGATGCCACCGCCGATGCCGCCGCCGTAGCCTCCGATGGCCACGCCGTCCCCGAGACCTCTGTAGCTGCCCAGGCCCCCGTAGCTTCCGCAGTTACCAAAGCCCACGACCGTGCCCACGCCAAAGCGGCCACCGCCATAAGTGACGCCGCAACGTCCCACGCCGGCTCCGCCGTAGACGCTGACCCCGCTGCGGCAGCTCCCGCCGAAGGAAATCCGCTGGCCCCGGCCCAGGTCGCAGACGCTGCGGCTGCTGAAGCCGCCAATGCCGCAGCGCCGGCCCACGGGCTGGCACACCGAGGCCGAGCTGCTGCCGGCCCTGCCCAGCCCGCACACGGCGGACGCCGAGGAGAAGCCGCGGCGGCCGAGCAGGGAGCTGGACGTGTAGCACTGTCGACTCATGGCGGGTGGCGCGGCGGCGGCGAAGCGGAGGAGCGAGCGGAGCGGGGAGGGAGAGGAGAGGAGAGGAGACGAGAGGAGGAGAGCTCCTGTGGCTGCTCTGGGCACAGCCCTGCTCCTTATATACATTTCAGGAGGTGCCTGAGATGCAAAAATTTAATTTATCCCTGGGTTTGGCCTGCCTGGCAGCAAGGAATGGCTTCCAACATTCTAAACCCACAGCAAACACTTGTATCTCATACGAAATAATGTGGAAATTAAAATAAACTGCTTTGCTTGCAAGCTTCAGTTTCAGGACTTATATTTTACTTAATTAATCTGCTTCCTTATTGTGTAATTATAGTTTAGCAAAATAATTCAAGGGGTTTTTATTCATGGCTTGTTTACGGTTCGGTTTCACCACAGCGTTTAATTATGTTTCAGGACCTCCCGCGAAAATGTCGTGGCGATGCCGCCTCTTCCAGGGGCTCGGGGCCGGCGCTTGAGCAATGACCGGTGGCCGTCGGGAGGCGGATCCGCCGAGACGCGGCGCTGACGGTGTCGGGAGCGTCCTCGTGAGCACTTGTTCCTTCCTCTCTGGGGTATGACGGTGGCGATTCGGTTGCAGCCGCGTTTGCCAGGACGGGTCGCTGGTTTCCGTACCGTGGGGTGTGAGCTGGTGCCGCGGGGGCTGCTTTGGCTGATCGGGGTTCACACGCGTGGGTCGGGGCTCAGGCTTTGTGCGCCCCTAGAATCCCAAGAATCAAAGTCAAGGCATTTCAGGGACAGCTTTGCTGCCGATGGTTTATTTGCCGAATTCGGCATCTGGGGACGGCGATAATGGTGTTTGGTGTCTGGGTGTGATGTGACCGGCGGGTTCACACAGGCGATAGCTGGAGATGCAGCAAAATGTCACAAACAGGTTGAGAAATGCCAGCTGGAGCGCGCCTTTGCCTCTATTCCTGTGACACACCTATTTGAAATTATTCTCGTAATATCTGTTAATGAGAAGGTGCCTACCGTCTTAATTAAAATTCTTAAAAAGATTTTTGAATTTGCTTGGAAACAAATAAAGTCCCTTTTTTGCCTTAACAAGGGATCTGATCACAGAATCGCAGGCGATTGCACAGCTTGCGCTCAGAATTCTTTGCATCTTTGCTGGGGCAAACTGAGCAGGTTCTGGGAGGATTCCCAGTCGCTGCTGCTGCAAACCCGAAAGAGCTTGTCTTGGATTAAAAATCATGCAAATGAATTAGGATTGTTTAGAATATTTGTGGAATCTCTCCAGGTAAAGATCTTCCTTTATTCTTCTTAACTAGGTCTCGTAACGGGGCGGGATGAACCATAAACACTCTGTACAAGTGCAATGGCGCGGTCATTCTGTTGTAGCGGCATCGGTGTGCGATGAATGACTGAGGCAGGTGTCGGAGTGGCCAAGCTCGGGGCCGCATCCCCCGGGATCCCAGCGCCGATGCCTCGCGCGTGGGAGGGAAAAGGGGAAGTGTTGGGAAGCGGACTTTGTGCTGGCGCGCTGGTGCGAGCGCTGGAGGGGACGGGGAGAGCTGGTGCGTGGGCTGAGGCCAAGCCAGGGACACTCACGGGTGGGCTACGGCACCACTCGACCTTTAGGCAGGTCCACACAACGCGACTTTTTGAGCTGTTCTAGATGGAGATAACGACGGGCAAGCTGAGAAACCGGCCGGCTCCTGGCACAAATCCTGCTCCGCGCTGCGGTGGCGCGGGGCCGCAGCACCGGGGCTGCTGACGGGCTCTTTCCCACCGGTGGGAAGCACCAAACCTGTGCCTCAGCCTCCTGGGGAAGCGGCTCCTTCAGCCGCCCAGCCCGGGACGTCAGAGGGAGCCGGTTTGGGGCCGCGCTTGTGGTTTCCGTCAGCTGAGCTTTCGCGGAGCCGGTTCGCGTTCACGTGGTGGGAGCCCCGAGCGCCGGTTACGGCGACTTCAAAGGAGGCAGCGAGCGCTGCGATGCGATTTGGGCTCCTAGAGACAAGGATTGTGATGGCTTCTATAGTATTTGATAATACCAGCCGCACGCACAGCACCGGCTCAGGTCAGGTGGAAACACCTTCTCCGTAGAGACCTTTTCGTGTCTGTGCTTTACCCTGGTTGACTGCGGGTCACACAGTGCTCCGAGAGCTGTAGGAAAGGATTAACCTTCCTATTTACAAGAAGAAGACAAACCCACTGTTTTCCGGCTGACAGGATTACGCGAAGCTTTAAAGCAGCCCCTCGCACCCGGATTTACCAGCAAAAGCCCCGCGGTCCTGGGCCTTGCGTGTGCCTGGGACTGCGGTGGCTTCCGTGAGACTTTGAGATTTACATGTACCCAGCTGCATTAGCATCAATTAATTCTGCCTGAGCACCTCGCTCAATTGGGACCTGTTAAGCCGTCCATGCAGATAGGGAGAGCCCGGGGGCTTTTCCGCCCTCCTGTTACAATTCCTGTAACAACGCAGCCACCCGAACCTGCTTCTCCCAGAGACAAAACTGCTCTGTGAGACCCCCTTGGAGAAGCCGCGCTCGGCCGCGCTCCCTCCCCGCGGGCCGGCCGTGCTGTGGCTCCTCGCGAAAGGGACCGCGCAGTCACCATTCAGACGGGCTCTAGTGAGGCCCTGGGACGTCTCCCGCTGGTTTTGTGGGTCCAGAGTTCGTGTTCCCGCTCTCAAGTACAACCTGATTCTGCTCCCACATCAAAGCAGGCGGCGGGTTTGCGTGGAGCGGGGTAGAGATGGTGGTCTGGGCGCCTTCCATCCCCACAGGGCACCTTTTCCTCCCCACAGCCTGTTCACCCTCAGCCTGTCCCTGGCCGTTAAAGAGTTTTTGTGCTGCTTTGGGGCAAAAAGATGGACAGGATCATTCCCAAGGTTCCTCCCAGGCTGTTTGGGACCATCAGTGGTCGCAGCATCTGCGTTTGCTCCCAGATGGGACCTTGCCAAAGCCTTTACCCTCCTGCGGGACAGTAACAAACCGTGGGTGACAAGTGACAAGATGCTGTTTTGGGGATGTTTGGCAGCCACAGCCTGCTTGGACCCTGAAAACCTCTGTTCTTATGGTGTTACCAGGTGACCTCAGCCAAGAAACTCTCCTTCATAGTTCTATTTACCGTCCTATTTTGCAAAAGCCAAATAGGTGTCGTACCCACCGCCACGGGTGTCCTTTGCAACCTTCCTCTCTTTTGCATAGGAATTTGTAAGGCGCTTTTGCATCATCTGCCCAGCCTTGTGCTGACACTGGGGCCCAATGGGCCATTAGGGCTCTGAGTCATGGGCTGGAATGGGTCCAGCGGGTGAAAGCGGAGCCAGGACGGAGCGCTGGGAACGGCCTCTGCACGGCCAGCGCGGCCGCGTGGCGTTTGCACCGCAAAGCGGGGTTTTCTGCTGCGGGTGGGCGATCCTTGCCAAATCGGCCGCGGGAACCGCGCTGGATTCTGCAGCGCTGGCTCACGGGACAGTTTCTTTGTTGAAGCAGCGCGTTGTTCGCACGCGGAGCCGAGCGGGGGCTCCGAGCCGCCTCCGGCACAGCCTGGGAGGGAGTTCAGCACAGAATGTCAACCGGTTCCCATCGATCGGTCTGCGGATCCTCCTCTGTGTGTGCACACGGCTGTGTGTAACACCGGCCACAGAAAGCAGCTGTCGGGCGCATGTGGTTGAGGTAATAGAGTTAATTTTGCAAACTTACAAGCAGGTTTCTTAAGAAAATAAGCGAACTAGAGACAGTGCACAGGCAGCTTGAGGTTTATTGGCGGCGGAGCTGAGAACACGGAGCGTTTACCAGCGATTCCGTCTCCATGCGCCGTGGTGATTGAAAAGCGTCACTGCAGAGGGGACAGGGAGGGACAGTTGGTGGACAGCAAACCCCGTTGCTGCCTCGTGAAGGTGACTCGGCAGGTGAGGTAACATGATGGAACAAAACCGCCTGTGGCGTGGGACTCCTCTCACGTGAGTTCGGCTTTCTGCAAACAAGTCATGGAGCCGAAGCTGGAGGCACGGGCTCCATGAACAGTCAGCGGGAGAGCTCGCTATTACCAAGCAAAACGTTGTTTTCTGAAGTCACCGGTGCAAGGAAACCTGTGGACGAGGAGTCACACTGGGCAGGGCCGTGGTCCAGGAGCCGAGGTGGTTTCTGCGCGTTGCTACCGGCCTCAGCAAAATCAAAGGACAAGTACGACCCAGGAGAAACAACAATGCTGTGCTGCTGAGCAGCTATTCATTACGCTTTCCAGGTGGCCACTCGGATTAAGGAGGTTACGGAAGGCAGAGCTCCTGGAGGATGTATCTATTACCCTAATGAATGGTTAGAGTCACTTTTGTGATTCATTTTGCCACCAACACGCAAAAAGCCCTCGCGCTGTGTCACTCCCGAGGTGGCGGCTTGGTGTGTAAGCTCCGTATTAGGGCTGACTCGAGATAAAGAGCAGTGTTTGTCCTGGAGGAATTTGTAACCGACTTCTGTTCTCACAGCCCTAATACTCAAAGACCTGCTCCATGTTCCCCGGAGCCCCGGTGCCACCTGCCCTGGAGACACTGGCCACCGCAGCCCTCGCTTCCCCAGCCCAGCCGGCCCGCGGGGCTGTGACCTCCATTTCCAGAGATTAACCCTGCGAACTGCTGGCGAGCCGCATGTGTGGGGAGATAAAGGCGAGCGAGCAACGGTCGTGATTTCTCCTCTGGTCCGGGAATCCCTCCTGCCGCGCCACGACGCTTCCGAGGCCAAAATTCACGCTTTGATTTCGTGGTGTTTCTGCTTCCTTCGCTTCTTGGCCTGAACCTGCCAAAGAAAACTGCTTCTCCCGTGGCCGGAGCTGCGCCCAGGCTGTTCGGGATCAGCTGGGGCTGGGGAACCTGCGGAAACCGGCGCTCGGTAACCGGGAAGGGAAGGCAGGACCAGCACGGAAAAGAGACAACCTGCCCATGAACCACATTGCGTAGCTGTGCCAGCGGGACCCCCGTGCGCCGGGGAGGATAAGAGGAAATATTGGACATTATTAGGCAAATCTGCTGCTTTCAGGAGAAATGCACTGAAATCTTAGAAACTGCAAATTTAACAGCTGCCCGTCCTCCTCCTCCTGCGCTCACCGGGGTCGCCCGCGCTGGTTCCTTTGGGGAAGCCGGTGTCGTTTCTTGAAGCAACATCCGCGCGTCAGTGTGTGGCCTCGTTATTCTCTTTGTTCTGGTTATTATGTGGTTCCTTTTCTCCTCAAACACCCCACGGGGTGCTGTGCTCGCGGGTGACACTGGGAGAGCTGAGCACCCGCCTCTCCTGTTCTGCAGCCAGCAACGCCGTGCGTGTGGCAATCGCAGTGACCAGGGGGCAGCTTGGCGTTGGGGACACCCCGGTGACTGCGCCCGGCCCACCAGCTCCTCCCCGGCCCAGCGGAACAAGCGTTCCGTGGTTCTCCCTCCCAGGCGTTTCTGCAAACGTCACCCGCTGCCAGCGCGGCGGATCCTGCGGATGGGCCGCCTGGCGAGGGACACACCGCTGCCTTTGCTTTCCCTTGAATCACCGAGCACGGCAGCCGCGGCCTCGGTGTCCTCATTTCAACGAAGGGCTGACGAGCGCCCAGGGCTCAGTGTCCCCAGAGCGTCACTGCCCGTGCAGCGGCTTCTTTCAAGTTGCTCCAAGAGCAGATGATGAAGGGAACCAGGTGCATCTGAGACTGCCCAGCGCTGTGCCGTGGGGGTCCAGCGCCTTGGAAAAGGGCAGAGCAGGAAGGGAAGAGCCCATCCAGGGGCAGCAGAACATCCTGTATCTCGGGCACAGTGAGAGGAGACAAACGCCTTTCGAGGCTGCGTGGGGTTGTTCGGCTGGTGGTGATTGGCATCTGCTTTGGACATGAAAAACATGGTGGTAACTGTCACACAGACACGGAACAATGAGCAGGTGAAAAAGCTTAAATGACAATCCTGTCTCGGAGAACATTTTCTTATTTAATGTAATCCACCTGGGTTAATTACCAGGTCAAATATTTCCTGCGAGGTGTTTTCTTCCAGTTGATTGCTGTGGTCGCACCGTCCTTTCTGCCTCGTGCTGCAGGGACGCGCTGCGGGGGCGGCTCTGGGGGCGGCTCTTGGGGTGACTCTTGGGGTTACTCTTGGGGTTACTCTTGGGGGTGACTCTTGGGGCGGCTCTTGGGGTGACTCTTGGGGGTGACTCTTGGGGTGGCTCTTGGGGTGACTCTTGGGGTGGCTCTTGGGGTGACTCTTGGGGGTGACTCTTGGGGTGGCTCTTGGGGTGACTCTTGGGGTGGCTCTTGGGGTGACTCTTGGGGGTGACTCTTGGGGCGGCTCTTGGGGTGACTCTTGGGGGTGACTCTTGGGGTGGCTCTTGGGGTGACTCCCTCAGAGGTGACTTTCTCTCTGTTCTCTCTGCCCCAGCTCTTCCTTCTCTTCCCACATTCTCGCCTTAGTGTAAAACAGTAAAACCAGTAGTCACTGATCAGGAAAAGTTCCCGAGCTGGTATTACGAGCATTAATGAATGGTTTGAAAACCATTTGAGATGGACCTTTTCCTTTTGCTGCTGTGACAAACTCTGAGGAGCCAGCCCATCCGGCTGTAGAGAAAATAATAACAATAATGCAGCCCTCATTTTCCTCTTTGGTTTGTAAAATTACAGCTAGGAACATTTGGGTGTTGGCTCCGACATGAGGAGGAAAGGAGCTGCCCTTGTTTTGAGAGAAGTCGTATCATCTTCCTTTCTTCTCTCTGTTATTCATCCCACTAAAAGATCATTATTCTCCCACTGCAATTAGGCGGCCGCCTGCTGCCTCCTCGGCTGCGACGGGAGAAGTCGCCCCTGCTAACGCTAGCGAGGGTTTCAGATTCCTGCCTGCGGTTCGTCCCTGCAGCGAGGTGAGTGTTTCCTCTCCTCTGGGACATCTTGGTGTCCTGAATTCAATGGTCAGGAGGGGAAAGGTCTGGAAAACCCGGGGCTTGCTGCGCTTTCACCCCCGGGGCTGGGAATGTCATGCAAACCAGTTCCTGTCTCTCTGTGCTGCGAGGGGTGGGAATGAGGGCAAGACCGACTGGTTGGGTCAAGCAGCAGCTGGTGAGGACTAACGTGGGTCCCAGCGCCGCGGCCTCTTCCCCTCCCCTTGCTCAGGAACCGTCTTTTTCAGCAAAACCCACTGAAAAGCCTCTGAGATTAAGCCATCGCTCTGGTGCGGATTGCGGAGGGGCCTCCATGTCGCCACAAGGAGACCCGGACGTGGTGGTTCCTGCCCAGAGCGACGTGTCAGACAGGAGGGGACCAGGGACGTTCAACAGTCACCCGGTGTCGCAGCAGGGCCTCCAGGCCTCGGGCTCGCCTGCTTTCCAAACTGCATTTGCAAGTGGTGAGTGCGCGAAGCTCGTGCACAGAATCACCCACCTCGGTGGGCTCCATCTCAGCCAGCTGCACCCACTTAAAATCAGATAAACTGCTGACCTGGGTTTCCTCACCTTTCCACCCCACCTGCCCAGAGTCCGACACACAGATGGTCGGCGTTAGATGAGACAGTATCTACTCTTAGCATAGAAACAGCATCTCATGATGCTTGTCCTCTTCCTTGCATCAGTCTTTAATATTCACTGTTTTTTTGAGGTCGCGATTAGAATTGTGCCCCGTGAGAGCGGGGATGCGTGGTGCCGTGTGACCTGCGTTTCTTCGTGTGCTGGAGACAGGAGGAAATGGGCTGTGGTGATAATGTCTGTGAAGCCGGCGGGTGACGGGCCGGGCGGATTTGTCTGAGCGGATGCTGGCGTCTCCAGCGCTGTCTCCATCGGCACTGCCGTCACTGCCCCGGGCTGCGGCAGAGCCGGAGACATCCCCTGGGTGCAGGTAGAGCCCAGAGCTTGACGCATCTCCTGCTGAATTAGGAGCCCGTGTTTGTTGGGATGAATCACCCCATGGAAATGAATTCCATGAAATGAGCCCCTCTGAGCCAGCTCTCGTTGGGCTCTGCGTGGGAGGCTTCAAAATTGAGACCAAGCTGATCCCACCCCAAGGGATCTCGTAACTTGTCCCTTTGCCTCTGAGCCGTACGGGGTACGTGTCACATTTGCCAGCCCCGATGCCGCTCGGGCAGAGGTTTTTGTGTCTGAAATGTGTGTCACTGTGGCGGAGCACGAGCCCGTTGAGCCCGGAAGGTCGATGTTGGCGTCTGTCTGCGCTCGGTTGCAGACGGATCAGACAAACAGGTTGTTCCGAGGTTCTCCGGGCTGGCAGACTTGTTGTAGACAACATCCTGCAGCACTCAGAGCTATTCGGGGCGTTTCTGGCAATCCTTGACATCAGTTGTTAATTGGGCTATAAAATATCTTACAGGTTGTGATATAAGGAGGGAAATAAAATCATGTGGTCCGTGGAAAAATTCAAAGGCAAACCCCGTACGTTCAATGCAGTTTATTGAAGGCGCAGTGAGAAGCTGGGACATTTGAGCAGTGAGTGAAGCTCCGTTCACGTGAGTACAAGATGTCACTGGAAGATTTGTGCACCAGTGACTTCCCTTGGTGTTTTGGGGGGAATGGGGGAGCCAAGCTCTTCTAACAATCAGCGCGCTTTGAACAAGCCACCCCTAACATGCAAAGCAAATGAAAATGCTACATATTCATCTGTAAGCAAATGGCTGCAGCGTAACTAGCAGGTGCTCTGCAGGTTGAAATCGCCGTGTTTAACGTTTCAGCTCAAATTTGCAGCTCAGGGTTTTTCTTTGACAAAAACAGAAAGAAAGAAAAACAAAGCAGCAGGGAGCGTAGTGTGCTCTTTGCAGTGACACCGTTGCGCTCTGTTCTGAAATGCTCTGGGAAGAGAAAGAGGTGTCTCGCGAGGAAGGACGCTGTTCATGAATCTGCTGGGTATGGGAAAGGCCGGAGAGCGCGGTGCGACAAGCAAACCCTAAACACTGAGATAGTCTGGACAGGAGAGTTCTAGAACACTGAGCTGAGCACCTGCTGGAGAAGCTTGCTGGATGTGTCCTTAGGGTGGGGACTCTGAAACAGAACTTTTTGGGGTACATATCTGATGCTAACAAATGTGGGAGTGGGCTTGGTGACCAACGTTGCTACTAGTGGGCAGAGAAACTATCCTGCATCATGTCGGCCGTAGGAAGCGCACGTCTAAGCGTTGTCCTCCGACGCTGCTGGCTGTGCCACCTCCCCAGCTGATGGCCCTAGGGAACAACACACGGGTCTCTGACAACGCCGTAGTTCCCCACCACGCCGCCGTTGCACCCCAGCGCCTCGGGGCTGTTGGCAACCACGACGGGAGAGCCCCCCAGCTGCCTGACCACGCAGCCCTGGTTTCCGAAGCTGACCACCCCACCGGCCTGGCAAGCCCCCATCCTACCATTCAAGCCCCCGTTGCCCGTGCTGACGACGGTGCGGGCCGGGAACCCCCCGCTCTGGGAGCTGAATCCCCCAGTTTTGCAGCTGACCCCTCCGGCTTGGCAATAGACCTCTGGGACGCACTGCTTGGCCACCGAGCTAATGACTCTTTTGGGGTGGATCCCCGCGCTCCGGGAGCTGAATCCTCCGTTCTGGGAGCCGTGTCTTCCCGACCGTCTCCCCAGGGAGCCGTAGCCGCACGCGGCTGCGTTGGCAGCCAGCAGCCCGCAGTCGTCGGGGATGTTGTAGCCGCTGCTGACCACAGCTGCAAGACAGCCCACAGGGTTCGTTAGTTAGGGAGGAAAGCTGGAGGACTCTCACCAGGCAAGTTGTTTCATGAGCGACAGAACCGACCCAGCCTGATTTCCTCTGGGTTTGTCCAACGTATCGGAGCCCCCGCTCCTTCCAGCTCCTCCGTGTCCCAACACATCCCCTCCCAGGCCCTCCCGGCTCCCACGATGATGCTCTGGGGACGTTCTTCCCAGGTTCGGTGCCTGCTGAGCCTGCCAGGACAGCTCACTATTGCCTCCAGGAGCATAAAAGGGTCACGAATTCCACCTCCCCCCCTCCATCTAAAACCTGATTTGTTTTTGAAACTCAGAGGTGTTTGAGATTTCTGGGTCTGAACTTTCAGCATCGACCTGGGCTGAAATGGCAAAGGGCAGCAGGGGCAGGCAGAAGGTGCTGCTCTGTAAACCAGAGTGGATTTCCTAAAATGACAACCCCTCACGTCTGAAAATCTTCAGGTTACTTACACACGCTCACCGGGTTCCCCACACATATCCTGTTAGAGGAGAGAAGAGAAACACACGTTATCCTATTAACCAGCTGCACACACATCTGGAAACCCGACATTACTCATCACTCCAGCCACACATCCACCCCGCTTAATCCCCTGTCGTAACACGTCTGTGTGTCCCTGGGACAGGAACGGTTTTGCTGGCACCAGGGTGGCCCGTGTGGCCTCCGGCCATCTCTCCAGCCCGTTTCTGACAGCCCGCAGGATCCTGGAGCTGCACAACTCACTTGGGAGCTGGAATCAGCTAATGTTCGGGAGACAAGGGCCAAGGTCTGTGTCACCCACCTGCTCTCTTCACCCTCCAGGAGCGTCTTGTACGTGGCGATCTCGATGTCCAGGGCCAGCTTGACGTTGAGCAGCTCCTGGTAGTCCCGCAGCATGCAGGCCAGCTCGTCCTTGGCCTTCTGGAGGGCGTTCTGCAGCTCCACGTGCTTCTCCCGAGCGTCTTTCAGGGCACAGTCCCCGCGCTGCTCCACGTCACAGATGGAGGTTTGCAGGCAGGAGACCTGTCAGCGGAGAATGAAAGTGCACATGTCTTCAAGGCTTCGCTTCCTAATTCCTGGACATCCTGGTTCCAGATTAATCCGCTATTCCAATTGCAGACAGAGAAAACAACCACAGCCGTCCCTTCTCTCTATCCACTTTTCAACTGTACAGCCCAGAGCAGGTGTAGGGACACTGACGGCCAATCTCATCTTCCCCCATACCCGAGTTGTCCTCCCAGACGCTGCCCTCCCTGGATCGTCACCTCTCCTACCTGCTTCTTCGCGTTCTCCAGCTCACACTGCAGCTTCTGTATCATCCGGGTGAGCTCTGAAATCTCGCACTTGTTGCTTTGCAGATCGTCGCAGTATTTGCCTCTCTTGTCCTGAAGCTCCTGAAACTGAAACCAAGGAAAGAGTCATTGTTTTGATCCGGTAAGCTGCCGGGCGGGCACCCAGGTCCTCCTCACCCACCCTGGTTTGGTAGAAAGCGTCAACTTCTTCTTTGCTCTTCTGAGCTATTTCTTGGTACCAGCACTCGACGTTCTTGATGATGCTCTCCATGTCCAGGTCGCGGTTGTTGTCCATTTTGACGATGACTGAGGTGTCGCACAGCTGCCGATCCACCTGAGCGCGTTCCTGCGGGTTGGGGAATGGCTTAGTCAGGCGTTAGCAAGTCTCAAGGCTTTTCAGTGGAGGAAGGGCTGGGACACAGAGCCGCACAAGTCGAGAAATGTCCCTCAGTCGGCTCAGCAGAAAATGCTCCCTGTCGGATGAGTTGCCACACGTCGGCTGCTGACCGACATGCTGACCTGCAGCAATTCTGTCCACATCAAGGGCAGGGAACCTGAGTGATGAGCCCCTGCTATCCTGTCATCTTCAGCTGCTTTGCTGATGCTAATGACAGGATTAAGCTGGGAGTTTCTGGAGCTCTAATCAGACAACTGCAATCCGGAGGAACGAGACGGACGCATCTCTGTTCTCGGGGTAGAGTTAGGACACAGCCAATTCATCCCTGCAG
Source organism: Columba livia (assembly GCF_036013475.1). Lineage (NCBI taxonomy): Eukaryota > Metazoa > Chordata > Aves > Columbiformes > Columbidae > Columba > Columba livia. Next base: position 324,129 of record NC_088630.1, on the reverse strand, counting down.
CTGCATTAACGAAGGGGGAAACACCCTATTTCCAGCCTAATCATGTTAATTTTCTATCAGCCTTGTAGTTCCATGCTTTCAACTATTCAGGGCTTGGGGGGGGGAGATGTCCCAGGGGGATTTCAAGGAATCGGGAGCACCTGAGGGGTGAGACGGCGCCGCCGAGCCCTGGGCCAGGCAGAGGAACCCACCTCCTCAAAGACGCATTTCAGCAGCTCCAGCTGCCTCCTCAGCAGATCCACCTTCACCTCCAGCTCCTCCTTGTTCAGGAAGATGCAGTCAGCGTCCTGCAAGAGAGGAGACACGTCCAGCCCCGGCGCCCAGAGCGCGGAACCGCGGAGGAGACGGGGGCAGCGCCAGGAGCATGGGAACGCGTCTCAATGGAGTGCAGGAGCAGGGAGGTGTGAGACGGTGAGTCAAGGTGCCCCGGTGGCTCCTGGAGGAGAGTGGAACGTCCCACTGCGAATTACTGGGATTAGTTTATTTCTTACTTGGGACATAGCTCCAAACTCAAAACTGACTAATGAGCATTCCAATTATATTTTTTAATATTGTTCAAATGATTTCTGCTTTTCTGATGCCTAAATGTGAAGGATGTGAATAAATCAGCATCTGAGATGGCAGGTATTGCAGTGGGACCCCGCGCACTGTCCCCCTCCCACAAATACACCCTCCCAATGCAATTCAACATGCAAGTTTTGCTGTAGCAACACAAGCTTTGGGGTTACATTCTTTTTACTTTCTACTTGCACTTGCCTGTTTTTCTGGCCCTCTTTACAGGCATTTGCTGATAATCCACTATTTCAGCCAAGCTCTACCCCAGACAAACCTGCCCTAAGTGTAGTGGTTGGTGTATTCGAGCCTCTCACCTTTTTGAGTGCCACAAACTCGTTCTCCACCGTCGTCCGCCTGTTGATTTCCTCCTCATACCTGTTGGGAAAGGCAAAGGGCTGAGCCGGGCGGTGCCATCAGCCCCGCGGGCGCCGAGCACCAGGGAGATGACAGCCCTGGCTCGCTCGGGGCTGCCAGACCGCAGCCGTCGGACCATCCCCGGAGCTGAAGCCACTCGTGAACAACAACATTAACAATGCAACGAGCTTGCGAGCGAGACGGGAGGACGCGACGTCCCCGAAGGGGCCGCACGCCTGGGAGCGCGGGCCGGGACGAGCCCGGGGGAGGCGAAGCGCCGAAGGTCCTCACTTGCACTTGAACTCCTCCACCAGCTGGCTGGTGGCGCACTCCTCGCTGCCCAGCTTCTGCTTCTCGCAGAGCAGGCAGTCCAGGCGCTTCCGCAGGTCGCAGATGTAGTTCTCGAAGTACAGCTCCAGGTTTTTCCCTTTCTTGGGCAGGACGTATTGCTGCAGGAGGCCCCATTTGGTCTCCAGCACTTTGTTCTGCTGCTCCAGGAACCGGACCTGCGGGCCAGAAAACAGCAACCCTTCCAATAAACAGGGGAGCGCGGTATGTCCGCTCCTGGTTTGACCGTCGTTGTGAAACTGCAGGTGTACTAATGGGATCTTTGGGAAGTGAGTGGTGCTATACCACAATCATCATAAAATTGTCCACCCTTCTTTGGAAATCTAAAAGTTACATGTCTAAATTATTTAGGCATGTAAATGTCACATGTCTAAATAATTTAGAACTTTAAAATTCACGTATCTAAATAATTTAGAACTTTAAAATTCACATATCTAAATTATTTAGAGATTTAAAAGTCACATGCCTAAATCTGCCAGTTAATAGAAATAAAGCTCCGCTGGAAGGTGCCTCTGATGCTTTAGGAGGAGATCAAGTCCCAGTGGTGGGACCTGTTTGTCTTTTTCCTACAAAGGTGGCAGCTCAGCCTCGGATCTCTAACGCTGGGGTGCGGTCATTGGGACGAAGCTCCTCTGCTTCAGGAGTGGGTTTGGAACAGCCGTGGTATTTAAAGACAAAGTGGGGAAAAGGGTCTAAGGGCAGGAAGATGAGCCCACCAGAGCCTGCACGAGAAACCCAGAGAGGAGGCGCCCGCAGGAAGGGCCACAGCTGCTGTGGCCACGGTGCAAACACCCGCGAGGGGTGGGAATTCGGGGGGTCTCTGCGCAGGGACAGGGACGCAATGGTCCTGTGGGTCTGTTCTATGGTTCTGTGTAATACTGGGACTGGCTGAAACGAGCCCTCAGCCAGCACGGTGGATCCCACCAGCGTGGCTGTGTGGGGTCCGGACCTTTGCGCGGAGCGCGCTGGGTGATCCCGGCACGAGCGGGGACGGGTGTGGGGGAGCTCGCTCGCATTCGATCTCTCAAAGGTTCGCACTCACCTTGTCGATAAAACAGGCGAACTGGGTGTTGAGGGTCTTGATCTGTTCCTTCTCCTGACAGCGGATTTCGTGTTCCAGCGGGTCGACCCCGACGCACAGCGGCTTCAGCAGCCGCTCGTCGATGCAGATGCCCTGGATGCCGTCGGCCTTGCGGTCGGGGTAACCCCTCACGATGCTAAATCCGCGGGGGCCGCAGAGGCCGACCCTTCCTCCCACGTTGCCGTAGCCCGCGCCCCCGAAGCCGAACTCTCCGAAGCACCCCGTCCCGCAGACCCCGTTCACGTAGGAGATCCTCCTGCTTGCCCCCAGGTTGCAGACGCTCCGGCTGCTGTAGGCGCCGCAGCGCGCGGGCGGGCAGGCGGAGGCGGCGAAGCTGCGCCCGCAGATCTCCGAAGCCGAGCTGAAGCCTCTTCGTCCCAGGACGGACCGCACCGTGGGCGCCTGTCTGCTCATCCTGGCTCCTCTGGAGGCGAATCGGGAAGTTTGGGGAAGCTCTTCGGCAGGAGCAGGAGTGGAGGTGCCGCTGAAGTGACACGGTGATGCCGCTGCCCCTTATATACATTTGGGAAGCTGGCCTTGATAGCATCAGGACATTAATTTAAAGCGCTTAAGGGTTTGGTTTGCCTGGCAGCAGTAAATGCTCCTCAGAATGCAAAACAGCCCGGCAAACACTAACTACTGAGGAAATAAAAAGGAATCTAAAAGTGCTCTGTTTGCAAGTTGGCTTAGAATATATTACGGTTTGAAGTGTTCCCCTAACTTACACTAATTATAGTTTAGCAAACATTTTTGAAGAAAGCCTTTGTGATCTGTTTGCAGCGTGTCGTTTGGGGTTTTGTGTCTCATGGGCCCTGTGTGTGATGGCATGTTTTGCAGACTTGCACTTTGTGGGGCTCGTTTCACAATCTCCTTTTTTCTCTCACCAGGCTTGGTTTGGGTGCGGAAAATAACCAAAAGAAAAAAGGCGACTACGGAAAGCACCGTGGAAGTCGTGTTGTGATGGATGGATCCTTATGTACCTGAAACATCAGCACATTCACTGAGTTATGGGTCTGGATTCATCTGCAAGGACTCAAAATGCCCCCACAAACACTCCCGTGCAGCATCTCACGCTGACCTCCGACCACCCCAAACAGCCGGTTGCACCCCAGAACCGCCGCACAGCTACGTTTTCTCACTCCATTTTTGCTCTTTGCCGTCAGTGACATTTCACTGGAGTAATGCTGCAGATTCTTCACCCGAAGTCCAGTTGACACCATCAAATCTGTGCCCCTCGGAGTTTCTACCCAGCTGATGTTAGAGACTCTTGGATCCATCCCGGTAGCTCTGGAGGGAACAAGGAACAGTAGCACGTTGGGGCCGGTGAGATCCGCCTCATTCAGACAGCAGCAGCCGAACGGGGTGACTTTGCCAGGCACGTCCTTGACACTCGTGGGGCTGCATCTCCAAGAGAAACAGCCCCTGGTGCCGCCGGAGGGAACGGGTGATTCACCGGGCGCCCGCGCTCGTCCTCCTCCACCAGCAGGGGAAGCCTTAATGAGCGGATGAGACTGGACACCAGATGGTTTGGACTCACGTTGGCCAGATGAAGCCCATCGCCAGCCCGAGGTGAGGACCTGCCACCCATCTCCAGGCCTTCTCCAGCGGGCACTGGGAAAGGGAACAATGGGGCTCTTGTGGCTCTTTGTGTTTGGGAGGAAAAAGGAGACGCTGGGGTGCAAACAGCTCGATGTCCTGAGCCCTTCCTGAGCAAAGGGGAGTGATGCTTGGAGAAGCCTGCGTGGTTTATTATACATAGAGCTGTGGTACACGGAGACACTGTCATCCCTCATCCTCATTAACCCCCTCCAAAAACATCGTACAGGAGTTAGGGTCAATGCAAACCATAAAACCAGCACTAAACCTCCTTAAAACGTTAAACCTTCTAATACCAAGTGCTTAAAAAGACGCGCACACCAACACCATAGGACGTGACTCCGGCACCGAGCTTCGCCAGGCTATTAATTGAAGGCGTAATTGCAGCGTGCGTGAGTTTGAGGGGCTGCTGGTATGAATTAGTTGTGTAAACTGGTACTTTTGCCCTGTACAGATGGGATAATTCACCGTATTTACAGCGTGACTCTCAGATTACACCTTGTTTGTAGTATTTGAGGCTGGCAGTTTACACCGGGTGCCGGAGCTGTTGCCAGTATCAGGTAAAGCAAATATTAGAGGCTTCAAGCCAAAGCTCGTGAGTTCCGAGGAACAACGCGTGTTGTGCCTGTTGGTACCCACGGTGTCGGGAACCTGCGGTTTGCTGTGAGCGTGGATGTGGGAAATGGGGGAGCACGCTGAAATATCCCGTCTGTTTGAGTCAAGGAAAAGAAAAAGGGGAAGGACTGAGGAAGCAAAGAGGAAAATATTCTGATGAGGGGCTGGATGGAGCTGCGATCGCTCCTTTGTCAGCGTTCTCCTCAATGTGCTGCTGAAAATAGCATCCATTATAAACATGTGAAGTTCCCTCATTTGTTTGTTGCCGCTGGAGGTGAATCCGAAGCAGCTCTTTCCAAGCGCGTTTCGTGCGATAGTCCCGAGGAGGTTCCCTCTCTGTAATTACCCGCAGCCGTAGGAAACTCGTTGCACTCGGATGGGGCTACGGCAGGAACCCACCTGCGCTGGGACCATTAGTAGCTGGAAAACCAGGCTGTAACATGTATTTTTACACACAGAGTTTCATGGACGGTATAGACTCTTGTCTCTGAGATGTTAAAGACTTTGATTAGTGCAGCCTTGTTTCCTGTATCTACAGCCAAAGTTGTCCAAGGAACTCAATCTGGTGTTTTTCTCCTCTGCTCTGTGTGACGGGATTTTCAAAGGATGTTCCTGGTCAAACACCGGGCCCGGGTGCACCTTCCTCCCAGCTCCAGCCACCAAACCGCCGAGGATCCTAATTCCAGCTCTGGAGCGGGCTGGGCGGGAGATCGGCATCTCCAGACGGTGACTCACCGCGCCCACACGGGCGGAATCCGGCTCCGGAGGGACCTTCTCGCTCCTGCCGGACGGCACAGCCCGTCTAGACAGACAGACAGACACCCGGCCGGGCGCCCCGGCCACTCCGAACCTGGGCTGGAATGGGTCCCGCCCTTTGGGCGCCAAATTTCTGCAGCGCCTTTGAAGTCCTAATGAGAGCGCTCAGCATCACGCGCGGCCCCTCGCCAGGCGCACATCCTATCTCCTGCTAAACCCGGCTTTGCGGCAAAGCCGAGGGTCGCGTTCGTCCTTCTCGTGCCGGTGCCTTCCTCCCGTGGCGGGAATGAAGGTGGGAATCCTGGTGGGACGGTGAAGCAAAAAGAGCAGAAAGGGACAGATAAAGATGTGGCAGCGGCGATGAGGTGGCAGCCACGTCTCCGTGAAGCCCCAGGCAGGGGTGGGGTTTGGGCAGAGCTGGTTTTCCGAGCCACGCCGAGGAGCCGCCCCTGCAAAGTCAACATTCAAAGGGAAGCTCTCGCTGAACTAACGTATCAGCCCCTGCAGTGTGAGGAAGCGGCACCAGCTCTGGATCATTGCCCCGATTTACCCTTTTCCTGCCTAAAAACTGATGGGTTTGTCTATTTTCAGTGGGAACTCCGTAACCTTTACGAGATACGTGAACCCCTCTGAATGGATATTTATGGCTCCTCAATTGTTCTTTTCTTGTCAAACCTTTCTCGTGGTTTTTCCATTAAAGATCGTGGCTGTTTATTTCTGTGCTCCTCGTATTTTATTGGGAAATAGCATCTTATCACGGGCAGGGAAAGCTCTTCCAGCTCGGAGGCACAATAACTGATCTGATGGGAAAGTCCTTCCCTCTGGATCCCCCTTTGAGATCCCGAGTTTCTACAATGATGCTGACAAACCCAACAAAGCGCATTCCTGAGGTTTTTCGGTAGTGACCCTATTGCAGCGGGTTTGGAGGAGGTGCGGAAGTGTTTTATCCTCACACCTCTGCGGTCAGCACGCTATAGATGCAAAGAGACCGAGATGGCTCCGCTATGAATCTTTAAACACCCATTGAACAGCATTGAGCCAAATCTAGTGCAAATCAGCATAAATGAGTTTTAAAGGTTTCATGATTTAAACAGCACAGGCGGGATCTCCAGGATGCTCTGGGCAGCCCCGCCGCCCCTGCGCAGTCGCTGGCGCTTCTGATCAGCAGACACGTCCTGTCTGATGTGGGAATAAGGGAACTTCTGTCTTCCTGGGGAAAAACCAAGTGACGACGCGTTGTTTGTTCTCCACGCGGTTTATCGGGAAAAGAGCAAAAACGTTTAAAGCTCTTGAGTCATCAAGATGTAAGTGAAGGTGCAGTGATTTATGCGTATGTCAGGACACTGCGCGGAGCCAATAGGAGCATAAGCGATGTAATTACTCTTTGCTGACTCCAGAAGGGGAAATGTGTTTTGTTTTCTTTTAATTGAGGTTTTCTTTCTGATGTGCCTGACCAAACAGCTCCGGGACGGTGCCCGAAGAGCCTCCCGGCTCCGGGTGACCCCCACGTCCCACCAGTGGCCCAGATTCCCGTGGATTTGGGTGAAACGGCAGGTCCTGCAGAACTCCCTTCCAGAAACGCTTCCCGGGGTTCTCCGAATTAAGTACCCCAACTTGTGCCATAGATAGAAAAGGCTTAATGGGGAAAAGCAGCCGGCAGGCCGGTGGGACCGGGAAGGAGTGGCGATACGCGCTCCAGCTCACCCGCCCTTCAAAGCAGCAGAAATCAAAAGGAGCGTGTTTTGTGTGTTCTGAGTGTCCCTTTTTTGATGTGATCCGGCGGAGTTCCTCTGATGTGGGTTCGTGTCGCTGCTTTCATGATGTTCCTGGACCCGTTTTGCCTTTTCCCTGCGTGTCTCCCGGGCGTCACCCGCTCGGCGTCGCACGCCGGTGGTCACGGGGGGACACAGATGGGGACACCGGGAGTCCTGTGTCCCTGCCCTTTTCCTTCTTCTGAACGTCCCCAATTGGAAGTTTTGTTGTTTGGGGTTTTTTGGGGGTTTTTTAGGAAAGCCAAATTTCTAAATTCTGAATTCTAAAATCTAATTTAAATTCTAAATTCTGAAATCAAATATCAATTCTGAACTAGCACAGAAAAGCTGGACCTGTCCCCAGCCTGCCCAGCCGTGCTTAAGTCTTGTTTTGAGGATACCAATACTTTGTTCTAATTAGAGCTAATAATTAAGGTTTTCCATTACTTCCCGTTATAAACTATATAATGAATTAGATGGTCTGGAAATCCTACCAGTTTCTACGGGTGCCGAATTACTGGTGAGTCATAATTCTACCCTATGTATTGGGTGCTTTGAACCTGTGTCGGATGCTTTGTCTCCTGCCAGAGTTCTCGCTGCAGCAATTTTGGCGACTTTCCGAGCGGCCGTAGCTAATCCAACAACCTCATTTGGTGCAATTAGTTCTTTGCAGTAATCAAAACGATCAGCAGAGAACAGGCGGGCAGAGGATCCTCCATCCCCGCCGGGCACCGAGGGGACCGTGACGTGGCGTCTCACATCCGGGGTCCATCGCTGCTCCGTCACGTCTCCTGCTGCTGTACACGAGCGCAAAGTGATTATTTGTGATTAATAACCCTCCACAGACCATTGTCGGTTAATGACGGTGACTGGCCGGGCAGGACTCGGCTCTTCCAAACCGCGATGCCGGGTCTGCTGAGAGACAAATGCATCTGAGAACCTTCTGCCCTTCCTCATCGAGTCCAGAAATTTCTAGAATCATCAGCTTAGACTTGGCCGCCCAACTTTTAGAAGAACAAATAGGTGTAGCTGCATTTCTCATTAAGTTGTCTGCTCTGATTATGTAGAACGCATCAAAAAGCAAGGCTTGGGTGGAGAAGACAATAAATAGCCTTGGAAAGAGGAACCTCAGCCACAACTTAGTGCTCGTTAATGGTTTAATTGGGAACGTCTGTAGGCTGGGCCTTGGTGGGCCCAGCAACCAGGATCCTGTAAAAACCTGGTGGTCAGGGCTGCCCTCTGGTTCTGTCCTTTGTGTCTCAGCCCTGAACTAAAATCCCCTGGGACACCTGCAGGCTGATAAAGGATTGATCAGGGCTGCTCGGCAGAGGAGGCCGGTGAGTTGGACTAAGTTGGACGTATCTGCCCGTCGATGTGGGGCCGGGGTCACGTCTCTGTCCTCGGGGCCCCTTGCCAAAGGCTCTTGCGAGTCAGAAAGGCGACGGTTCCATTTCAGGAACGGTTCCCTGACCTTGTGCTGTCCTGGTCCTTTGCTTCTCAACAGGCTCAAACCTTGGTCGGGTTTTTTTGGCAATTAATTACTTAAGCATTTCAAGCTCCTGAAATCTAGTAGTGTTGCGCTTGCTTTTCTTTTATTTGCCTTTTTTTCCCCTTTTTTCCTCTTTCCCTTTCTGTTCTCTTTTTTCCTTTTCCTTTTGGCTTTTCCCTCCCCTCGCTCCCCGGGCTCCAGGGAGGGGCTTTGTCAACACCTTTTGCAAGCAGATCGACACAACCCCAAACCGGTCCCCAAAAACCTCGCTGGCGTCCACACGATGCCGAAGTGTTCCTTGTGCCTCACTGTTCGCAGACGTTGGGCGCTGGAGCAGGTAGGCCTGCGCCCAGCGAGGGGTAATTGACGGCTGAAGGAGCTGGAAAGACGACTCGCTTAATTGCAGGTTCTTGACAGCGCTATCAATTACACCCACGCGGGAGCGATTGAAGTCCTGGGTGCCTCCCTGGGCGCTGGAGCCCCGGCGGGTCCGCGGTGGTGCCGGAGCGGGGCCGAGCCTGGGGACACTTCCCCGGAGCTGCTCTGGCTCCGTCTTCATTGTCTGCCTCCGGTTTGTCTCTGCTTGATCTCCCTGGTACCCGGAGCTTCTCCCGAGCGGGGCTGGGGGTCTGCAGGTACCTCCTGCCACCGAGGACAGTTCGGCTCCTTTTGAGCAAGAAATGGCTCAGAGCTTTGGTTTCCTCGCTGGTTTTGGAGCCCGCGGGCTTGCGGATGGTTTCAAAAGCTGTTTGTTTGTTTCACACAGATACACTTTGATAAGCAAAACTCCTGACTCGGGTTTTCATACCACCCGTCCGGATCAGCCTCACCCGAGTCCCCACGTCCCCTGGTGACCCTGAGGCCCCGCAAGGCAGATGATGCCACCTGGTGCCACCCGTGGGCCATTCCCGCCCGGCTCAGGCTGGAATTCGGAGGATCACAAGGTCGGTTCTGCGTTCCCCTCCCGACTTCGTCCCATCCCACCCAGTCTGCTGCAGGACACCAAGGTTTGTGCGTCACTCAACAGTGGGGTGTCCAGGTTTAAAACACACCAGATCTTCACCTACGTCCATGCAGCCGGTGGATCTCGGTGGACTCGTGTCGGTTGTGTTTGCTGAGGGCTGCATGTGGGCACCAGGGGAGCCGCTCCCAGTGTAATCACAGCTCATTAATTACTTCTAATCACCAGGAATTTTGGAAGGAGGCCCAGCGATGAAGACAGGAGGCCCACAAATTTCGTGATGCTACAATGCAGCCCTGACTAATTTCGTGGCTTTTTGCCAAAGTAAATCAGGAGGGAATTTCTTGTTCTGGCCACATCGGCACAGCGACGAGGGCTCGAGCCAGAGCTCCATCAGTTAGACCGGGAGAGCCGGCACAAAACCCAGCTCAACGCCACCGTGGTGCAGCTCGGTTCTCCCACTAGGTGGTGGTATCTAATGCATCTTGAGCTTCCCTGTCCACATGGGCTCTTGGTGGTGACATGAGCCCGTCCACAGCCGGTTCCACGCTCAGAAAGCCCTTCAGGATGCCACTCGCACCTGTAGAGGGCAACATTCAGAGGCCGGGACAGCGTGGGCCATCCAGCTCGCCCAGGTGAGACTCGCGCCACCCACACGCTGAGCCCGCAGGTGGGACCCGCACGGGTGGAAACACGGGCTTATCTCGGCAGGGTTTGGAACGCACCCTGCAGGTTTCACACCCCATGGCTGCTCCACAGCTGGCGGGGGCCTCCGCAGGTGACAGGGGCAGCGACAACCCGCTTTTAACCGAAATGTGGCGCCTGGACCTCCCCACGTGCAGGGAACTCGCGGCTTCGCCCAGACTGTGCTGGAGAGGTGGGACTTAGCCCTTTGTGGCTCCACATCCACCTTCACCGATGGTCTCCGTGGCTCTGCCACTATCTGCAGACGGGTGTCCACAGTGGGTGTCCCACCGAGCTGAGGATCCCGCTCCCTGGGGAGGAGCTGCCGCCCTCGCGACTCGTCGCAGGCGGGTTTCTTTGAAAAACAGCAGAAAAGCTCCAACTTTCCCTCCGAGTGGGGAACAGACATGAAACGCTCCCGATGGGATTGCGACACTCAGTTATCCAAGAGGAGCGTCGCTGAATCAGGTGAAACAGCTGCATGGAGCTTCTCAGCCTTGCCCAGTAATCTCAGCTGCTCTTTTCCTGAGGCTGGATCGAAGCTCCAGTAACCGTTTATATATTCAGAGTTCTTTCCAAGCGTTCATCACGCACATCAGCTCACACCCGCCCACAGACCAACACGGACACCGGCATCCTTTCAAGCTTTTATTGCCAAAGAAAAGGGTCCCAAAGAGCCCAAGGGGAAGAGCTCACAGAAAGGATGAGGGAGCAGTAGAACCACCGCAACATTGTCACGGAACAGAGGTGGGGACGGAGACACCTGGGGGTGGCCGTGCAAGGAAACAGAGCGCAGGGTGCTGGGTGACACGTTTGGATGAGCGGGGGCGCGTGGTTGGGAGAAAAGCCACCCTTGCCTCCAATAGGAAGGGGGACATCTCCCAAGTCCACTGGCAGCATTTCCATTCTAATATTAATTCTGGGACTCATCTTCAGAGGAACCGGAGCCACGGCGACACACGTACGTGTAGCCCTGGCTCCCGGAATAGTAAACGTCTTCAGAGCAGCATTCTCCAGTCTCAGCACCGCACCCATAACTCCCAGCACCACAGCTCCCGCCCCCATAACCCCCTTCCCCTCCAGAGCAGACCCCACCTCCAGAACCAAACCCCCCACCGCCAGGGCTGCAGACACCCCCAGAGCTGGGGGCCCAACTTCCACAGCTGGAGCCACCTCCAGAGCTGGAGCCTTCATGACCTGAGCTTCCTCCTATTCCATGACCAGAGCACTCTCCACCACCAGAGCTGGAGCCTCCATGACCTGAGCTTCCTCCAGAGATGGATCCTCTTCTACCAGAGCTGCTGCCACCTCCAGAGCTCATCCCTCCACTATAGGGACTGCATCTGCCACTGCCAGAGCTGGATCCCCAACCTCCAGAGCTGGAGCCTCCATGACCTGAACTGCCTCCTATTCCATGACTGGAGCTTCCGCCACCTCCAGAGCTGGATCCCCAACCTCCAGAGCTGGAGCCTCCATGACCTGAGCTTCCTCCTATACCATGACCAGAGCATTCTCCACCTCCAGAGCTGGAACCCCCATGACCGGAGCTTCCTCCAGAGATGGAGCCTCTCCTACCAGAGCTGCTGCCACCTCCAGAGCTCATCCCTCCACTGTGGGGACTGCATCTGCCACTGCCAGTGCTGGAGCCTCCATGACCTGAACTGCCTCCTATTCCATGACCAGAGCTTCCTCCACCTCCAGAGCTGGATCCCCAACCTCCAGAGCTGGAGCCTCCATGACCTGAGCTTCCTCCTATTCCATGACCTGAGCTTCCTCCAGAGATGGAGCCTCTCCTGCCAGAGCTGCTGCCACCTCCAGAGCTCGTCCCACCGCTGTGGGGACTGCATCTGCCACTGCCAGAGCTGGATCCCCAACCTCCAGAGCTGGAGCCTCCATGACCTGAGCTGCCTCCTATTCCATGACCAGAGCTTCCTCCACCTCCAGAGCTGGATCCCCAACCCCCAGAGCTGTGGCCACCTCCAGAGCTGGAGCCTCCATGACTGGAGCTTCCTCCAGAGATGGAGCCTCTCCTACCAGAGCTGCTGCCACCTCCAGAGCTCATCCCTCCACTGTGGGGACTGCATCTGCCACTGCCAGAGCTGGATCCTCCGTGACCAGAGCTTCCTCCTATTCCATGACCAGAGCTTCCTCCTCCTCCAGAGCTGGATCCCCAACCTCCAGAGCTGTGGCCACCTCCAGAGCTGGAGCCTCCATGACCTGAGCTTCTTCCAGAGATGGATCCTCTTCTGCCAGAGCTGCTGCCACCTCCAGAGCTCATCCCTCCACTGTGGGGACTGCATCTGCCACTGCCAGTGCTGGAGCCTCCATGACCTGAACTGCCTCCTATTCCATGACCAGAGCTTCCTCCACCTCCAGAGCTGGATCCCCAACCTCCAGAGCTGGAGCCTCCATGACCTGAGCTGCCTCCTATTCCATGACCAGAGCTTCCTCCACCTCCAGAGCTGGATCCCCAACCCCCAGAGCTGTGGCCACCTCCAGAGCTGGAGCCTCCATGACCTGAGCTTCCTCCAGAGATGGATCCTCTTCTGCCAGAGCTGCTGCCACCTCCAGAGCTCATCCCTCCACTATAGGGACTGCATCTGCCACTGCCAGAGCTGGATCCCCAACCTCCAGAGCTGGAGCCTCCATGACCTGAGCTTCCTCCACCTCCTGAGATGGAGCCTCCGTGACCAGAGCTTCCTCCTATTCCATGACCAGAGCTGTGGCCACCTCCAGAGCTGTGGCCACCTCCAGAGCTGGAGCCTCCAGGACCTGAGCTTCCTCCAGAGATGGATCCTCTCCTACCAGAGCTGATGCCACCGCCAGAGCTCATCCCTCCACTGTGGGGACTGCATCTGCCACTGCCAGTGCTGGAGCCTCCATGACCTGAACTGCCTCCTATTCCATGACCAGAGCTTCCTCCACCTCCAGAGCTGGATCCCCAACCTCCAGAGCTGGAGCCTCCATGACCTGAGCTTCCTCCTATTCCATGACCAGAGCATTCTCCACCTCCAGAGCTGGAGCCTCCATGACCTGAGCTGCCTCCTATTCCATGACCAGAGCTTCCTCCACCTCCAGAGCTGGATCCCCAACCCCCAGAGCTGTGGCCACCTCCAGAGCTGGAGCCTCCATGACTGGAGCTTCCTCCAGAGATGGAGCCTCTCCTACCAGAGCTGCTGCCACCTCCAGAGCTCATCCCTCCACTGTGGGGACTGCTTCTGCCACTGCCAGAGCTGGATCCTCCGTGACCAGAGCTTCCTCCTATTCCATGACCAGAGCTTCCTCCTCCTCCAGAGCTGGATCCCCAACCTCCAGAGCTGTGGCCACCTCCAGAGCTGGAGCCTCCATGACCTGAGCTTCTTCCAGAGATGGATCCTCTTCTGCCAGAGCTGCTGCCACCTCCAGAGCTCATCCCTCCACTATAGGGACTGCATCTGCCACTGCCAGAGCTGGATCCCCAACCTCCAGAGCTGGAGCCTCCATGACCTGAACTGCCTCCTATTCCATGACCGGAGCTTCCGCCACCTCCAGAGCTGGATCCCCAACCTCCAGAGCTGGAGCCTCCATGACCTGAGCTTCCTCCTATTCCATGACCAGAGCATTCTCCACCTCCAGAGCTGGAACCCCCATGACTGGAGCTTCCTCCAGAGATGGAGCCTCTCCTACCAGAGCTGCTGCCACCTCCAGAGCTCATCCCTCCACTGTGGGGACTGCTTCTGCCACTGCCAGAGCTGGATCCCCAACCTCCAGAGCTGGAGCCTCCATGACCTGAGCTTCCTCCACCTCCTGAGATGGAGCCTCCGTGACCAGAGCTTCCTCCTATTCCATGACCAGAGCTGTAGCCACCTCCAGAGCTGTGGCCACCTCCAGAGCTGGAGCCTCCAGGACCTGAGCTTCCTCCAGAGATGGATCCTCTCCTACCAGAGCTGCTGCCACCGCCAGAGCTCATCCCTCCACTGTGGGGACTGCATCTGCCACTGCCAGTGCTGGAGCCTCCATGACCTGAACTGCCTCCTATTCCATGACCAGAGCTTCCTCCACCTCCAGAGCTGGATCCCCAACCTCCAGAGCTGGAGCCTCCATGACCTGAGCTTCCTCCTATTCCATGACCAGAGCATTCTCCACCTCCAGAGCTGGAGCCTCCATGACCTGAGCTGCCTCCTATTCCATGACCAGAGCTTCCTCCACCTCCAGAGCTGGATCCCCAACCCCCAGAGCTGTGGCCACCTCCAGAGCTGGAGCCTCCATGACTGGAGCTTCCTCCAGAGATGGAGCCTCTCCTACCAGAGCTGCTGCCACCTCCAGAGCTCATCCCTCCACTGTGGCGACTGCTTCTGCCACTGCCAGAGCTGGATCCTCCGTGACCAGAGCTTCCTCCTATTCCATGACCAGAGCTTCCTCCTCCTCCAGAGCTGGATCCCCAACCTCCAGAGCTGTGGCCACCTCCAGAGCTGGAGCCTCCAGGACCTGAGCTTCCTCCAGAGATGGATCCTCTTCTGCCAGAGCTGCTGCCACCTCCAGAGCTCATGCCTCCGCTGTGGGGACTGCATCTACCACTGCCAGAGCTGGATCCCCAACCTCCAGAGCTGGAGCCTCCATGACCTGAGCTTCCTCCTATTCCATGACCTGAACTGCCTCCACCTCCAGAGCTGGATCCCCAACCTCCAGAGCTGGAGCCTCCATGACCTGAGCTTCCTCCTATTCCATGACCAGAGCATTCTCCACCTCCAGAGCTGGAACCCCCATGACTGGAGCTTCCTCCAGAGATGGAGCCTCTCCTACCAGAGCTGCTGCCACCTCCAGAGCTCATTCCTCCGCTGTGGGGACTGCTTCTGCCACTGCCAGAGCTGGATCCCCAACCTCCAGAGCTGGAGCCTCCATGACCTGAGCTTCCTCCACCTCCTGAGATGGAGCCTCCGTGACCAGAGCTTCCTCCTATTCCATGACCAGAGCTGTAGCCACCTCCAGAGCTGTGGCCACCTCCAGAGCTGGAGCCTCCAGGACCTGAGCTTCCTCCAGAGATGGATCCTCTCCTACCAGAGCTGCTGCCACCGCCAGAGCTCATCCCTCCACTGTGGGGACTGCATCTGCCACTGCCAGTGCTGGAGCCTCCATGACCTGAACTGCCTCCTATTCCATGACCAGAGCTTCCTCCACCTCCAGAGCTGGATCCCCAACCTCCAGAGCTGGAGCCTCCATGACCTGAGCTTCCTCCTATTCCATGACCAGAGCATTCTCCACCTCCAGAGCTGGAGCCTCCATGACCTGAGCTGCCTCCTATTCCATGACCAGAGCTTCCACCACCTCCAGAGCTGGATCCCCAACCCCCAGAGCTGTGGCCACCTCCAGAGCTGGAGCCTCCATGACTGGAGCTTCCTCCAGAGATGGAGCCTCTCCTACCAGAGCTGCTGCCACCTCCAGAGCTCATCCCTCCACTGTGGGGACTGTTTCTGCCACTGCCAGAGCTGGATCCTCCGTGACCAGAGCTTCCTCCTATTCCATGACCAGAGCTTCCTCCTCCTCCAGAGCTGGATCCCCAACCTCCAGAGCTGTGGCCACCTCCAGAGCTGGAGCCTCCAGGACCTGAGCTTCCTCCAGAGATGGATCCTCTTCTGCCAGAGCTGCTGCCACCTCCAGAGCTCATCCCTCCGCTGTGGGGACTGCATCTACCACTGCCAGAGCTGGATCCCCAACCTCCAGAGCTGGAGCCTCCATGACCTGAGCTTCCTCCTATTCCATGACCTGAACTGCCTCCACCTCCAGAGCTGGATCCCCAACCTCCAGAGCTGGAGCCTCCATGACCTGAGCTTCCTCCTATTCCATGACCAGAGCATTCTCCACCTCCAGAGCTGGAGCCTCCATGACCTGAGCTTCCTCCAATTCCATGGCCTGAGCTTCCTCCACCTCCATAGCTGGAACCTCCATGACCGGAGCTTCCTCCAGAGATGGAGCCTCTTCTACCAGAGCTGCTGCCACCCCCAGAGCTGGTCCTTCCACTGTGGGGACTGCATCTGCCACTGCCAGAGCTGGAGCCTCCGTGACCGGAGCTGGAATCCCCATGACCTGAGCTTCCTCCAGAGATGGAGCCTCTTCTACCAGAGCTGCTGCCACCTCCAGAGCTCATCCCTCCACTGTGGGGACTGCATCTGCCACTGCCAGAGCTGGATCCCCAACCTCCAGAGCTAGAGCCTCCATGACCTGAGCTTCCGCCACCACCATAACTGGAGCCTCGTTGACCTGAGCTTCCCCCTATTCCATGACCAGAGCATTCTCCACTTCCAGACCTGGATCCTCCATGACCTGAGCTTCCTCCTGTTCCATGACCAGAGCTTCCTCCACCTCCAGAGCTGGATCCCCAGCCTCCAGAGCTGGAGCCTCCATGACCTGAGCTTCCTCCTATTCCATGACCTGAGCTTCCTCCAGAGATGGAGCCTCTCCTGCCAGAGCTGCTGCCACCTCCAGAGCTTGTCCCACCACTGTGGGGACTGCATCTGCCACTGCCAGAGCTGGATCCCCAACCTCCAGAGCTGGAGCCTCCATGACCTGAGCTTCCTCCACCTCCAGAGGTGGATCCCCAACCTCCAGAGCTGGAGCCTCCATGACCTGAGCTGCCTCCTATTCCATGACCAGAGCTTCCTCCACCTCCAGAGCTGGATCCCCAACCCCCAGAGCTGTGGCCACCTCCAGAGCTGGAGCCTCCATGACTGGAGCTTCCTCCAGAGATGGATCCTCTTCTGCCAGAGCTGCTGCCACCTCCAGAGCTCATCCCTCCACTGTGGGGACTGCATCTGCCACTGCCAGTGCTGGAGCCTCCATGACCTGAGCTGCCTCCTATTCCATGACCAGAGCATTCTCCACCTCCAGAGCTGGAACCCCCATGACCGGAGCTTCCTCCAGAGATGGAGCCTCTCCTACCAGAGCTGCTGCCACCTCCAGAGCTCATCCCTCCGCTGTGGGGACTGCATCTGCCACTGCCAGAGCTGGATCCCCAACCTCCAGAGCTGGAGCCTCCATGACCTGAGCTTCCTCCACCTCCTGAGATGGAGCCTCCGTGACCAGAGCTTCCTCCTATTCCATGACCAGAGCTGTGGCCACCTCCAGAGCTGTGGCCACCTCCAGAGCTGGAGCCTCCATGACCTGAGCTTCCTCCAGAGATGGATCCTCTTCTGCCAGAGCTGCTGCCACCTCCAGAGCTCATCCCTCCACTATAGGGACTGCATCTACCACTGCTAGAGCTGGATCCCCAACCTCCAGAGCTGGAGCCTCCATGACCTGAGCTTCCTCCTATTCCATGACCAGAGCATTCTCCACCTCCAGAGCTGGATCCTCCATGACCTGAGCTGCCTCCAATTCCATGGCCTGAGCTTCCTCCACCTCCATAGCTGGAACCCCCATGACCGGCGGAGCTTCCTCCAGAGATGGATCCTCTTCTGCCAGAGCTGCTGCCACCCCCAGAGCTCATCCCTCCACTGTGGGGACTGCATCTGCCACTGCCAGAGCTGGATCCCCAACCTCCAGAGCTGGAGCCTCCATGACCTGAGCTTCCTCCTATTCCATGACCTGAGCTTCCTCCAGAGCTGTAGCCTCCATGACCTGAGCTTCCTCCTGTTCCATGACCAGAGCTTCCTCCTCCTCCAGAGCTGGATCCCCAACCTCCAGAGCTGTGGCCACCTCCAGAGCTGGAGCCTCCATGACCGGAGCTTCCTCCAGAGATGGAGCCTCTCCTACCAGAGCTGCTGCCACCTCCAGAGCTCATCCCTCCACTGTGGGGACTGCATCTGCCACTGCCAGAGCTGGATTCCCAACCTCCAGAGCTGGAGCCTCCATGACCTGAGCTGCCTCCTATTCCATGACCAGAGCATTCTCCATCTCCATAGCTGGAACCCCCATGACCTGAGCTTCCTCCAGAGATGGATCCTCTCCTACCAGAGCTGCTGCCACCTCCAGAGCTCATCCCTCCACTGTGGGGACTGCTTCTGCCACTGCCAGAGCTGGATCCTCCGTGACCAGAGCTTCCTCCTATTCCATGACCAGAGCTTCCTCCTCCTCCAGAGCTGGATCCCCAACCTCCAGAGCTTCCTCCACCTCCAGAGCTGGAGCCTTCATGACCTGAGCTTCTTCCTATTCCATGACCAGAGCTTCCGCCACCTCCAGAGCTGGAGCCTCCATGACCTGAGCTGTGGCCACCTCCAGGACTGGATTCTCCGTGACCTGAGCTGCCTCCTATACCATGACCAGAGCATTCTCCACCTCCATAGCTGGAACCCCCATGACCTGAGCTTCCGCCAGAGATGGAGCCTCTTCTACCAGAGCTGCTGCCACCTCCAGAGCTCATCCTTCCACTGTGGGGACTGCATCTGCCACTGCCAGAGCTGGATCCCCAACCTCCAGAGCTTCCTCCTATTCCATGACCAGAGCTTCCTCCTCCTCCAGAGCTGGATCCCCAACCTCCAGAGCTGGAGCCTGCATGACCTGAGCTTCCTCCTGTTCCATGACCTGAGCTTCCTCCTGTTCCATGACCTGAGCTTCCTCCAGAGATGGAGCCTCTCCTACCAGAGCTGCTGCCACCTCCAGAGCTCATCCCTCCACTGTGGGGACTGCATCTGCCACTGCCAGAGCTGGAGCCTCCATGACCTGAGCTGCCTCTTATTCCGTGACCAGAGCTTCCTCCACCTCCAGAGCTGGATCCCCAACCTCCAGAGCTTCCTCCTATTCCATGACCTGAGCTTCCTCCTCCTCCAGAGCTGGATCCCCAACCTCCAGAGCTGGAGCCTCCATGACTGGAGCTTCCTCCAGAGATGGAGCCTCTCCTACCAGAGCTGCTGTCACCTCCGGAGCTCATCCCTCCACTGTGGGGACTGCATCTGCCACTGCCAGAGCTGGAGGCTCCATGACCTGAGCTGCCTCCTATTCCATGACCAGAGCTTCCGCCACCTCCAGAGCTGGATCCTCCGTGACCTGAGCTACCTCCTATACCATGACCAGAGCATTCTCCACCTCCATAGCTGGAACCCCCATGACCTGAGCTTCCTCCAGAGATGGAGCCTCTCCTACCAGAGCTGCTGCCACCTCCAGAGCTCATCCCTCCACTGTGGGGACTGCATCTGCCACTGCCTGAGCTGGATCCCCAACCTCCAGAGCTGGAGCCTCCATGACCAGAGCTTCCTCCTGTTCCATGACCAGAGCTTCCTCCACCTCCAGAGCTTGATCCCCAACCTCCAGAGCTGTGGCCACCTCCAGAGCTGGAGCCTCCATGACCTGAGCTTCCTCCAGACATGGAGCCTCTCCTACCAGAGCTGCTGCCACCTCCAGAGCTCGTCCCTCCACTGTGGGGACTGCATCTGCCACTGCCAGAGCTTCCTCCTATTCCATGACCTGAGCTGCCTCCTATTCCATGACCAGAGCTTCCTCCACCTCCAGAGCTGGAGGCTCCATGACCTGAGCTTCCTCCTATTCCATGACCTGAGCTTCCTCCTCCTTTACAAGTGGACCCGCCACTCCCAGAGCTGGATCCCCATCCTCCAGAGCTTCCTCCACTTCCAGAGATGGAGCCTTTACTGCCTGAGCTGCCTCCTGAGATGGACCCACCACTGCCAGAGCTGGATCCCCACCCTCCAGAGCTTCCTCCACTTCCACTGATGGAGCCTTTACTGCCTGAGCTTCCTCCTCCTCCATGACCCGAGCTTCCTCCCAAGATGGACCCGCCACTGCCAGAGCTGGATCCTCCATGACCTGAGCTTCCTTCTCCCTTACAACTGGACCCGCCACTGCCAGAGCTTGATCCCGATCCTCCAGAGCTTCCTCCACCTCCAGAGATGGAGCCTTTACTACCTGAGCTGCCTCCTGAGATGGACCCACCACTGCCAGAGCTGGATCCTCCGTGACCTGAGCTTCCTCCTCCTTTACAAGTGGACCCGCCACTGCCGGAGCTGGATCCCGATCCTCCAGAGCTTCCTCCACCTCCAGAGATGGAGCCTTTACTCCCTGAGCTGCCTCCTGAGATGGACCCACCACTGCCACAGCTGGATCCCCATCCTCCAGAGCTTCCTCCACCTCCAGAGGTTGAGCCTTTACTGCCTGAGCTGGATCCCCCTTTTCCAGAGCTTCCTCCAGCTCCAGAGATGGAATTTTTACCACCTGAGCTTCCTCCAGAGGTGGAACCGCCACTTCCAGAGCTGCATCCCCAACCTCCAGAGCTGTGGCCACCTCCAGAGCTGGAACCTTTGCTTCCTGAGCTTCCTCCTCCTCCATGACTTGAGCTTCCTTTTCCTCCCTTACAAGTGGAGCCGCAGCTGGAGCCCCATCCACCAGAGCTTCCGCCGTCTTCTCCTCCAGAGATCGACCCTTTCCTTCCATCCTGGCTGGCACCACCAGAGCTCGACCCGCCCTTCCCGCTCTTCACCCCTCCAGGTCCTGCTCCATAGACCCCAGTAGCGCTCACGCTGTGCTCAATGACACCTGCAAGAAATAGAAATTACGGTCACTTTACTCTTTACAGATCTAAGAACTGTAAGACCCGCTGCTCAAAGTACTTATGCATGGCCATTGTAGCTCCTCTGGTGGTCAGAGTTGTCTCTTTGAAAAAGGGCAACGCGGATCTTCATCAGAAAATGTACATTTGGGGTGTTTTCATGTGTGGTTTGGCTTTATTACTTTATCTTTACCATGGCTTACATCTTGCTCTGTACCTGCACTCTCAGAGCAGCCCTTCCGTTAGGAGAGCCGGGAGTGCGGGTTCCTTTCTCCTTCAGCTGGCCTATTCCCACAACTTTTAGGATGGGATTTATTGGTCTTTTCCGTTGAGTTCTGACATGCAGCCCCTAGGTCTGCAGAATGAGTCAGGTCCTGCTCACTTCCTGCAGGTTTGGTTGGAATAACCCAAAAATGTCCTAAGTCAGTAGCTCAATGTTGACATGTTAATGTCACATACATGTTAATGTCACATACATGTTAATGTCACATACATGTTAATGTATGTACACGCATGTTCACACACAGTCACGCGAGACTATGATTTGCTTCATTTCCTTGGGATCTAAGGCAGGAGCTAAGGTAGGTTTTTCTGGCGGTAGGTGTTGAGCACCACAGACAACAAAACGGTATCGGTGCCCTTAAAAAGCAAAGCATCAGGATACTTACAGACTGTGGCTGGTGAGCCCTCCTCTATCCTGTGGAGGAAAAGGGAAGGTGAGATAACGCCGCCAATAAAGGTGAAGATCAGGCAGGGGGAATGAAGAGCGGGACGCGCTGCCTTCTGCGGGTCCTCCTCCCAGGATGAGCAGGTTGTACCTACCTGGCCTCCTCCTCGTCGAGGAGTGAGCGGTACATGGCGATCTCAATGTCCAGGGCCAGCTTCGCGTTGAGCAGCTCCTGGTAGTCGCGGAGCAGCGATGCCAGCTCGTCCCGGGCCCGCTGCAGCGCGGCCTCCAGCTCCTGGAGCTGCTGCCGCCCGTCCCCGAGCGCCGCGCTCCCGCGCTGCTCCGCGTCCCGCACGCCGTCCCGGAGGCTGCGGTTCTGTGGGGCACAGAGCGCTCGTGTCTGCGGCCCTGAACGGGAACTGGGACTCCCAAACCCTTCTGGCGTGTCTTGGAAACCAGGAGACCACCTCAATGGCTGAACCCAGATGTGCTAATGAACCCCAGTTAAATCCCAGGGTCGACAGCCGAAATCTAAACCTGCTTCATTTTGAAGAGCAAACAGCATCTCTAGGTTTGTCTCCAGAGGACAAGTCACCTCGTACTGCACTGACCCTCCATCTCAGAGTGACCCAAGTGATTTTTATGTTCGAAAGCACCAGCTTTACCCGTTTTCTTGCAGTTTCGATCTCTCGTTGCAGCCGCTCGATTTGCCGCGCCAGCTCCTGGATTTCCTGGTAGCTGTTCCTCACGCGCTCCCGCTGGTCGACCCACAGCTCCTGGAGGTCCCGGTACTGGCGTGCGGGGGAGAAAACAGACATTCCAGTTCTGTTTCCGCTAGGCAGGCGGGTTTTTCTCACCATCTCACTGGTATCTGCTCACCCTGCCCTGGTACATGGCGTCCACTTCGGCCTTGCTCCTCTGCGCAATGGCCTCGTACTCCTGCCTGACCTCTTCTATGATGCCGTCCATGTTCACGTCTCTGTTGTCCACGGACAGAATGACGTCGGTGTTGCCGACTACAGTTTGCAGCTGGGAGAGCTCCTGCAAGGAAACCAGATTTTTGGATTGTAGGGGTTTTCAAGAGTCTCTTCCAGCCTCCGTGGCACACCAGACTCCCATTGCGCTCGCAAATCAAAAAGGACCTTATCATATCAGATGCCGGGGTGATCCACTCATCACCCTACAGAGTCCCGTTTGGGTGAAATTTCTGGGAACCTTCAACAGATTCTCGTCCTTCAGGACCTGGGGTGGCTCAGGTTAGCTGGGGACATACTCACAGCCTCGTGTAAGCACCTCAGGAACTCGAGCTGCTGCTTCAAGATTTCCACCCGCACGTCAAACTCCATTTTCCCCATGTAGGCGTCGTCCAGCTCCTGTGAAACAAACAGGTCTATTTCTATTCATTTGAGGGCAAACTGCCCACTGAATGCAATTCTAGCAAGACATGGTGCGATTCTTTAAAACCTTCATTTCTGGAGCCAAATAACGGCCCACAAATCTCAGTTTTCATTTGAATAGCCATTTCTCTCCTGTCTTGCAGTAAAAACCTTCAGTTTTCAGTGACTCCAGTTAGTGAAGCAAAGACCCCGCGTTTGAAAACCTCTGTTATTCCTTTATTTCTGAGGCTTCGATTCAGCTCAGTGTCTGGGGTTACTGCACCTTTTTAAGCTCCACGAACTCCTCTTCTTTGGACGCGTGCTTGTTGATCTCGTCCTCGAATCTGTCACGGCAGAGAAGACACAGGGAGCTCATTGCCCGTGTTGCTTGTTTTGTTCAAAGGGAATAATTTACAAAGGGAATGTGTCACGTTTTCGTTTAACTGCACCCTCTGGCAGCCGCTGCAGCACCATGCGCCGAACTGGCCAGCGCGCGTCCCGCTGCGCCGCGCGCCTTTCCCGGAGCGTGAGCACTCACCTCTTCTTGTAGCCCTGGACCAGCTGGAGCAGGCCATGGGCCTCGGGGTCCAGCTGCTCCCGCTGCTCCCGCAGCGTCTCCAGCTGCCGCCGCAGGTTGCTGACGTGCGCCTGGAAGAAGGAGGCGACGCTCCGGGCGTCCTCCGGCCGGGCGCTTTGCCGCTGCAGCAGCTCCCACTTGGCCACCAGCGCCTGGTTCTGCCGCTCCAGACACTGAACCTGGGGGGCAAGCGGGAGAGCGTCGCAGGCCCCGCGGAGCTTTGGGCAGCGCCAGCACAGTCCCAGTTGGTGTTTCCAGCACGGGAACACCCAGGGGTTCATCAGCCGCCGCGGCACGGGAGGCGTCTCAGGCTAAGGAGGGGACAGCTCCTTTTCCCCGTCTCTTGCATAAGAAGGGTGTGATTTTACCGCTGCTTCTCAAAGCTGAGACTCAAATCTCTGCTGGCTTTTCATCTCCTAAATGCACAATATTTAGGGGGATGACTGAGGGGGAGGGAGACTTCAGCTGTTTCTGAAGCGCTTTAGACACTCAAATACACGAGAAGAGCTAAACCCCTCTCAGGAGACCACACAAGCCCAGTCTCTTCATAGACAGACCTTGCTTTAAAGAGGATTAGAAAGCCCTGGAACACGGTATTTTAGGAAAACCAGAGGGACAGCGTCTCCACAGCCGGGATGCTGAACCTGGCGGCTGACACCCAGAAGCTTTAAAGAACACCATCTTCTGGGTGTAACCAACACCTTTTGCGTAGGGTAATACAAGAAGCCCTCAAGTCTTCACATGTAACCAGTGATGGAGCAGACACGGCACCTCCAACGGAGGCTCAGGTCGGGGCTGCGGGGGCGGGAGCGCTCCTGGGGCTCTTTTGTTCCCGTGTCTGTGAGCAGAAACGAGCAAGAAGGTGGAACTGCAGTGGTTAACGTGTCGTGGTGAAAACCAAGGAAAGAGGTGAAGAAGAAACGCGTGGGGTCCACTGGCCACCCGGGACCTCCAAGCAGAGAAGTCACGAGTTGCTTTGTGATGCGGATTTTGCTTTGCAGGAACACATCAGGGATACCCAAATCCATCCCCCATTTTTCACACTAGTGTCAACCATCCCCAGGCCTGGAACGTCACGAGACAAGCAGAAACCCTTTCCCTCAAAAGACAAGTGAGTTAATGTGCCGGTAACATCCCAGCAGCTCGTTACGGTCCTGCCACAGACAACGACTCCAGAGATACTTATCCCAGGGCTAAACGTGATTCATGCAGCGGCTGTTATGGCAAACTGTTAAGAACTTCTCACCAGCCCCAGGGAATCCAGCCAGTGCTGTGGGTTTTGGGGAGGAAGACGCAACGTGAAGGTGTCCCCGTGGCTCACACAGCCAGAGCAGCCCCCACGTTCCCCAAGGCAACAAGAGAAAAGAGAACAGGGACTCACCTTGTCTATGAACGATGCGAATTTGTCATTGAGAGCCTTGATCTGCTCTTTCTCTTCTGACCGCGCTCGCTGGAACTCGGGGTCGACTTCAACGTGCATTGGCCGCAGCAGGTTGGTGTTGACACGGACCCCCTCGATGCGGACGCCAGCCTGGCCCAGACCCTGCCCGGCCCCGCGGTCACCGGAGCAGCTCCTGCCCAGGGCTCCTCCGCACGCGCTGCCGAGCCCCGATTCGGCACCAAGAGCAGGGCCCATGAAATACCCCCTTCCTCCAAAGCCCGTGTCGAGGTATCTCCTCCCACCAAACCCCAGGCACCTTCCATATCCTACTTCTTCATAGCCTCCACCAGTGGGAACACTCCTGAACCCACCGAGGTTGTGGAGACTCCTGCTGCCATAACCATACCCATAACCACCGTATCTATCTCCTCTATTGTCTTCGTAGTAGCTTACAGGGAATGAACTTCTCCAGCCGCCCCGTGGGCCACAGTGAGCAGAAGAAGAGCTGAAGTTTCCACTCCCAAATCTGAAGAAGTGTTGGCTCATAGCGGCGCTTGCGGAGCGTCGAGACGAGGGAGCAGGTGGAGAAGGTGGTGAAACGGAGGAGAAATGAGAGCAAAGGATCCTCAGCTCCTCTGGTGGTGCTGATGGAAGTTCTCCTTTATATGGTCTGGAGGAGTTAGTCTCCATTCCATGGTAATTAGCAGGTCTGTTAATGTTGTTATTGGGTTTGGTTCATCAAGCAGCAATTAATGGCTGCCCGCGGAGAGGTCGGAGTAAACATGGCACCGGTGGCGGCGTTGTGAAATCCCCCGGATCCTGCCTGACTCACGCGCTTTGCTCAGGTGAGATCGCGCCTCGTTAGCCTGCCCTCCATCATTAACCACAGCTCGCACAGTTATCCGTGCGCATTGCCGCCGTTTGCTCGCTCTCAAGCTTCCCCGCCTGCTTTGCTGCTCCGCTTCACAAGAGACAAGACCGCGGTGTTGTCCCGGTGTGGACTCGGCAGCACCAGCTGCAGCTCCCGCGGCTTCCCCCTTGGCTTTTCTCTCCTTCCCCATATACCCCGCCAGGGAGGTGTCGGGATCTGCTCTTCTTAATCATGGCATTAAAATTACAATTAAAATCTACCTTTGGCTCATATGGCCAAAGCAGCATCCGGACAACAGAAATAACGGAACCTCTCTGTGTCAATTCAGGTTTTAAATAAATGGATGTGAGTTTCCAATGGGAAAGAGAAAGCTCTAAGATAGACTTTAGTCAAGGAAACCAAACTTGTGATGATGAGTGGTGGAGAGGAGGGACCTCAGGGAGCAGCTGACCCAGCAGCTCCGCGTGCCGGACTCCTGGCCCCCGCGCTGTGTCGCTCCCGCTTCCCGTGTGGCACCGTGAGCGGAACGCGCCTCGGGACCCGACGGAGGGCGAGCAGGGACAGTTCGTTACACCAGCTCCGTTAGAGCAGCCAATGTATCAGAAACGGGCCAGGGTTGGGGTGCTCGGCCTTTCCTAGAGCAGACACGGTGCCTTCCGGGCAGCTGGATGAGAAATGCCGTTCTTCCATACCCAAACTGGTCTCTTACAGCCCTGCTGGGGGCCCAGACCTTCCACTTGTGCTGCTTGTCTGCAGTTAAACTCCACTCGTTACCTACATTTAATGAGAATTTTAACCAAATTTCCCAGTGGATTTCCCTTTTTTAAGATACCTATATAAAATATGTACCTATAAAAAATCTGTCCAGTTTGGCTCAGTATTTCCTGCACGCTGGTATCTCAAGAGAAACCCACACAAATTCTCCTCCTTCACCACCGTATTTCAGCCACGCTGACGGTGCTTTCGGAGCTGTATCGGCTCCCTGCAAAACAATGTGTGGGACCAGCTATAAAAAACGCTGAGACTGCAAATCCTGTGTGCCCTTGAGCTTTATTGGGGTCAGGTGAGGATTAAGAGGAGAGTGTGTGACATCCTGTCAGGAGGAGATGAGGCTCCGTGGGCATCACCCACGATTTCCTTGTGACGTCTTAGCCGAAGCGGCCCTTTTGCCCGGCTCAGCTAACGATTCCTCAGGAATACGCACAAGGCTTTCTAAAAGCTTGCTGGTTTTCCTCTGTATGTTGAGGTTTTGTGTGGTTGCTCTGGGTGCAATGAACCTCCATGCTCTTCCTCCTCTCCGAGCGGCTCCCTCCGATGCGCACGGCAGCGGGCGATGGTTCAGATCATCCACATCGATCTCATTACGACCCGGGGAAGGAAACACCCACGGACCGAACGAGCCAGCTCCGTGTGGAGCAATGGTTCGGTAGATGTCTATCCAAAAATCACTGCCCTAAATACATACATCAGCTCTCTGTGTGAAGCAAACTGGTTGGCAGTTCATGCAGAACCACGGTGCTGATCTCCCAGGCTGCCGTGTCCTGCTTGGGAAGGTGTCCTGCTTGGGAAGGTGTCCCCCTTGAGCAGGTGTCCCCCTTGAGCAGGTGTCCTCCTGGAGCAGGTGTCCTGCTTGGGAAGGTGTCCTCCTTGACCAAGTGTCCTCCTTGAGCAGGTGTCCTCCTTGGGAGGGCCCCCTGCAAGCCCTGCAGCCATCCAGCCTCCTGTGCCACATAATCCAGAGCACGGGACGTGGGCTGCTGTTGTGATTGATGTCTCTGGCACCAGCTCAGCCTTGGCACCGCAGCCCAAGCCACGCCTGGACCTGTCGAGCTGGCTCCAGAAGCAGAGATGCAGCCAAAGAGATGTTCCTGCATCCTGCAGAGGACGGGGAGCGGCCGTGGTGCCCTCGTCCTCCCCACCGTGAGTCGGCACCGCTGATGGACGCGCCCGGGGAGATGCTGCTCTGGTCCTTGACAGGGAACAGCCGAACAGTCACAACGCACACGGACTGAAGGACCGTGGTCCGACAGGCGTCCTTCCCATGCAGGTGGTTATTGCAGGGACTGCCGAGGACGAGCGTTTCGGACCATAAAGACAATTCACAAACAGACCCAAGCTCTAGTTCTTCGGGCGCAACCGGTGCAGGAACCTGCACAGCCCACGTCTGTCCCTGCCAACCCAGGCAATAAACACAATAATAAACTCTGTAACAGGACCCAGGCTCACGCTCCAGGAGCTGCCTCTGCCTTCCTGCGGGGCCATTTCAATGGGCTCCAGTGACAGCCCAAATGAGTTAAATCCTGCAGGCGCCTCAGAGTAATATTGATTTCCTTTTCATCACTGCCAAGCAGAAACCACCCATCTTCACAGGCTGCACGGGCAGAGCGGCGGGTAAATAAACAAGTAATATATTTGTTGCTGTTAAACAGCTGCTGCACCCCAGTCCTGAGGACACAGCAGCGTGGCACAGTACTGCACTGCTAATACAGCACTTGGATTTAACAGCGGGCCAGAGAAAGTAGATACGCACCAACACTAACAGTGAATCTTGATCACCGGTTGCCCAAATACCCACGTGAGGGGCCACTCAGTCACTTGGAGAATGGGGCAGAAATCCCGCAGCTCACCAAGAGAAACGCTTTTCATCCCAGACTCGCGTTCTCTCCCGCCTTCCCTCGGGGGATCAGCACTAATCCTGTTCTGTGGGGCGGCGAGAGGTTCTGGGGAGAGAACAGGAGGGAGAGCGTC
This sequence comes from Columba livia, assembly GCF_036013475.1. NCBI lineage: Eukaryota > Metazoa > Chordata > Aves > Columbiformes > Columbidae > Columba > Columba livia. The sequence goes on along the minus strand of NC_088630.1, from coordinate 295,848 downwards.
AGAAACCCGGCAACAGCAGGAACCAAATGAAGTGAAATGCTGCTATCCACCAGAGGTTTATTGTGCTGAGTTCTGAGGTTCCCGGCCTGGCTGTGAAAATATGTTGTACTAATAAATTACAGAGACAGTCTGAGGCGGGAACGCAAGGCTGAGCCCACCCTGTGGCCGGCACGCGGAGCTCAGACCCGGGTCCGGGTGGGACTGGAGCTGCTGCTGGACCATTCCAGGCCTGTCCTAGGGCTCGGGTTTGGGCTCGGGTTTAGGCTCGGGTTTAGACTCGGGTTTAGGCTTGGGTTGAGGCTCGGGTCTAGGCTCGGGTTTAGACTTGGGTCTAGGCTTGGGTTTAGGCTCAGGTCTGGGCTCGGGTCCAGGCTTGGGTCTGGGCTCAGGTCTAGGCTTGGGTCTAGGCTCAGATATAGGCTCGGGTCTAGGCTCGGGTTTAGGCTCGGGTCTAGGCTCGGGCCTGGACCAGCAAGTGTTCTTCCACTACAAAACAAAGTCCTGCTTCGCCTTGCAATCCGTTAACAAATGACTAATGGCTGTTTTAATAAATGGCTAATTATTCTGGGTTAACAGGAAGGTAAACAACTCAATAACTTACTCGTTACCACCTATAATATTAAATCATCTATTCAGAAAATACTAATCATAATTATGATATGTTAATCTCTTATTTCCCCCATGAGAATGCGAAAGTATCAATTGAATATGATGTTTCTGTTGCAGTTGCTATAACAGCTGCGGTGAGTGAAGGAAGCAAGAGCTCCTTACTTATTTTTATTATTATTATAATTTTATTGGAGAACCAAAGTATCCTCCGATCCCCATCCCCTGAGGCCAAGCCGGTCCCGGTGCCACTGGCGCTGCAGCCGGTGCCCTTGAGCCGGGGCAAGCAGAGATGAAACCTCCAAAGGGCTTCAGGAGGAGAGATAAGGCTGAAAATATATAGATATACATTATTTTTCTAAACAAGAGGATGAAGAGGAAATTGGGTTGAACTTCGGGCTAAATGCACCAGGTGTCGTGAGAAAACGTGGTTTTTCTTATGTGCTCCAGAGGCGACGACGACGCTGTTTGTGACCGAGAGTGTGTCAATAACATCCTGAAACAGCTGGAAATCACTCCGGCAGATGTTCAGAGTCCGGTAAACAAGGCGATTACCCTTGGGGCCGCTGCCCCGGCTGGGCAGAGTCACCACACCCAGCCACTCACAGCACTGGGCTGGCCTGCTAATTGGGTTAATTAATCCGCTCAAGGTCAGACTTGGTGATCAATTGAGCAAATGGCACTTTAGGAGTTGCCGGAGCCTCGGTCGCTGCCCTGCGAGCAGCAGCAGCGCGGGACGACGAACCGGGGGGAAGGGAAAGCAACCCAAAAAGCACCAGAACGTGGGTTGTTTTTGGGCCGGACCGTTCCCAAATTGTCACCGAAACCGTTTGGAGCCACGAGCCTGCGGGCTCTGCACCCCAGGGAGACGCTGCTGAGCATCTGCAGCAAAGAGCCACGTAGATCTGTATTTTATGCATTTCACATCTTTTCTGGGCCCTCTGGTGGCGCTTGGCACGGTCTGTTCTAAATAAAGTAAAATAAAATAAAATAAAATAAAATAAAAATAATAATAATAGTGAGCACCATGACCAGGGGAAGCCCAGAGCCTGAGTTTGCACACGTAAATCGCACGTTTCCTGCCCGCGCCGCTTGCCGTCACGTCCACCACGAGCGCGGGGGCGTCCGCGCCGGATCTGCACGGTGACCGAGCCAAGGGAGCGATCTGGGCAGCCCTCCCATAATAAACATGATTAGTGACAATTAAAAACTCATTACAGCTGTAATTACAGCCACTATAAGGGCCACCTGGATTCACTCCCCAATAAACTCGTAAAGTATCGCACCTGTTATGTATCTTTCCGTGTTTTAAGGCAGAGAATATTGCAGCATTCACGCCCTATAGACGGACACGGACCTGCTGTCGGCTCCTCTTGGCACAGACAGCGCTCGTCCTTCTCTGCAGGAAACCAGAACTTACGAACCAACAAACAGTGTACTTATCCTGCATTTTTATTGAGTTATACAGAAAACCAGAACTTACAAACCAACAAAAACCACATTTATTCTGTATTTTCTCTCCTCCGTGTCCAAAATGACAACGGCTCTACCAAAAAGTATTGGAGACTTGTCCTTGCTTGATCACACCAGGGCTGCTTCACAAGTAAATTCACTCATTTTAAGCAAAACAGGCCCCATTGCTGCAAATACGGTTTATTTTCACCCCGGAGCTGCCATGAGCACGGTGCCCGGCTGCTCGATGCCCCGCCCCAGCGCCATGTCCCGAGCAATTAGCGCTTTCATGAGCGCAGCAGATGGGAAGATAAACCTGGCAGCGCTCCATGGACAAGCTCCCCGGGAACCCAAGCCCCTGGTTTCCTGCGGGACGGAGCCCACGGCTCCGGCGTCCACCCGGGTTCACCGCACTGGGACCGTCACCCCTGCCCCGCCGTCCCGCGTTGTCCCCAGGAACCCGCGGCGTTCTCACCATCTCGGGCCGGACGTGTCGTGGACGTAGGAGGCGACTTCTCGGTCTCTCCCATCCCAACCTATAAATGTTAGGATCAGCAACGTTCATTCAAACAAGCCAATAACCATATTGTAGCCTGGTGTGAACATCAGGTGTGTCAGCTGAGAGAAAATATTTGGGGGAAAATAGCAAAAGCAACACAAAAGTGATGCCAGTTGCAGTAAGAACTGCGGCTTCTTCCTCGTTCACTTTGTTCGTCCGGGTGACAGGACCCTGCGGTACAGACCTTTACAGACCTTCTCGTGTCTACATGATCCGGCAGACACCGCGGCTGCAGCACCAACGCACGCGGTGCTGCCGCCGGGGCCGATTCACCCCGGCCCGGCTCTCGCTCCTCCCAGCGCCGGAGAAGAATCCGGCCCAGCATTAATCAAATTAATTGGGCTGCAATGGGATGTTATTTGGAGAGGGCTAATGACGAACCTGGCCGGGCAATCTGGAGCGGTAATAGCAGGTTCGAGGCTGTGTCTCATACTTTCACGCAGCTTTTTCTTGATGAGTAATTTCTGCTCATGTAGCATCCTGGGGCCTCCCCGGCACCCACGATGAGGTGCCGGAGCCCGTGTAAGAGCTCAGCTTGTCAGGCAGATGGTGCTGGTGGCCCTTGTGCCAGCCAAGGGTGGAGCACAACCCCTGTCCACGGGTGCACCAACCCCTGTCCACGGGTGCACCAACCCCTGGCCCTGCATGTGCCAACCCCCCCGTCCCTGGTCTCCTCCCCACAGAGGTCTCCAAGGCATCTTCGGAGCCGCAGCGTGGAGTGAGGGACCGGCTGCGTGACCTCCTGGGGTGGCACCTGCACCACGTCCCCATGGCCACGGTGGAGCCGCCACAGCCCGGTGGCTCTGGTGACACCACCCAGCCCAACTGCAGGCACCGCCGGCCCTTGTAGTGAAGGACAAGGCGTGTTCTCCCTCCCTTGAGTGATGAGGCGACACACAGACCTCTTTTCATCTCTCTGCACTTTATTGGTAATGAAGGAACTGGCGGGAAAGGGGCGCTGTGGAAAGCAGCCGTGCAGCAGGGCTCGCGCAGCAGAGCGTTTGCAATAAGGCTGTACATGCGTCAGGTGTGAAGGAGGAGAGGGAAAGGAATCTATAAAATATCGAAGCTGCCAAATGACTCCACCGAAGGAAGGTGGACATCTCCAGAGACCTGTCTCTCCCTCCCAAATCTGACCATGAGACATTATCACATCGCTTCTGCGTACGCGAACCCCTCATGTAGCTGAAACAAGCATGTGGGTAACGTGCAGGACGCGCGGAGGTGCGAGGGAAATGCGGCTGTTGAAAAACAGACCCTAAGAGGTGAAAGGAAAGAGCGGTTCGATCACCCTCCCCCCCGGCAGCGTGGCCGCGGCAGCGGGAGGTGTCCCCGGTACCCACGGGAGGAAGATCTTCCAGCCCGGAGGCCGGCGCGGCTCGGCGAGGAGCTTTGCTGACGGACCGTGGTTACCCGCAAACCTCCCCCGGGCAGGAGGGTTTAGGGAGGGTGGGAGCTATGGGGGAAACAGTTTGTTCCTCTGCTGGGCTCGGGACGGACGGGGCTGCGCTGCTGGCTGGAGGAGACGCTGCTTTCCTCGGAGGGACCGCGGTCAGCGCTCAGTACTTCACCCCCGAAGACTTGACCGTGGTGGTTGTGACACATCTCCGCACCGAGGAGCTGCCCCCGGACACGAAGTTTCCTCCTCCGGAGCTGCAGATCCTTCCACTCCCAGAGGAGAAGCCGCCGCTGAGGATTCCTCCTCCCATGCCGCAGCTGCCCCCGATGACGCTTCCTCCCCCCACGGCGCACACTCCTCCTCCCGCGGCACCGCCGGCTCCGAAGCCACCGGCTCTGCCGCTGGCGATGGTGGTTCTGCCAACCACAGCTGCAAGAGAAGGGCAGACTCACCGGACAGCGAGTGACAGCCTGGGAATCCTCACCAACCCCCACGGAACAGCCACGCGGAGAACAGGGTGTGCAGGTACTCACAGACATTGACGTTGGACGGGTTGTCTCCACAGAGCCTGTGTGGGAAAGGGGCACAAGCTGTAAATCTGGTACAATAGATTTCATAGATAATACTAAGCTCTGTGCAATCTCCCAAGTGCTCCTTTTATTTCCTGATCCACATGGTATCAATCAAAACCACCAAGAAATATTCCCTGTGGGGACCTGGTTTCTACTCGGGGCTTAAAAACTTGGGGGAAAAATGGAAGCAAATCAGATTCCAAATAAAATGGGTTGTGAGAGGTGGTCAGACCTCGGTCTGTCCCAGGGGGAGACAGCGCCGTGGTCAGACCACGCTGATGGGAGCTCTCACCTGTTCTCCTCTCCCTCCAGCAGCTTCCTGTACATGGCGATCTCCACGTCCAGCGCGATCTTGATGTTCAGCAGCTCCTGGTACTCCTTCAGCAGGCGAGCCAGCTCCTCCTTGTCTTTGCTCATGGCACATTCCAGCTCCTCCAGCTTCCTCCTGGCATCTTTGAGGGCTATTTCTCCCCGCTCCTCGGCCTCGGCAATCGCCGACTGCAGATGCTGGTTCTGAGCAAGGAAAAAGCAAATAAAGTCTCAGTTCTCGTCTGCAAAGGCTCCGCCGGATCCGTCCTCAAGGCACAAACAGAGCGGACAATAGGCAGGAATCATCAGTCTCCTCAGATCACCACCGAGCTCAGCTGTGAGCCAGCCTGGTGCCATCACCCCACGGGATGCTGAGGAGCCCCTACCTGCTTCTTCACGTTCTCGATCTCCGCCCGCAGCCTCTGGACGTTCCTGGTGAGCTCTTGGATCTCGATCTTGGTGTTGCGGAGGCTGTCGCCATGTCTTCCAGCAGTGTTCTGCAGCTCTTCATACTGAGGTGTGGAGACAAAGCCACCATCAGTGACATGACCCACACAGATCTCAAGTGGCGACCAACACCACCCAGGGCTCCTCGGCCGCCTTCCTGCTCACCCGGCTCTGGTACCACGCCTCGGCCTCGGCCCGGCTGTTCTGCGCGATCTGCTCGTACTGCCGCCTCACGTCCTCGATGATGCTGTCCAGGTCCAGGTGGCGGTTGTTGTCCATGGACACCACCACCGACAGGTCCCGGCTGATCGTCTGCATCTGAGCCAGCTCCTGCAGCCAAGACAGGAGTTAACCCGACCGTCCGAGGTGGGGAAAAGAGCAGCAGCTCCAGCAGCCTCTCCAGACCAACTCTGCGGGCACCCAGTCCAACCCCAGTACACTCCATCGAGCTCTTACCTCCTCATAGATGCACCTCAGGAAGCTGATTTCATCCGTCAGAGCTCCCACCCTGGCTTCCAACTCTACTTTAGTCATGTAGGCACAGTCCACGTCCTAAAGGAAAGATCATATAGATAAACAGCTTCACCACATCCCAGAAGAGCAGCCAGTTGGCTGTTGGCAGCCAGTTCTTCCTGCTGGAAGATGCCATCTTGATGTTGCCTCCTTCCAATGTATTTCCAGCCTGTCCCCACAAATTCCCTCTCCTGGGTCTCTGTGACTCACCTTCTTGAGCACCACGAACTCGTTCTCAGCAGCTGTGCGCCTGTTGATCTCTTCTTCATACCTGTTGAAGGGGACAAGACAAGGTGAGTCTCTTGTACTGTCAACCATTGGGACCCCCTTCCCTCCACGGCACCCTCAGACCCGTTTCTACAGAGGGAAGACATTGTGGGGATCTCCAAGCCGCCTGAGCTCTCTCGCCTTGGTTCTCCTTTCCTCCTCGGTCCGTGCCCGCACTCACTTGGTTTTGTACTCCTCCACGTATTGCCGCATGTTCTGCAGCTCCGACTCCAGCTGGCCCCTCTGGCCCAGCAGGGACTCCAGCCTCCTCCGCAGGTTCTGGATGTAGTTCTCGAAGATGGCGTCCAGGTTCTTCCTGGGCCCCGCGGGCCCTTGCTGCTGCAGCAGCTCCCACTTGGTGGAGAGGACCTTGTTCTGCTGCTCCAGGAACCGGACCTGAAAGCGCACAGAGGGTCTGAGGGATGTTCCCCCAAGGAGACATCACACCACTCAAACCTCCCTCACGTTCGGGAGGCCAAAGGAATCCGTCCCTAATCCCCACAAGACCACGGCCCCTTGAAAGCCAGTTTTCCAAAGCAAATTTTCTTCCCCTATTTCTCCTTTTATTTTTCAATTATCCTTGAATTTCTCCTCTTTTTTTTCCCTACATTTCTGCTCTTTTTTTTAATAATCTACTGGAATGATTAAATTCCAGATTTACAGCTTATTGTCATTTCCAATTGCAAATTTTTCCATGCATTAACTTGCAAAAGCATGAGATCAGTTTTTTACCTTCCCCTGGAGGAGATCCCACCTGTCTCAATTTACGAGAACGTTCCTCCTTCCAGATACAAAACATGTTCAACGCATATGTCGTATATTAGAAAAGCCTCAGAGCCCCCATCCACAGCAAACGCCGTCCAGCCTCTCACCTTGTCGATGAAGGAGGCAAACTGGTTGTTGAGGGTCTTGATCTGCTCCTTCTCCTGGCATTTCACTTGCTGGATCTGGGGGTCGATGTCGACACGGACCGGCCGCAGGAGGGTCTGGTCCACCTGCACCGGCTGGATGCCTCCCGGGAAGCCGGGGCCACCTCTCACGGGGCCACCGAAGCTGCCTATTCCTCCACCAATGACACCTCCACCAACGCTGCCAAATCCTCCTCCGTAACCTCCACCGAAGCCACCGATTCTACATCCATATCCGCCGCCGTAAGAGCCACCCATGGAAATCCTTGCGCCGCCACCCAAGTTGTGGAGGCTCCTGCTGCTGAAAGCTCCGCAGCGCCCGCTGCCTCCCGTCCCCCGGGACGTGGAGAAGGAGCTGTAGCTGATCCTGGTCCTGCCGCCGCTTCCTCCGAAGCCGCCGCCGATGGCCGAGCAAGAGCTGTATCCCCTCCTGCTGCCGCCTCCGAAGCTTCTGCAGATGGACTGCCGAGACATGGCCGCTGCTTCCGAGCGAGGCAAAGCCGAGATGAGCAGAAGGACCAACGGAGCGGTGCTGTGGAGGGACGGGTGCCGAGAGAAGTGAGCACGGTCTTCTCTGGCTCCACGGCTCCAGGCATTCCCTTTTATCTGTTTCTGGAGGTGGGCTGGGTCTGCATGGGCGTGAAGAGGAAACAAATTTACTGTCTTCATCAGCTTGGTGCGGTTAACAGATTTTTGCCAAATTGTTCACTCCACCCAGAAATACGCTTTGCAACGCAGAAGAGAATAAAAGAGCAAGAGCACTGAAACAGGTCTCAATGAGTAAGTGGACTCTCATATCTTTATGGCATCTGTAAAAATATGTTTTACATGGATGTAGTCATGTTCTTGCCTCCTCCCACCTTTCTATCTGTTCTTAACGACTTTGCAGTTTGCTGGATGACACTCAGTGTCAAGCAAGCATTTTGGTGAAAACCACCTAGAACGAGACTTTCACAATTCCCCCGAGCACGCCCCAAATCTGCTTCTTAAGTGGAAAATTGCTGATGTCTTTCAAGAGGCAGTTTCCCATTATAGAGCAAAAACACCACACATTAACATTTGACAACAGTCAGCGTTTCCTTTGTACCCAGGAGGAGGCGCGTAGCTGCTCTGCAGAGAGCAGCGCTGGAGACGGGAGACACGAGAGCCTCTTCCAGGGCACGGTCCTGCCTCTGAGAGCCTGAGATCGCCCATACTGAGACGGAGCGCCCGGGCGGGATGAGCAAGAGAACAAGGATGTGGAAGCTCCTTCCTGGTGCTTTCCGGATGGCCACAGGGTTGCCAAACCCGAGGAGGAACAAAAGGACGCTCCGGGCGCTAGAGATGGTGACGATGGCTGAGGACAGACAGACGGCAGAGAAACGCAGGCAGGGATCACAGCGACTTCTTAAAATAATCCCCATTTTTTCAACTGAAGCTGGTGGGCAAATGATCAGGATGAGTTCGTCATGCTTAATTTTGAAAGAAGGGGCAACTAAAAGGCAGAAGAAGCTCTGACGCTTTCTTAAGTAATAACAGTTAAGTATTGCTGCATATGGAGCGGGCTTCAAGAAGTGCGGCCTCCTTGACCACAGTAAATTGGGGTGGGGAGAGAAGGGGTGCTGACCATATTCACTTAGAAAGATGTATTTTTAAGACTCAAAACCAATGTCTCTTTTCTTGCACAAGCTCTCTGGTGGGGATGTAGAGAGTTCACCTGAAAGACAACTTGCAGCATCTTCTGGGTCTCATTAGTCAAATATTCATTTTACTTACAGGTATGAAACTTAAGAAGGAAAACCCAGTATTTTCCTAGTTCTTAGTTCCTGAAAATCATCAATAAATGTGAAGGGAAATACATCTGAAAGCCTCTGAGGGTTCCAGCAGTCCAATATTAGACTATGTTTAAGTTTCTAAAGCAGAATGTACCTGTGTTTGAATTTTCACAATCACCAAGAAGACTTGTGCAAGAGTCGATATCAGACTTCATCCACAGACACTTCAAACCCTTCGAACAAACAGCCCGGAGAATCCCTTCCAAAAGCCACCAGAGGAGTCAGAAATGCAAATGTCGTTGGCGTTCAGAGGTGGAGGCGGCCGGACAACACGGGCTCTGCATAGAGTGGGGTGTAAGTGGAGAACGTTGCCCTTGAGGGATCAAATAACGGTTGGCCAAGGGTTCTCCTGCCCTTGGGGGACCCAAGTCGTGGTTGGCCAAGGGTTCTCCTGCCCTTGGGGGACCCAAGTCGTGGTTGGCCAAGGGTTCTCCAGACAAGCGACAGCTGGAGAAGGGGCAGCAGAGAGGGGACGCCTTCCCTTGCAAAGCCAGTGCAAATGGAGAAGCTCTTGTGTCTTGGTGGCCACCCCAAGATGGAGAGTTATGTGCTGCAGGTCACCGCCCAGCCCAGAGCGCCCGCTCCCGATGAGCGGTCCCAGGGGGCTGAGGGTACCTGGGATTAGTGAGAGCAAACAGGTCGGCTCTCCCCGCGGCCTCCTCCAGGTTGCCAGACACTCCAGAGCTGCCTCCTCTGGCCGTGCCGTCCCGCGTGGCGGCTCCAGGACAAGGGGGAAGATCTGTTAAGTCAGCCGAATGCCTGGATGCTGACCGCATTCGGCACATACAGATAAGACGCCCAGATTGAGTCACTCTGACGTCTTCAGACAAGATGTGCAGATTATACCGAACCTGGAGTCACTTCAGCCTCCTCCAGGTAAAACTCGACAGGCAGCCTGGGCTCAGCCGTTCCTTCAGATCTCTTACGCAAGGAGCTGCGCGCAGCAAAATCACCAACACCGGCAAAGTGTAAACTCTGCAGAAAAGGCAGATGAAAACCAAGCCCGGCTGCAGCTCCAGATCTCACCAAACAAAGAGACTCTGGCAGCGCAGAGAATGTGGCAACGAGTGCTCACAGCAATGCCTACTACGTCATATTTGAGATGCTACAGCTGAGAAGAAACAGACTCTTAAAATTAAGTACAAGAATAGGCGACTCTTGCCCCGGGCCAAAGCCCAGAGAGCTCCTGGCTGTGCCCCAGTTCTCAGAGGCATTGCCTTCCCATCGGCTCCCGCTGGGCCCGGCCCGGCCCCGGCCCCAGCTCCAGCGCACTCCTACTGGGCTCCCAGGGAACAGGCGTCCTGTGAAAGCCCCGGAGCCGCTGGCCGCTGCCCTGCTGGGCCTCTTCCTGAGGCTGCAGCTTCCCGACCCGCTGCGGGGACACCGGCAGCTCACAAAAAGCTGTTGGGGGACTCCTGAGCCGCTACTGAAAGAGTTTTCTGCCCCTTTGACACCTTCTTGTGGTGGGGGAACCAAAGCACAGATCAAACACGCCGGCGTTCTGCTCCCAGTCTGGCTCCCGCACCCCCTCCTGATCTCTCCCCCTTGCTCTCAGTGCAAAGAGACCCTGGGGGAATTAACGGGCTTTTCAGGGAGCTGGCGGGTCCCTGAGCCCACGGGTTCGGGGTCAATCCTGCCCTCCCAGCCCGCCGTGTTCCCTCTGCTGGTCAGTGGTGGGGAGGCTGAGCTGCTGGTTCTGGTGCCGGGCTCTGCAGCCTACGTGGCCATGGCCGACCTGTACACCAGAGGGCGGCTGCTTGGCCAGTGTCCATGTCCCCCCTCCCCACTGTGGGAAACTGCAGCGGGTCTGTGGAATCCTTGACAGAAAATATGGGAGTAGAGATCAGCCTTGAGATATTAAGATTTACCCTTGAGAAGGATGGGAGTAAAGGAGTATCCGGAGAGAGGAGAGATGTACCCGTGAGAGAGAAGGGGATAGAAGAATAACATGGATGATAGAAAAATTAACCAATGAGATGTTAGTGCTGTAACTTGTAACCAATGGTGAAAAGACACATGAACCGGTAGAATTGTATAAAAATGCACTTGTAGCAATAAACAGCATCCATTACTTTCATCTTGAAAGAACTTGGTCCATGTCGTTTGTCCATCTCAACCGCGACACCCCGCGGCCGCAGACCTGCCCTCCCACCCCTGCCCACGGGGCCACTGCTCCTGCTCTGCCCCCAGCACACCAGCTCTGCCCCAGGGCAGACGGCCAGCGGGAGCGGCCACGGGGGGCGCCCGCCCGCGCTGGTTGGTGCCATGGCCGAGGAGCGAGGACCGGGACGGTGCTCCTGCCTCGGCCGAGTTGCTGCCCATGGCGGGACGGGGCATCCAGAACCCTCCGTTCTAGGTACGGCATCGTGTTTTCGGGCACTGCGGGGATGGGGATGAGGCAAGAGGCATCACCCAGGCTTGGACACTTGCTCGGCTCCCTCCACACACCCGTTCTGTTCCCCAAACAGTCACAACACGTTCAACAGCACAACCCACACCTTCCACCAAGTCGCTTCCCCAACACCTGAGCCACCTTGCCTAGAAGTGCTTTCCCACACAACGACACGAAGACATGGAGAATGTTCTCTGCAATTTATTGAGAATGGCAACATCTAACAGAAGAGGGAGGGTGCTGGGGACACGAGGACAGAGGGGGACACAGGCGCTTTATACACATTTGCCTTGGGCAGCCAGAAATGTACAACGCAGCGAGAAAGGCAGAGCGGTGCCCTCCTGCAAACCAGCTCCCCGTGACGGCGTCCACGAGGGAGACTGTGCTTCGCTCAGATGGTGATTTCATCCCTGGGCCTGGGACTAACGAGCAGCTCGCCAGGGCTGCTAACGGGACGTGGCATTGCCAGCAGACCCCCCTGGTGGCACCGGGCCAGGCAGATGAGCCGGTACGTGGTGCGCCGTGGGGGACACAGTTCATTGCATTGCGGGACACCGGAGCTGGGTTTAAGGAGGCTGGGCTGCTGCCGGAAGGAGATGGGAGACGCTTCTTTCTGCTTTCAACCTGGGCCTGGGGCTCAGAATCTCACTCCCGAAGATTTGACAGAGGTGGTCGTGACACATCTCCGTACAGAGGATGATCCCCCCCCGGAGCTGAAGCCACCTCCAGAGCCGCACATCCTCCCGCTTCCGGAAGAGAAGCCACCACCGTACGATCCTCCTCCCATTCCACCGCTGCTGCCCATGCTTCCTCCTCCAAAGCTTCCTCCTCCTCCACACACTCCTCCTCCCATTCCTCCTCCCATGCTGCTGCCGCCTCCAAATCCTCCTCCCATGCCGCTGCCGCCTCCGAATCCTCCTCCCATGCCGCTGCCGCCTCCGAATCCTCCTCCCATGCCGCTGCCGCCTCCGAATCCTCCTCCCATGCCTCCTCTGCCTCCAGTGATGGTGGTCCTGCCTACCACGGCTGGGAGAGAAGCACAGGTTACGTACCCGCTGTCCGCAGGAAGATCTGCCTCCAGACAGACGTGGTCTGCCCCGGCTTCATGGGGAAAGCAATGCAGATACTTACAGACATTGACGTTGGACATGCCATCGTTGCACAGCCTGTGGGGGAAAACATGACCAGTTAATCCTACAGGATGTACATGTTTCTTCAGTTGACGATTTTCCTTTCTTTCATAGAATCACAGAACAGTTTGGGCTGAAGGACCTTCCCAGTTCCCCCAGTGCCCCCCCCCGCCATGACAGGGACATCTTCACCAGCTCAGGTTGCTCAGACCCCATCCAGCCTGGCCTGGGATGTCTCCAGGGATGGTTCATCCACCCCCTCTCTGGCCAACCTGGGCCGGGTCTTCAACAACTTCAGTGTAAAAAATTTGTTCCTGAAATTTCTTCCTTTTTTACAAGGTCTATATTCCCCACTCTTTACGAATTTCTCAATTATTCTTTAAAATAAATGAGCAATCTTGAACTTAACATTCTTAGAAGAAATACAAAACCCATTTCCATTTAGTGCTAATCAACAGAGCATGAGTGATGCAAAATGTATCCTTAAAGCGCATGCAAAGATTCTACCCACCAATACTACAATTTGTACAGAAAGCAGATAAAGGCATAGAAAAGAAATGAGGGACCTGTTCTCCTCTCCCTCCAGCAGCTTCCTGTACATGGCGATCTCCACGTCCAGCGCGATCTTGATGTTCAGCAGCTCCTGGTACTCCTTCAGCAGGCGAGCCAGCTCCTCCTTGTCTTTGCTCATGGCACATTCCAGCTCCTCCAGCTTTTTCCTGGCATCCTTGAGGGCCATCTCGCCCCGCTCCTCAGCCTCGGCAATCGCCGACTGCAGCTGCTGGTTCTGAGCAAGAAAGAGAAGGAAACAGTTCTCAGTTCTCGTCTGCAAAGGCTCCGCCGGATCCGTCCTCAAACAGAGCGGTCAATAGGCAGGAATCATCAGTCTCCTCAGATCACCACCAAGCTCAGCTGTGAGCCAGCCTGGTGCCATCACCCCACGGGATGCTGAGGAGCCCCTACCTGCTTCTTCACGTTCTCGATCTCCGCCCGCAGCCTCTGGACGTTCCTGGTGAGCTCTTGGATCTCGATCTTGGTGTTGCGGAGGCTGTCGCCATGTCTTCCAGCAGTGTTCTGCAGCTCTTCATACTGAGGTGTGGAGACAAAGCCACCATCAGTGACACGACCCACACAGATCTCAGGAGGTTCCCTTCCTCTGTGGCGAGGGAGGCAGCCAGCAGCTCCCACTGTCCCCACTCACCCGGCTCTGGTACCACGCCTCGGCCTCGGCCCGGCTGCTCTGCGCGATCTGCTCGTACTGCCTCCTGACCTCCTCGATGATGCTTTCCATGTCCAGGTGGCGGTTGTTGTCCATGGACACCACCACCGACAGGTCCCGGCTGATCGTCTGCATCTGAGCCAGCTCCTGCAGCCAAGACAGGCACCCAAGTTACTGTCAAGACTAAATCCACTTGGGCTCCCACTCCAACCCCTGTGTCTATGGTCACCACGCACCTCATTGCAACCCCAGACAGCCCAGGGGAAGGGAGAGCTCTCACCTCCTCGTAGATGCCCCTCAGGAAGTTGATTTCATCTGTCAGAGCTCCCACCTTGGCTTCCAACTCTACTTTAGTCATGTAGGCACAGTCCACGTCCTAAAGGAAAGATCATATAGATAAACAGCTTCTCCACATCCCAGAATGGCTGTTGACAGCCAGTTCCTCCGGGTGGAAGATGCCCATCTTGATGCTGCCTCCTTCCAACGTCTTTGCAGCCTGTCCTGTCCCGCAAATTCCCTCTCCTGGGTCTCTGTGACTCACCTTCTTGAGCACCACGAACTCGTTCTCAGCAGCTGTGCGCCTGTTGATCTCTTCTTCATACCTGTTGAAGGGGACAAGACAAGGTGAGTCTCTTGTACTGTCAACCATTGGGACCCCCTTCCCTCCACGGCACCCTCAGACCCGTTTCTACAGAGGGAAGACATTGTGGGGATCTCCAAGCCGCCTGAGCTCTCTCGCCTTGGTTCTCCTTTCCTCCTCGGTCCGTGCCCGCACTCACTTGGTTTTGTACTCCTCCACGTATTGCCGCATGTTCTGCAGCTCCGACTCCAGCTGGCCCCTCTGGCCCAGCAGGGACTCCAGCCTCCTCCGCAGGTTCTGGATGTAGTTCTCGAAGATGGCGTCCAGGTTCTTCCTGGGCCCCGCGGGCCCTTGCTGCTGCAGCAGCTCCCACTTGGTGGAGAGGACCTTGTTCTGCTGCTCCAGGAACCGGACCTGAAAGCGCACAGAGGGTCTGAGGGATGTTCCCCCAAGGAGACATCACAGTGCTCTCTTTGGCATGAAAATAATCCATGAGTGTGGAAGGGTATTTGTAGAGTCAGTTCCTTGAAGATAAAGTTTCATCAAAAATAAAAGTACCTTAGTGAGGGCTCTTGAAAACTGATTGTACGATGATGACTTTACCCTGAATCACTAGAAATTAGGCTGGAGAGATGACTGGGCAATGGAATCTACAGGATGTCCTGCAGATCTTGTTAATCTCTCACTAGCACTAAAACCTTGTCCGCTGTGCAGTGCTACTTAATAAGACCTTAACAGCAACTTTCTGCTAAAACATCAGTCGTGCAAACTTCAGCAAGCACTCATTGGTAAGAAAAACATTCCCTTTCCACACCGCAGGAAAGTCGCTCAAAACACCCGACTCCCAGCAAGCACTGAACGCTCACCTTGTCGATGAAGGAGGCAAACTGGTTGTTGAGGGTCTTGATCTGCTCCTTCTCCTGGTTTTTGACTTGCTGGATCTGGGGGTCGATCTCGACGTGGACCGGCCGCAGGAGGCTCGGGTCAACCTGCACCGGCTGGATGCCCCCGGGGAAGCCAGGGCCACCGAAGCCACCCATTCCCCCACCTCCCATTCCACCACCGCCCATTCCTCCACCAAAGCCACCCATTCCGCCACCACCCATTCCTCCACCAAAGCCACCCATTCCTCCTCCATAGCCGCCCATTCCGCCTCCATAGCCACCCATTCCTCCTCCGTAGCCTCCACCAAAGCCACCCATTCTGCCTCCATATCCACCGCCGTAACATCCGCCCACGGCGATTCCTCTGCTGCCACCCATGTTATGGAGGCTCCTGCTTCCAAACCCCCCGCAATGTCCACCTCCTCCACCTCCCCTGGACGAGGAGTATGAACTGTAGCTGATCCTGCTCCGGCCGCCACCTCCTCCAAAGCCACCACCGATGGCCGAGCAAGAGCTGTAGCCCCTTCTGCTTCCACCCCCAAAGCTTCTGCAGGTCGACTGCCGAGACATGGCCGCTGCTTCCGAGCGAGTCAAGAACCGAGAAGACAGGAAAGGTCGAGGGCGCTGTGCTGCTGAGGGATGGGTGTGCAGAGAAGTGCCTGTGATCCTCTCTGGCTCCGCGGCTCCGGCGCTGCCTTTTATCCCTGCTGGCGGTGGGCTGGGGCGGCCGGGCGGGAAGGTGGAAACCGCTTCATTATTTTCATCAGCGCGGCATTGTTGACAGATTCCCCGTTTAGCTTTGCCATATTTGGGCCTGCCTAAAACACGCCCTGCAATACAGAGTGAATAAGAGAACAGCGAAACAGGTCTCGGTGACTAAGTGGACTCTTGCATCTTTACGACATTTTCAAAATCATCTTTTACAATGGTGCACTCTTCTGCAGCCCCTCGTGGGATTTACAGCCTTCATTAATGGTTGCCAATAGCTCAAGATACAGATCTTTCCAATCAAAGCTCCGTGAAAGGAGCAGTTTTGATGAAATCCCAGCTATAAAATAGCTTTCACAATTGCTTAAACACACCCTAAATCCCCTTTTTATATGTCAAAATTGCCTTTGGCGTTCTAGAAGTTTCCCAATCTTGAGCAGGAACTCACAGCAGCGAAGTCGAGTCTCCTCAGACTCAGCACATTCTGCTGCCGGGAAGGAGCCGCTGCTCCCGGGGCTGCGCCGGAGCCGCTCGGCATGGGAGTGTCTTCTGGCGGATTAAATTCCCTCCAACGGGATCTCCTCGAGCCTGTGACCACCGACCGGGACCTCGGGTGGTGCTGGAGCAGGGGAGAGGACGACCGGAGCCACCACGCTGCTCCTCCGCGCGTGTCCGGTGGCGATGGGCAGTGCCGGCCCGGGGAAGAGCCGAGGGACACGCTGGGCAGCTGCTTTGGTGACAGAGGCTGCGGACAGACGGACAAGCACTATGGAAGTGGAAGGACAGAGGGACAGCTCAAGGTGGTGAGGGGTTCCTGCCGCTCTGATGGGGGTTGCTGAGCTCCTGTCTACCTCGTTTCCAAATATGGGACAGCTGAAGCAGAAAAAGGTGTTGAGGAACGGAGGTATTAATATTGCAGCTTCTAAGGCACGGTGTATCCTCTGGATTTCAAGTGTTCTGCCGGGAAAGGAACGTGTTTTAGAAATGTATCCTGTAGAAAGTCTTTGAAATAAAGGAGCCAGTTTCTGGGATAGTATGTAAGTGAAAATTTAAATGATTACTCCTAAGGTTGCCCATCGCAACTGAAAAACGCGACAGCACTGACTCACGGAGTCCTGAGGAAACTGCACTATGGGCGCTGGGTAGACGAGACTGGGGTCTGTAAACACCATTTACAAGGCATTGCGAAAATATTGCATGTCTGGATATAATCAACCAAACAGATATTTAACTTAAGGAGTGAAACATACAGTTTTTCACATTTTCACTAGATATTAACCAGCAGAAGTAAAAAGTGACAGAGAAGATACACATTACATCCATTCAAAATATGTAAAACAATAATGAATATTAATTTAAGGTCATCCAAAAGACCTACATGGGAATATATACATACATAAGGAATTTTCAGAGTCCTCTGTAAGACTTGTGCAACTCGGTTGTTGTTTGAAAGTGTCGTTCCCTGGCCCGCAGCCACGGATCCTTCAAACCCTTCAATAACCAGCCCAGAGAGTCACTGTAAAAGCCACCAGAGGAGTCAGAAATGCAAATGTCGTTGGTGTTCAGAGGTGGAGGCGGCCGGACAACACGGGCTCTGCATAGAGTGGGGCGTAAGTGGAGAACGTTGCCCTTGAGGGATCAAATAACAGTTGGCCAAGGGTTCTCCTGCCCTTGGGGGACCCAAGTCATGGTTGGCCAAGGGTTCTCCAGACAAGCGACAGCTGGAGAAGGGGCAGCAGAGAGGGGACGCCTTCCCTTGCAAAGCCAGTGCAAATGGAGAAGCTCTTGTGTCTTGGTGGCCACCCCAAGATGGAGAGTTATGTGCTGCAGGTCACCGCCCAGCCCAGAGCGCCCGCTCCCGATGAGCGGTCCCAGGGGGCTGAGGGCACCTGGGTTTAGTGAGAGCAAACAGGTCGGCTCTCCCCGCGGCCTCCTCCAGGTTGCCAGACCCTCCAGAGCTGCCTCCTCTGGCCGTGCCGTCCCGCGTGGCGGCTCCAGGACAAGGGGGAAGATCTGTTAAGTCAGCCGAATGCCTGGATGCTGACCGCATTCGGCACATACAGATAAGACGCCCAGATTGAGTCACTCTGACGTCTTCAGACGAGATGTGCAGATTATGCCGAACCTGGAGTCACTTCAGCCTCCTCCAGGTAGGATTCAGTACCAAACTGGGGCTCCAGCCGCTCCTTCAGATCTCTTACACAATTGTATTAAATAAAATCACCAACACCGGCAAAGTGTAAACTCTGCAGAAAAGGCAGATGAAAACCAAGCCCGGCTGCAGCTCCAGATCTCACCAAACAAAGAGACTCTGGCAGCGCAGAGAATGTGGCAACGAGTGCTCACAGCAATGCCTACTACGTCATATTTGAGATGCTACAGCTGAGAAGAAACAGACTCTTAAAATTAAGTACAAGAATAGGCGACTCTTGCCCCGGGCCAAAGCCCAGAGAGCTCCTGGCTGTGCCCCAGTTCTCAGAGGCATTGCCTTCCCATCGGCTCCCGCTGGGCCCGGCCCGGCCCCGGCCCCAGCTCCAGCGCACTCCTACTGGGCTCCCAGGGAACAGGCGTCCTGTGAAAGCCCCGGAGCCGCTGGCCGCTGCCCTGCTGGGCCTCTTCCCGAGGCTGCAGCTTCCCGACCCGCTGCGGGGACACCGGCAGCTCACAAAAAGCTGTTGGGGGACTCCTGAGCCGCTACTGAAAGAGTTTTCTGCCCCTTTGACACCTTCTTGTGGTGGGGGAACCAAAGCACATGTCAAACACGCCGGCGTTCTGCTCCCAGTCTGGCTCCCGCACCCCCTCCTGATCTCTCCCCCTTGCTCTCAGTGCAAAGAGACCCTGGGGGAATTAACGGGCTTTTCAGGGAGCTGGCGGGTCCCTGAGCCCACGGGTTCAGGGTCAATCCCGCCCTCCCAGCCCGCCGTGTTCCCTCTGCTGGTCAGAGGTGGGGAGGCTGAGCTGCTGGTTCTGGTGCCGGGCTCTGCAGCCTACGTGGCCATGGCCGACCTGTACACCAGAGGGCGGCTGCTCAGCCAGAGTCCACGTGCCCCCTCCCCGCGGCCGCAGACCTGCCCTCCCACCCCTGCCCACGGGGCCACTGCTCCTGCTCTGCCCCCAGCACACCAGCTCTGCCCCAGGGCAGACGGCCAGCGGGAGCGGCCACGGGGGGCGCCCGCCCGCGCTGGTTGGTGCAATGGCCGAGGAGCGAGGACCGGGACGGTGCTCCTGCCTCGGCCGAGTTGCTGCCCATGGCGGGACGGGGCATCCAGAACCCCCCGTTCTAGGTACGGCATCGTGTTTTCGGGCACTGCGGGGATGCGGAAGAGGCAAGAGGCATCACCCAGGCTTGGACACTTGCTCGGCTCCCTCCACACACCCGTTCTGTTCCCCAAACAGTCACAACACGTTCAACAGCACAACCCACACCTTCCACCAAGTCGCTTCCCCAACACCTGAGCCACCTTGCCTAGAAGTGCTTTCCCACGCAACGACACGAAGACATGGAGAATGTTCTCTGCAATTTATTGAGAATGGCAACATCTAACAGAAGAGGGAGGGTGCTGGGGACACGAGGACAGAGGGGGACACAGGCGCTTTATACACATTTGCCTTGGGCAGCCAGAAATGTACAACGCAGCGAGAAAGGCAGAGCGGTGCCCTCCTGCAAACCAGCTCCCCGTGACGGCGTCCACGAGGGAGACTGTGCTTCGCTCAGATGGTGATTTCATCCCTGGGCCTGGGACTAACGAGCAGCTCGCCAGGGCTGCTAATGGGACGTGGCATTGCCAGCAGACCCCCCTGGTGGCACCGGGCCAGGCAGATGAGCCGGTACGTGGTGCGCCGTGGGGGACACAGTTCATTGCATTGCGGGACACCGGAGCTGGGTTTAAGGAGGCTGGGCTGCTGCCGGAAGGAGATGGGAGACGCTTCTTTCTGCTTTCAACCTGGGCCTGGGGCTCAGAATCTCACTCCCGAAGATTTGACAGAGGTGGTCGTGACACATCTCCGTACAGAGGATGATCCCCCCCCGGAGCTGAAGCCACCTCCAGAGCCGCACATCCTCCCGCTTCCGGAAGAGAAGCCACCGCTGAACATTCCTCCTCCCATTCCACCGCTGCTGCCCATGCTTCCCACTCCAAAGCTTCCTCCTCCTCCACACACTCCTCCTCCCATTCCTCCTCCCATGCCGCTGCCGCCTCCAAATCCTCCTCCCATGCCGCTGCCGCCTCCGAATCCTCCTCCCATGCCGCTGCCGCCTCCGAATCCTCCTCCCATGCCTCCTCTGCCTCCAGTGATGGTGGTCCTGCCTACCACGGCTGGGAGAGAAGCACAGGTTACGTACCCGCTGTCCGCAGGAAGATCTGCCTCCAGACAGACGTGGTCTGCCCCGGCTTCATGGGGAAAGCAATGCAGATACTTACAGACATTGACGTTGGACATGCCATCGTTGCACAGCCTGTGGGGGAAATTGGTATATTTTAATTATGCAACAAAACAACCATTATAAAAACTGATAAGTGTATTTTCATTATCAAACCATTTCCCTGTTCCATCCTTGTCAGCAACTTCGGTGTCACCTTGAGATTCCACCGGTAACATCCAGCCCAGATCCCAACAACCGTCTCGAACCCAGAGCCAATGTTCACCTGTTCTCCTCTCCCTCCAGCAGCTTCCTGTACATGGCGATCTCCACGTCCAGCGCGATCTTGATGTTCAGCAGCTCCTGGTACTCCTTCAGCAGGCGAGCCAGCTCCTCCTTGTCTTTGCTCAGGGCACCTTCCAGCTCCTCCAGTTTTATCCTGGCATCCTTGAGGGCCATCTCGCCCCGCTCCTCGGCCTCGGCAATCGCCGACTGCAGATGCTGGTTCTGCGCAAGGAAAAAGGGCAGTTTCTCAGATCTCATTTAGTCACTTTGGATCAGCCCTCAAACCCCAAGTGGAGGAGTCAAGGAACAAAAGATGTAACATTTAGTTGACCCACATATGGTCATTTGTATTCCCACCTGATGCCCGTGTCTCGTGAGACACCAACAACCCCTACCTGCTTCTTCGCGTTCTCGATCTCCGCCCGCAGCCTCTGGACGTTCCTGGTGAGCTCTTGGATCTCGATCTTGGTGTTGCGGAGGTTGTCCCCATGCCTCCCAGCGGTGCTCTGCAGCTGTTCGTACTGAGGGCAGCAAGACAAGCAGACCTTGGTGAACCATTCCTGGTGCCCAGACACGGATCGTCAGCAGTTTCGTGGCTCACGTGCTGCTACAGGCACCTTTCACATTGGTCATGGATGCCCAGCTCAATGTAAAAGGTGGTTCTGAGACTCAAATATTATTAGTTTTGAACTTTGAAGTGGATCTTAGTCACACTAATGAGCATCCCTTGGCTTCTTAAAAGCTTCTTTGGGCAGGCATTTTCTAGTCAAGGCAGGTTTTTGAACCATCTTTGCTGAGAAGCTCTTAGCACACACCAAAGTGGGATTCTGGACACCGTGACCACAGTGAGTCAGATCCCTCAAAAGCAGCACAACTCCTGTTGGGACTTCCTTGGCCGAGCCCCAGCGCCGTCAGCGCAGGAGACGTCTCGCTGGGTCAGAAACGACCCTCGAGGTCCAGCCGCCCCCGGGCGGCGTGAGCGCCCCCGACTCACCTGGCTCTGGTACCACGCCTCGGCCTCGGCCCGGCTGCTCTGCGCGATCTGCTCGTACTGCCGCCTCACGTCCTCGATGATGCTGTCCAGGTCCAGGTGGCGGTTGTTGTCCATGGACACCACCACCGACAGGTCCCGGCTGATCGTCTGCATCTGAGCCAGCTCCTGCAGCCAAGACAGGAGTTAACCCGACCGTCCGAGGTGGGGAAAAGAGCAGCAGCTCCAGCAGCCTCTCCAGACCAACTCCGCGGGCGCCCAGTCCACCCCCGGTGTCCCCCATCGCAGCTCCAGACAAAGGGGAGCCCTCACCTCCTCGTACATGCACTTCAAGAAGTTGATTTCATCGGTCAGAGCTCCCACCCTGGCTTCCAGCTCTACTTTAGTCATGTAGGCAGAGTCCACGTCCTGGAGATGACAGAGAACAGTTTCATTTCCTCTTGGAAACCCTTCGGGACCGTGGAAATTACAGCTGAGGGTAAGAACTGGGGCGGTGTGATTCAGTGATGCAAATCAAACACAAAGGGCTTCAAACGGCAGCCCACAGATGCTATAATCTCCCCGAATTCCCGCTGGAGAGGAGTCCCTCCAAGCACAGGCGAAGCCTGATATTCCAGCCACCGTGGGGCTGACTCACCTTCTTGAGCACCACGAACTCGTTCTCAGCCGTCGTGCGCCTGTTGATCTCTTCCTCATACCTGTGGAGAGTGAAAACACAAGCTGAGTTTCCTGAATCTTCCTGCCTAGGGCCATGCTAAACAAACCAAAAGAAAGAAAAACAACAATAAAACATTTAGACTTAAAATACTATGTCCACAATTGCCATAAGAAGCATGTGTGTGTGAAGAGCGATGACGACCAAGCTGCTTGACCTGCTTGTGGCGGAGCCCGTCGCCGCACTCACTTGGTTTTGTAGTCCTCGACGTACTGCTGCATGTTCTGCAGCTCCGACTCCAGCTGGCCCCGCTGCGACAGGATGGCGTCCAGCTGCCGCCGCAGGTTCTGGATGTAGTTCTCGAAGATGGCGTCCAGGTTCTTCCTGGGCCCCGCGGGCCCTTGCTGCTGCAGCAGCTCCCACTTGGTGGCCAGGACCTTGTTCTGCTGCTCCAGGAACCGGACCTGAAAGACAACACGCGGAGGACCCGCCGTGACTCGTGGAACAACGAGACTCCCGTGAAACGTTCTCTCTCCTCCGCACTGACATGAGACAACCAGTTCGTTTTTGGTTTAATTTCTGCTGCTTAAACTGCAAGATCAGCAAAAGGAGGAAGTTTCTAATTCACACTCAAGTGAAAGGAGCTTTCAAATGCAGCACCAGCTCCAAGCACATTTCCACTGCAGGTTGTGTAGATAGCTTAGACTTCTAGTCCAGATTTAAAAGCCTGGACATTTGAAAACAAAGAGGAAATAAGAATATATTAGTGAATACTCGAAGGGGAAGGTGTTTGTAAAGAGAGGGGTAGAGAAGGGAAAACTTGTGCCTGAGACCTGCAGAAGTTTGGAGGCGTTGAGCCTGCTTGCAAGAACAACCTATTAGTTGAGCCTGGTGCAACAGGCTGGATTGAAGCCCTGAAGACATGGCTTTGATCTCATATGGGAGAGAGATTCTCATCTCCGCTCCAGCAGAGCTTAATAAAAGACTCTGCTCAAGCTCCTCAGCCTCCTGACACTCAGCTCCGAACAGATGTCTCTGCAGGACTTGGAGGTTCCTCGCTACTTGGAGCCTCAGGACGCACAGTCCCACCCTCTCACCTTGTCGATGAAGGAGGCAAATTGGTTGTTAAGAGTCTTGATCTGCTCCTTCTCCTGGTTTTTGACTTGCTGGATCTGGGGGTCGATCTCAACATGGACCGGCTGTAGGAGCGTGTGGTCAACCTGCACCGGTTGGATTCCAGGGCCACCTCTACCAGGGCCACCAAAGCCTGGGCCACCGAAGCCGCCCATTCCTCCACCATAACCACCCATTCCTCCACCGTAACCACCCATTCCTCCACCGTAACCACCCATTCCTCCACCAAAGCCACCCATGCCTCCACCACCACCCATTCCTCCAAAGCCGCCCATTCCTCCTCCGCCCATTCCTCCACCAAAGCTGCCCAATCCGCCTCCGTAGCCTCCACCAAAGCCAACCATCCTGCCTCCGTATCCTCCACCGCCATAACATCCACCCATGGAAATCCTTGCACTGCCACCCAGGTTATGGAGACTCTTGCTGGTAAACCCTCCACAGCGTCCACCACCTCCGAATCCCCGGGACACAGAGAACGAGCTGTAGCTGCTCCTGCTCCGGCCGCCACCTCCTCCAAAGCCACCAGCGATGGCCGAGCAAGAGCTGTAGCCCCTTCGGCTCCCTCCTCCAAAGCTTCTGCAGACAGACTGCCGAGACATGGCCGCTG
The DNA here is from genome assembly GCF_036013475.1 of Columba livia. Taxonomy (NCBI): domain Eukaryota; kingdom Metazoa; phylum Chordata; class Aves; order Columbiformes; family Columbidae; genus Columba; species Columba livia. Next base: position 272,057 of record NC_088630.1, on the reverse strand, counting down.
CTTCCGAGCGAGCCGAACGGCGGGCGGGCGAGGAGGGCGAGCGGAGCCGTGCGGCGGGAGGCGGGTGCGAGCGGAAGGGAGCGCGTCCCTCTGGCTGCGGGGCAGCGGATGCTCCTTTTATCCGCTCCTGGCGGTGGGCCGGGTCTGCAGGGGCGGGAGGAGGAGACAGCTCCTGTCTTCATCAGCCTGGCGTGGTTTACAGATTTTCATCTTCAATTTGCCAAACATTGACCCTACCCAGAAACACACCCTATAACGCAGGGGAAAATTAAGCCAGATACAGCTGTGCCCAACTGGTGGCAGCGCTCAGTGACTAAGAACCCTGACACTCCTGTGGGACAGTAACAGTCTCCCTGGGACGTACGGCTGCTCTCTGGTTCTGCCTTTCATCCATTGCGGTTGTTTCCCTGCCCGCGTTTATCTGTATTCTGATCTTCACGGCAAGCCCGTGGCAGCCGAGCACTGCGGCTCATGCCAAATTGTAGCACGGCTTTCACAACTCCCAAAACACACCTGCGCTACACCCTTGGTCTTCTTTTACATGGAAAATTGCCTTTGGGTTCGAGAAGTCGTTTCTCAATCTACAGCTGGGGCTCAGCAAATTGCATTTTGATGAGGCTCTGCACCTTTTCGATAAATAAAACCTCACCAGAAATGGGATTCAGCGGTTGGCGCTGGAAACTCATTTAGTGTTGGACCAGACTCCTGCTGGTGTGAGTCCTGGAGCCTTCATGCCAAAGTCCCAGCACCGGGGAGGAAACGCTGTGAGTGTCACAGCTTGGAAAGCCCTTTCGGCTCCTCCGAAGGCTCCAGGACCATGTGAAGGGCCCCAGAGGACACCACAGGAGCCGGGAGCCACGACGGGAAGAGCAGACGGACAGACAGACGGCTCTGACAGAAGGGCGCGTGCAAAGTCGCGCTGCCCACATAATAAACGCTGTAACCGTTTGAATGCAATTAGCTCGTCTCTTTCTGTACAGACACATGAGATGAGAGCAGAGGGCACAACTTTGGCTCACGGAGACGCGTTTCCCCGGCCTGGCGCTCTCCGGTGTTCACGTGCAGATATCGGTGTATTTTTGGTTGCAGGTTGCCGAGCCCTCCCTCGAGCGCACCGGCCGCTTTCCTTCTCAAGCTGATTTGAAAGTCATCACCAGATTTTAGGCAGAAGCTTCTTAGAACACCCCGGGTTTGATGTATTGAGAAAGGATCAGCTTATGAGTTAAACTCGCAACAACAAGCCATGACCCATCACGCACTCATCCTTTTGTCTTGCAGAGCCTGCTTATCAAATAGCAATTACTGTCTTTCCTTTTTTATTGAGAAACTCCTTTTTCCCTTAGTTTTCAACGTTTTAAAGCCACTCCAGAAACTCTGAGGTTCAACCATCTTTATCACGACGGAGGCATCTGCCTGTACGAGGTTCCCATGGGACGTGGGTAATTAAGTGTTTCCTGAAAATCCACACTGGCAGCTCCTGGTGTCTTCAGGTGCCCTAAGCTCCTCTACACGTATCGCCCAGACACCCATTCCCAAAGTCCCGGGACCTGGGCTGTGGCACAACCACAGCCCAACCGGCACTTCCACCGCAAACACGCGTGTCCCTGCCCACCCTGCCCGGCCCACCGTCCCCAGCACCGCCGCGGGTCCGGGGGCACATGGGGCAGCGGATCAGGGATGGAAACAGCTTGGAAACACAGATGACAACCACCAGTCACTGTAGAATCGAAGGGAATGGGGCGGCCCGGGAGCTGGTGGCTGCACAACGTGGTTTATTCACAGTAAACGTGTGGGCTGGGAAGGTCCCGTGCGGCTTGTTGGTCTTTGGCAAGACTTTGTCTCCTAAATGCCACAGTTGTGACGAACCCCGCCCGGGCCGGGGGGCGCGGAGCCGACCCCACACGTCCCTGCAGCCGAGAGCCCGAGGACGTGACCAACGTCTGGTCCCCGGGCGAAGGCAGGAGCCGTTTCCCAACAGCCCTTCCCGAGCCGGGGAGACGCAAGAGCTGGCAGCGCCGTGTCCGCGGAGCCGGCGGCCAACGCGTCCCGCCGTATCGATCGAACACGCTCCGCCGCCGCCCCGCGAGGGCCCGGTGGGCGCTGCGGGTCTGTGGCTGCCACAGATACAATCACGTACACACACGCACCAACGCACACGCGTTGAACAACGCCTTCCCTCGCCGCCCTCCGCATTACCAAACACCTGCTTGCGTTGTTCTGGGGGGGTTGTTGTGGTTTTTCCTCTTTCTGTGGGTGGGGCCATGTGATCAGAAGGTTTTCGGGTTCCCGGCGCGCCGGGAGGCGGCGCCTGAGCCGGCGGAGGCTGCGGAGCCCTGCGCCCGCGGGTAACGCGCCCGGTGGGCTGAGTCACGGCCGCGTCTCCAGCCAAGCCTGGGAAACCAAACCGGGATATCGACACCATCACCCGCTCCAAAGCAAAGGCAGCGCTGGACCGCAGGGACCTCCAACAGCATCGTTCCCAAACCCTAAATTCAGGAAAATCACCTTCCGGCCCAAAGTGTCCTGTGGTTCTATGGAAATAGTGGGGCAGGAATACAGGAAAAGCTGCTCAAGCCTCGAGTGCTCGGGGGGAATCTCGTTCCATCGGTAGCGCTGCCGGGCGGCCTGTGCCGAGCTTCAGAAAAGGCTTCAGCTGCGGGAAGGAGGGATTTCTGGGCAAAAAAAGCCAAGAAAAGCATTTAATTCGCACAGCTCCCACCCAACACCAACGTGTTTTCACCTTAGAGGAGGCTTTTAAAACGGGGGCAAATCATCACAAAATTAAAAGAAACTTATTTCAGGCCACATCAAATTATTTCCCTCCCCTGACAAAAGGCACAAATTCTGTCACATCTCGGTCCAGCCCAGGAGAATTTTCCCCCAGTTGCTGGTGGGATCACAGGAACCAACGGTGGCGGCTTTCTGGTGCCTGTTCGTTCTGACCCTCCAGCATCTGTACCCGTCCGGGAGCCCTTTGGCTCCTGTCACCTGCCCTGGTGTCGGGAGGCACTGCCCTGGTGTCGGGAGCCATTTGCTGGAGGCCAATTACACAGAGGCGGCCGGACCGGGGTGATTCTGCGGGAATTTCATTCAACGCCATCCCAGGTCCCTTTGCAGCCCTACACGACATTTCCCCATTGCCCAGGCGTCCCCTCCCCAGGTCCCTTTGCAGCCCCACACGGTTTCCCCACTGCCCGGCGTCCCCTCCCCGCCGCGGTGACGTGCCCCTGCTGGCAGCCGTGCCACGTTCCGCCCGCGCTGGTGTCTTCAGCATTTACCAACAGGGAGCGGGCGCGGGAGAAGTGAAGTGACTCACCCGCACGGCGGAGCGAGTCTGCGGTTGACCATGGATGTGACTCAAAGTCTCCTGAGCGAGAGGTCAAACCGCACCGGGAGGTGTTTTTGGCTCTAAATGTACAGGTCATCAGAAATATTCTACTTTTGTGGGGAGGTAGGGCTTGACGGGGCTGAGATCCTGCTCTTCCCATGGTCTCATTTACCTTTACGAGGTGCTTTAAAAGCAGCCCGTGGGTCTCTGGCCGGCGCAGACGACGGGGCTGGCTCCAGCGTGTGGACACCGAGGAATCAGCTCCGAATTAGCTGGAGGGGTGATGATCGCCCCTCTCCCTTCGTACCGTCCCTTGGGGGATGCTCCAAAAGCACCCAGGGCTGGGCGACGTCTTTGCCACCGCGGCATCAGGACCAGCTCGGGGGACAAGGGGACACGGGTGGAGGAGGAGAAGATGAGGAACATCCCGAGTTGGCCAACACAAGCAAGGGAAGGGCCTAGAGAAAGGGCAAGGGAACCGTCTCCTGCCATCGACTGAGCCCCAAAGTCCCACTCCGGGTCCACCTGCCTCTGTTGTCCCCGGAGACCCCGCAGAAGGACAGAGAAGAGCGTTGGGGTTCGACCCAACCGCCTCTTTCCTCCTCCCTGCCTGTTCCCACGGTGCCGCTCCAGCAAACCCCGCGTGTTTCGCTGACTCAGCCGGATCAGACCATCCCATCGGCAATTTCACCACCCAACCACAACCCGGCGAGACCTCGCTCCCCGCTGCCAAGCGCACAGCCGCCCCGGTTCCCCGGGGAGGACGGGAGACCCGGCCGCGCGTTCGCGTCCGTTCCTTTAGGTGCGAACTTCAAAGGGCAGGAGAAAGTCAGGCAGCGTTTTCAGATCTCAGCAGCATTTTCAGGTCTTGTTGCAACACGAAACCCTTTGGTCAGAGAGAAAACCCACACAAGCGTGCTGCCTCTAGCGTTTATTGGGGTATGGCACACGCCAAAGGAGAAAGGCTTCAGCAAACAAGCACAATTGTTCCCATGATCACAGGGAAAGGGAAACTCAGAGCAAAGCGAACATTCGACAACAGCTTCTGAAGGACGTGGGTGAAACTGCCGCTGTCTCGCTTGGGAAAGAGCGAAAGGAAAACAAACCGTGGGGTGGGAAACGTCTCCAGCTGGGACCATCACCAGTGGAGCGGTGCTGCGGAGCTGGAGCCCCGGCCGGTGAGCAGCACCCAGTGAAGCTGCACCACGCGCTGGGCCCGGCGCGAGGTCCCGAGCAATCCGGCTGTTCGCAGGACCGAGTCCCGGGCAGCATGTGCGCCGGCCCCATGCCCGCGGTGCCGCTCCCCTCGGGGCCTCGGCCCGTTCCCCCGGCCGCGGTTGGGACCCCCGGTGGCCGGGCAGGTCCAGCGGCCCCACGCCTGGTGCCAGCGGCTCCGGAGCCGAGCGCTGGGCAGCGAGGAGCTCAGACTGTGCTGAGAACCTCGGGCGGCAGCTGCTGAATTTGCCCTTTTTTGGTGGCTTCTGAAGGATGGGGGACGGTTAAATTAAATAGCTTCTCGTCACCTCGATGAGGAAGGAGGGGGTGGTGGCCATCGGGGCTTTGCTTCCTTTCTCCCTTGGGTGCTGGGGGATGTCCCGCTTGCTCAGACTCTCCGGCTGACGGGGCTGGACGTCACGGTGGTGCCAGAGCCGCCCACCACCGAGCTACACCCGCCGCCCACGGAGCAGAACCCAGCCCCTCCGGACCCCACTGCCCCCCCGGCACCCAACCCGCTCCCTCCAAGGCTGTAGCAGAATCCGGCTCCGCCTGTGCTGCAGCTGCCTCTGCCGAACTTCATCCCTCCTCCGAGGCACATCCCGCTGCCATAGCCACTGCCCACGGACGTGCTGCCGCCGCCCACCACGGCTGCGGAGAAGGACACGAGGTTACCTCTGATGGCACCGTGAAGCCTGGGAGCATCCATCCATACATCCATCCGCCCATCCATCCGTCCCTCCATCCATCCATCCGTCCGTCCGCCCATCCATCCATCCCTCCCAGCCACCGCGCTCCTCTGGGAGCGGGAATGGTACTTACAGATGCTCACGGCGCTCTGGCACTCTCCGGACATCCTACAAGGAAAAGAAACAGAGCGTCAGCTCCAGCCAGAGCAGCTGGACTGATCCAGCTCCACAAAGCCAGGCTTGGTCCATCAGAGCGTGGGCATAAACCACGGCAGCTATGGAGCTGTAGTCCATGGCTAACGGCAACACCACGGGCGTTTTAATAGAGATGTGATGTGCCATGTTGTCCCCGTTGGCTCAGCAGGACACACCAAGCTCTCGCTGCATCCTCACTCACCTGCACTCCTCGCCCTCCAGCAGCTTCCTGTAGGTCGCGATCTCGATGTCCAGGGCCAGCTTGACGTTCATGAGCTCCTGGTACTCGCGCAGCTGCTGCGCCATGTCCGTCTTGGCCTTCTGCATGGCCGCCTCCAGCTCGGCCAGCTTGGCCCTGGCATCCTTGAGAGCCAGCTCCCCGCGCTGCTCGGCGTCGGCGATGGAGCTCTGCAGGGTCTCACACTGGAGAACGAGACATGTGTGTGGTGAGAGGGGCCGGGGCAACTGCTCGGACATGAGCCCACGGTCCCAGATCACCCGGGCTCAGCTCTCCACAACTACAACACGTTCCGTCCTGCTTACGATGACTGTTAGCAGCTTATTTGCTTTTCGGGAGGCTCTGAAGGGCTTTACCAAGAGCTCACACCCATTTCTCAAAAGAAACCTCAGCCCCTACCTGTTTCTTCACGCTGTCGATCTCAGCCCGTATCCTCTGGATCATGCGGTTGATCTCGGAGATCTCGGTCTTCGTGTCCCTGAGCTTGTCTCCGTGCTTGCCCGCGGTGACCTGCAGCTCTTCGTACTGGTGGCCAGAGGTGGGAGGGGAACGTCAGGCCCACCGTGATCTGAGCTGCCACCAGTCACTCGTCCCCCTCCCCAACCACCCGTGGTCAAACCGAGGTGTGGAGCACCCACCTTGGAGCGGTACCAGCACTCGGCCTCGGCGCGGCTGCGGTTGGCGATCTCCTCGTACTGCGCTTTCACCTCGGCGATGATGCTGTCCAGGTCCAGGTTGCGGTTGTTGTCCATGGACAGCACCACCGAGGTGTCGGAGACGGTCTTCTGCATCTGACTCAGCTCCTGGAATTCCCGTCACGTCTGGATTTAGCCCCGCCGCCCTTTCCAGCAGCACCGCAACCCCTCTCCCCCGCGTCCCCGCCGCCGTTTCCGGCAGCACCGCAACTCCTCTCCCCCGCGACCCCTCCGCGGGGCAGCCGCAGCGCTCACCATCTCGTAGACCCCCTGCAGGAAGCTTATCTCGTCCGCCAGAGAATCCAGTTTAGCCTGAAGATCCACCTTGGTCATGTAGGCTCCGTCCACGTCCTGTGGGAGAAACGGGCCCTGAGAGCTCCTGCACCGCTTCACCCAACCCCGAACCGTGAGCCCCGGCTGCCCCGACGCATCGGGGCGTCCTCGTTCACACCGACGCTGGCGAAGCCGCGCTGGTGGAAGCAAAACGCCCTCTGAGCCAAGATGTGTCTTGTGTTCATAAAACGAAACGGGACTTTACCTTCTTGAGGAGCACGAAATCGTTCTCGGCAGCTGTCCTCCTGTTTATTTCCTCTTCGTACCTGTTGATTATAAGGAGCAGATTGAATCTGCTTGTTTTGGCACCGGCCGCTGCTGGCAACTCGGCGCTGTTGGCCCCGAGACTAATGAGGGCGGCAGAAATAGAGCTGCCACGAGGGAGATTTATGGACAAGCGCCGGCACTTGGCCTCTGCGGGCGAGTCCTGGCTCCTGCGCCGCCGCCCGAGGAACCCGGACCAGCCTGAGCCCTCCGGGTGCCGCGGCCGCCCCGGTTCCTCCTGTGAGACCCGCGGACCCGGGTCCTTCTGCGGGCCACGTCCAGCTGCTCCTGGGGCGGGCGAGCAGGGGGGTCTCCAGCGCCACATCTGCTCTGAGCCTCAGCAGAACTAGCACTGGGGGGTCTCCAGCGCCACATCTGCTCTGAGCCTCAGCAGAACTAGCACTGGGGGGTCTCCAGCGCCACATCTGCTCTGAGCCTCAGCAGAACGAGCGCAGGGGCTGATCCTGCTGAGCTCCAGACCCGTCCCACCGTTCCTCGCAAGCCCAGAGGAAGCAGCTCTGTGGCTCCTGCGCCGATGGGAACGGGCCCAGTTCTCACCAAACAAATCAATAAACTATGGCAGGAGAATATTCTGGTTTCTTTCTGCCCCACATCGTCTTTCAGAGAAAGCCCAGAGCTTCAGGTCTTGAGGGACATTGAGGAACGTATTGAGGAGGGATATATTCCCTGCCTTGAGGAGGGAACCCGTGCAGAAATCCATGAGGAAATTATAGCAGGGTTTAGCAACTGATCTCATTAGTTCATTAAGTCATAATGTCACGGATTCCCAAGTGAGGAAGACGAGGATCTGCTGTAGTGACAATCGTAACTCTGCCAGCAACACATATTGAGAAATACCTTGAAAACTCAGGTGATAAAAACTTCCCCATAACATTTTATGTTTTCTACTCATTGAAACAAAGGCGATGTTGCCAAGTCTCGTGGTTCCTTGAGTTCCCTGGCTGTTCCAAGCGAGTTTTAACCTCATACCTGTTCTTGAAGTCCTCCAGCATGTCCTGGAAGCCCTTGAGCTCCGCCTGCAGCTGCTGCTTCTCGGCGGCCAGCGCGTCCAGCTGCTTCCTCAGCCGCGCCAGGAACGCCTCGAACACGGGCTCCAGGCCCCGGCCCCCGGTCCCCGGGCTGCCCTGCTCCTGCAGCAGCTTCCACTTGGTCTCCAGGACGCGGTTCTGCTGCTCCAGGAACCGGACCTGGACAGTGGCGGGGGCGGAAAGAGTCAGGTCCTCCCAAAGGGACGTTTTTGTGGATTTTTTGCCATAGTTTTCCCCACTTGGTGGGTTTGGTCTTCCTGCCCGTTCCCCTCTGCAGGTCCCGCGGGTGGGACCACAGCCCGAGGCCGGGGGGCAGGGCTGGGTCACCATCCCTCTCCCACCCACGGCCTCCGAGCGGGAGAAACCACGAACTTCAGCACTTCAGGGTTTTCTCTTTAAAAACAGCACGAGACGCCCCGAGGCCTCGACCCGCACACACGGCCCAGTGCAGGTTCCTCTGGGGGTCTGCGCGGAGGTCCCACCGACCAGCGCCAGCGCCGCGGGCCGAGGAACCAGGGACCCCCTTCCTGGGCTTCTCAGGAACCCCGGGGAAGTCACTTCTCCAGCCACCACCTCTCTTAGGGCATTTTGGGCAACTTTGGCTCTCTGGGCGCTATTGGGTGAGTATCTGATGGTGATCACAGCCAGCCCGAGCCACGGGGAGCTCGACCCTCCACGCCCGGGTCATTCTCACCTTGTCGATGAAGGAGGCGAACTTGTTGTTGAGCTGCTTCATCTCCTCCCGCTCTTGTGTTCGCACCTTCTGGATGTCGGGGTCGATGCCCAGGTTGAGGGGGGTCAACAGGCTCTGGTTGACGGTCACCTCCCTGATGCCGCCCGGCGGGCAGGCGGGGAAGCCCTGGCCGCCCATCCCACTGTCAAATCCGCCACCAAAGCTCCCGAAACCCCCGCCGAACCCCGTCCCAGCGCCGTAGCCAAAGCCTCCCTGGCCGCCCGCCCCGAAAGCTCTGCAGACACCAGCGTTGCCCCCGAAGCCGCCCAGAGAGGTGCTTTTGCTCCCTCCCAGGCAATAGAGGCTCCTGCTGCTGAAGCCGCCAGCGCCACCGGGTCCTCTGCAGGATCCGCGGGACACGGAGCCGAACGTGACCCTGTTCTTGCCCCCGAAGCAAGCGGAGCTGGAGCTGAAGCCCCTGCCGAGCACACAGGACTGGCGAGACATGGCGATGGGCCCAGGAGTCGAGCGGCACGGAGAGAAGAGCCGAGCGGTGGTTGGGAGGGAGAGGAGGTGAGTCCTGCGGGTGCCGTGCCCGGGTCCCCCTTTTTATGCGCTCAAGGTGTTGGCCGCATGTCAGGGGAGTGGAGACACTTCTGTTTTTTCTGCTTCTCTTCATTGTTCCGGGCTTGGACGGACGCCATCTTCCCCGTGCCACCGCCGGGACCTCCTCCCAGCACTCCCTCGAGAGCTCGGGGAAACAAAGCCATTGTTGGCCTTGGAAACACAGCCCCGAATCGCATTTCTTTAGCTGCAGCTGTCAGCTCATCACGGGCCCGAGCGTCCCATGGCGATGATGCGGCGATGACGCGGCGCCGCCGGCCCCGCGGCGCATGGCGCCCGCGGGGACACCCGGTGCAGCTGCCCTGCTCGTCCTGCGGCGCTCAGTTCACCGAACTCCAACGAAACGCGGCTCCCAGCACAGCCGGTGCACCCAGGTTCACCCCGATCAGCCGAGGCTTCGCTCGCGTGGTCCAGACCTCTTTTGCAACCAGAGAGCGCGAGCCCAGCCAGGGCTATAAAACCAGCTCCATGTCAATAAAGGGCACTCGGGGACAGTTTTAAGAAGGTTTTAAAGCCATTTTAGAGCGCTGGCTGGCGCACTGAGCTGGAGGGACACGGGGCTGCAGAACTGGAGTATCTCGATGTTCCCGTGTTTCACACCCTTGGCTGCAGCTCAGGGGGCTCAGTCACCCTCCTCAGGGACCTTCCCTCCTCATCCTCGCGGGGTCTCGGGCCCCAACCCCCCAGCGCGTGGCGCTCCGCGAAGCTGCGTTCACTCATCAGCGGCCCCATTGTTTGACAAGAAACGGCTTAATTGCCTAACTGCTTTTAATTTCTATTGTAACGAGCAGAGGTGTGTGAAGGTGCCGTCCGACCAGGAGCCCGTTCATCCCGCCAGTAAAGAAACTGAAATGCCCTAAAACTTCCCCCCAAACCACAAGCTGCAGCGGAGCCGTGACAACAGCAGCCGAGGCTGTCATTACCCCTTTCGCTGGAGACACTTGCGGGACTGGTTTGGGGAACCGGTTTTGGCCCCGAACCCGTTCACCTCTTGCTTTTGCTTTTTCTTTATCTTCTGCAAACACACGGATTTCGCTGCATCCCTCGGGGTTCGAGGGCGATTCCTCCGGGTGCCCCTGGGCGCCCGATCCACAGGGCTCTCAGCCCACGGGGGTTGCGTTGCAAGGAATGGGGGGATCATCTTTCCCCTTGGGAACGAGCGTCCTGCACACAGTCCCACCGGGGAGCGCCCCACGCGCGGCTCTGGGATGCACGGGTGGGGATGCGGTGGGGACGGTGGGAGGGAAGCGGCTCCAGTGGCTCTGGCCGGGGGGAGGGGGCGGCTGCAGCTCCCGACCTCACGCGACCTGCGGAGCTGCCGAGGAAGAGGAGGAACCGGTTGGAGCCCGGGGAGCCTCCGGGGTGCCCAGGAACGGCGCTGAGCTCCAGCACGGGGGGAACCCGGCTGGGCGGGGGGCGCTTCCCAAACCCACCCGTGTCCCCGGGATCAGCACGGGATCACGGAGCGGGGTGGGCTGGAGGGACCTTCAGAGGTGACGTGTCCCACGAGCAGGGACACCATCACCAGCTCCGGTCACTCAGAGCATGTTGTACCCCAGTGATGGTTCACCCAGGGCTCTCTGGGATCCCGGGATGTCACCGCCCGCCCCTCGGGCACCCCGGTGCTCACTGGGACCATTAACACACCCAGAGTGGAGCCGAGGATCCGGGGTGGCCCCCAGCACCCCCGACCCGGGACGGTGGCCAAGTGGCAAAGACTCATTGTGGTTGGAAAAGATCCTCAAGAGTTTCCAGTCCAACCACAACCCCCCCACACTGACCCTGTCCCCGAGACCCTTGTCTGTTCACCCCCCAGGGACGGTGACCCCAGCCCTGCCCTGGGCAGCCTGTTCAATGCCCTTTGGGGAACAACTCACCCCAAATTTCCACCCTCAGCCTCCCCTGGCGCAACCTGAGGCCGTTGTGTCTCATCCTGTCCACACCCATAGGCACCCCCTGCATCCCCATGGGGGACCAAACCAGCAGCATCCGAGCTGCAGCCCCCGCAACCACAACCAGGGCAACACAGAACCCAAATGCACCCGGTTGCACCCCAAAGCGGCAGTGGGACCGTGTTCAACCGGGAAAGCCCCGCAGCGCCGAAGAGCGAAGGTGCTGGAGGCCGCTCAGACGGCGATTACCGACCGGCAAATTGCAGGGCTGGGAAAGCCAGGGAAGCAGAAGGAACAAGGTGGGTCCCGAGATCAAAGCGGGAGTTGCGGAAGACGGGGCGGCACCGCTGCGCGACGGCCCCGACGCGGCTCTGAGGCGGCCTGGGAACCGGCCCTGCGCCCGCTGCCCATCGCTGTGCCCTGCCGCCGCCCCGGGTCACCGCTGTCCCCATCATCCCTGGGGTCACCCACTGCCCATCGCCACCCCGGGTCACCGCTGCCCCCATCATCCCTGGAGTCACCCACTGCCCATCGCCACCCCGGGTCACCGCTGCCCCCATCATCCCTGGAGTCACCCACTGCCCATCGCCACCCCGGGTCACCGCTGTCCCCATCATCCCTGGGGTCACCCACTGCCCATCGCCGCCCCGGGTCACCGCTGTCCCCATCATCCCTGGGGTCACCCACTGCCCATCACCGCCCCGGGGTCACTGCTGCCCATCGCTGTGTGCTGTCGCCGCCCCAGGCCACCTCTGCCCCCATCATCCCTGGAGTCACCCGCTGTCCCCAGCACCCGCAGGGTCACCTGCTGTCCCCAGCACCCGCAGGGTCACCCGCTGTCTCCATCACCCATGGGGTCACCCGCTTCCCGTCACCTCCCTGGGGTCACTGGCTGCCCCCAGCACCCCCGGGGTCACCCGCTGTCCCCGTCACCCCTGGGTGCGGACGCTGCCCGAGCATCCCCCTCCGGTGGAAAAACCAGGGACAGGGCCCCCGCGACATGAATATTGGGGATAACTTGGATGGGGAGCAGGGACCCCCTGGGGAGACGAGGAGCCGCTCGCAGGGAGGTGGGGATGGGATTTACCCCAACAGGGGCAGATTGACCCCGGGGTCCCGCAGCCTCTTAGCAGCCCAGGCAGGGCCCCACCAACAACCGTCCCGCGGGGACAAACAGCCGCTGGACACCCGGCACCAGTTGTTCCCCTGTCCGCACCGGGGGGAACGGGGACACCGGAACGGGCCGAGTTCTGGGGGAAAATGGAAAAGCTTCGGGGGGTGCGGGATTAGGGGGTGCGGGGCTGGGGGTGTTCTCGTGGGGTGCGGGGTCAGGGAGTGCGGGGGTGGGGGTGCGGGGTCAGGGAGTGCGGGGGGCAGCCCCGCGGGCGGGGCGCAGGGTGTGCGTGTGAAAACCCGGCGCTGAGCTCGGGCGGATCCCGGCCCGGCGCTAATTACAGAGCTGAGCTCCGGCAAGCCCGGTCCTGCCGCTGCGCCCCGAGCCGCGCCCGGGCCCGCGGGACGAGCCCCCCCGTGGCGCAGGGACCCTGTGCCCCCCGCCCCCCGCCTCGGGGTGTCCCCCCGCGGGGCTGCTCCTCCCCACCGCCCCCCACAGCATCACGTCCAAAGGGGACCCTGGAGCGCTGGTGGCCGGGGGGGCCACGAGAGGGTAGCTTTGGGGTGAAGGGGCTTGTTCTGGTGGTGCATTGGGGCGGGAAAGGGGCTCGGAGGGTCCTGCGGGGTCAGAAATTGGGGTTCGGGTCCCATCGCTGGCAGGAAAGTTTGGGGGGGACACAAAACACCCCGCAGCCCCAGAGGAACCCAGGCATGCGGGTGAACCCTCCCGGATCCCCCCCCGTGACCTCGGGCACCCCAAAAGGAGCAGGGACACCCCCCAGCCCCGGGGATACCCGCGAAACACGTGGGAGCCCCCGCACGTGGGCCCGGTGAGTCACGGCCCCACCCGCGGGACGAGCCGGGTGGGGTCCCGGCCCGCCCTGCCCCCCCCAGGCGGTTTACAGGGTCCAACCCAGCCTGGGGGTCCTCAAGCTGCACCCCCGCGCCTATTTCCCCACCCAGGGCGACACCTTTTCTGGAGGGGACAGGGGGTTTCAGCCCCGGCGCCCCTGGGTCCCACAAAGCCGCGGGGTGACGCCAGGGACCCCAGCGCTGTGTGTCCCCCGCAGTGTCCCCAGTCCTGACAGGGTGGGGTGACACTGAAACCAGGGGTGTCACCACAACCCCGCTCGCAACAAAGTGCCGCCCAAAACCTGCCCCCCCCGCCCTGCCCGCGGGATCGGCCCCGGCAGCACCCATGGGTGCCGGGCTCGGGGCGCCCCCACCTGGGGAAGGGAGTGATGCGGCCACCCTTGGGCACGCGCTGGTCCCCGCTCCTCTGCCGCCCCCCAGCGGCCGGCGAACCCCGAAACCAGCGCGGGGGGAGCGAAGTGCCTGGAGGTCCCTAAACCGCCCCCCCGACCCGGTACCGGCCGCGCTTTGGCTCAAGAGCCCCTCAGACGCTTAGGAGCCCCCGGGAATGGGGGGATCGGGGGCTCCAACGCCCCCGGGCGCCCCTTCGCATCCCACCAAATATTTAGGGGGTCCCCGCAAGCCCCTGGGGTGCGAACTGGCAGGGCGGGGCGCCGCGCATGTGCGGGGAGAGGGGACGGGACCCCCCCCGGAGCACGTTAATTAGCTGCAGGTGGTAATTGCAGACGGCAGGTGTCACCTGCGGCCCGGGAATGGCAGCGGGAGGTTACACCCCAATTCCGGGAGCACCCCGACGCCCTGGGACCCCCCGGCCCACAGCGCAGCCCCCCCGCCGCTGAGGGGTCACCGGAGGTGCCGGGGGGTTGCTGAGCCCCCCACCCCGAACCCCCAAACCCCCCAGCACGTCCCAGGTGAGCAGAATCCGTCCCGCCGGCGAGCAGCTGCTGCTAATTTGCTAATTATTAACGGGCGGTCAAAGTCCCGTGTGCCAGGCGCCGGCTCGCGGCCGCTGTCCCTGCGTGCCAACCCCCCATGGCCCTGAGCCCCCTCCCGCCGTCTCTGCCACCGGCAGCCGCGGTGGCCCCGGTCGTGTTCCCTGTCCCCGCAAGGGCGGGGTGGAAAACCTCATCAAACACGCCCACCCCGGCTGTTCCCTGCGCGGGGGGGCCGGGACCCCCAAACTGGGCTGCGACACCCCCGCCGTGACCGCACACCAGGTGAGGATCGAGGGGGCGTGGGTGGGCACCCGGGGGGGTCCCCTCCTCCCTGGGTGCTTCGGGGTCTCACTTTTGGCACAGCGAACCCCACGGGGGGATCCCGCGGCTTTTCGGGGTGCAGCGGCAGCACCCTGGGGGCTCGACCCCCGCTGAGCCCCCCGGGAGTCCCCGTGTGGGGCGGCCGTGTAGCACCGGGGGCTGTCACCTGCGTGCCACGGGACCCTCGGGTTGGGGGAAAATACCGCAGGATTTGGCCGGTTGGATTTTGAATGCGACCAACCGCGCCCTCGTCCCGGTCAGCGCTAATGAGCGCTGTAATTAGCAAGGACCGGTCCTGCTGGACACGGCCCCGGGCCCCCCCGGCCCCAAGGGCAGCAGCTCCGGACACCAGAAGACTCCCGAGTTTCGAGGTTTTATTCCAGCAGCAGAGCCCCCGGGGAGGGGCCGGGCCCCCCCATTTCACACCCCCAGCACGCGGGAGGGCCAGGACGGACAGAGCGGGGGTGGGGACAATGGGGGTGTTGGGGACAACGCGGGGGGGCAGCCCTCGGTGGCCGCCGCAGGGGCACTGGCTCAGGTCGCCCTGGGGGTGGTGCGGGGTGTCCCCCGTGGGGCTCAGCTGGCCAGGATGTCGGAGGACTCGGACACCAGCTTGCCGTCGCGGGTCTCGATCTTCTTGATGACGATGGCGCGGGACTTGGTGAGGGACGAGCTCTCCGGGGCGGGGGGGGACACAGCGTAGCCGGAGCTGGAAAAGGAGGAGCCAAAGCCCCCCCCAAATCCTGTGCCGAAGCCGGCAGCTGCGGGAGGGGGACTGGTGGTGAGCGCGGTGGCACCCAGTGGTGGCACCCAAGGGGGGGTCCCTGCTCCCACCCCCCGCCTTACCCGAGTACCCCGTCGTCTTGGTGTGGATGCTCAGGTTCTGCATGCCCGACTCCAGCCTGCCAGGACAGAGACGTTTTGGGGTGGGTGTGTGGACAACAACATGCACCAAATATTGAGCGTGGCTTAAGGAAAATGACCAAGGGCACGCAGGGAGGCGGTGGCAGAGGGACACGAGGTCCTCAGGGTTGTGGCTGCAGCCTGGAGCTGCGGGTCCTGGGGGAGGATGATGGCACACCCTGAGCGCCGGGTGAGGGTCAAGGGCCTGTCCCGGTTCTGTTAAAACCGAGTTCCAGTGGTTTCCCTGCCAGCTGATCGCTCCTTGCCAACCGCACCCTCCTGAGCGCCACATACGCGTGACGTGGCCATGGGACGTGGGGTCGCTGATGCGGATGGACGCACATCCCACGAGGGGGCAACAGCAGTGAACTGAAAGTGACCAACTGAGTACTCCATCCCGTTCACGTGACACTTCATACAGAACCGGGAGATCATGAGGATCTCGCCCTGTTTCCCTGTGGTGACATTAGGAGAGGACCTGGTGAGTCGTCCCTGCGAACTGAGGCCAGTGACAGACTGGATCCAGCTCCGCTTGGCTGCAGAGTCCAGTCTGGGACTCCGGGTGCCTGCCCTGCAGCTGCTGGGACTTTCCAGGTTGGTTTTGTGTATTTTGCATTGTTTTCTCTATTTTTATCAGTAGCATTAGTAAAACATTTTTAACTTTTCCAGCTCTCTCCTCTCTGTCATCCTTTGCCCCCAATTGCCTGTCCTTGGTGGGAAGGGGGGAGAGGGAGGGGCTGACGGAGAAAGGGGGTTAACAATACATCTGCCATGGTTCTATTGTCACCTGCAATCAAAACCTGACAGGGACATGCCCAAGGCCGTGTGGGGAGGCAGTGGCAGAGGGACGTGGGGTTCGCAGCCTTGAGCTGCGAGTACCCGGGGTGGAGATACGGAATGTGGAATAAAGGATGTCCCCGGGATGCTGGGTACGGGATATGGGATACGGGTCACGGGTCCCACGGTGTCACCCCCTCCAGGCGCCCCACCTGCTCTCCTCGCCCTCCAGCAGCTTCCTGTAGGTCGCGATCTCGATGTCCAGGGCCAGCTTGACGTTCATGAGCTCCTGGTACTCGCGCAGCTGCCGGGCCATGTCGGCCTTGGCCTGCTGCAGCGCGGCCTCCAGCTCCGCCAGCTTCCCCCGCGCGTCCTTCAGCGCCAGCTCCCCACGCTCCTCGGCCTCCGCGATGGCCGTCTCCAGGCTGGCACGCTGTCACCACAGGGGGACATGGAGAATGGGCTGGGGGTCCCTTGTGCCCCAGCGTCCCCGGCGCTCCAGCATCCTTTGTGCTGCAGCGTCCCTCGGCCCCCACGAAACCGCTCAGTGCCCCCAGCACCCCTCGCCCCTAAGAATCCCATGTCCCTGTATCCCATGTGCACTCCCAGGATCCACCACATCCCACCATTCCTCACTCCCACCCCAGCATCCCCCACGTCCCCCCATTCCTCACCCCAGCATCCCCTGTGCCCCCCAGCATCCCCCATGTCCCACGGTCCCTTGCCCCCAGGATATTGATCTCTCCTCCAATCTGGGGCTGCCAAGGGGGTTCCGTGGGGTCGTGGGGGTGGCGGCAGTGGGGGGAGGGGCAGCGTCTCCCCACTTTCACCCCCAGGCGGGGGGGAGCTGTTCCCAGACCTGGTTTTTCAGCGCCTCAATCTCCGCCTGGATGCGCTGGATCAGCCTGTTGAGCTCGTTGATCTCGCTGCGGGTGTTGCGCAGGTCGTCCCCGTGCTTCCCCGCTGTGCTCTTCAGCTCCTCGTACTGCGGGGGCACCACGGAGATGGGGCTGTGGTCCCACCCCCCACGGAGATGGGGCTGTGGTCCCACCCCCCCCCGGGGACCCCACGCAGACGGGGCTGCGGTCCCACAGCCCCTGCTGCCCTGGGCACCCCACGGAGATGGGGCTGCGGTCCCACCCCGCACGGGCACCCCACGGAGATGGGGCTGCGGTCCCACCCCCTGGCACCCCAAAGCTGGGGAGCGAAGCGGCGGGACGAGCCCGCGGGGGGGCGCTCGGGGCCGGCTCGGCGGGCGCTCCCACGCAGTGGCCGCCCGGGGGCAGGGAGAGGGCTCCGGGCTGCAGCCGCGGGGGGGAGGGGGCCGGGGGCGCCGCCCGCCGCACCTTGATCTGGTACATGCTCTCGGCCTCGGCGCGGCTGCGGTTGGCGATCTCCTCGTACTGCGCCTTCACCTCGGCGATGATCCCGTCCATGTCCAGGCTGCGGCTGTTGTCCATGGACAGCACCACCGAGGTGTCGGAGACGTGGGACTGCAGCACCCGCAGCTCCTGCGGCACCACGGGGGGGTCAGGGCGGCTCGGCGCGCGCGCCCCCCCCCCCCCGCGGCCGGACCCCCGACCTCCTCGTAGAGCTGCCGCAGGAAGCTGATCTCGTCCGTCAGGCTCTCCAGGCGCGACTCCAGCTCCACCTTGCTCATGTACGCTTCGTCCACGTCCTGGGGAAGCACGGCGCTCGTCACCCCCCGGGCCATCGGCCCCCCCACAGCTGGGCCCCCCAGCTCACCTTTTTGAGCAGGACAAACTCATTTTCCTTCTCGGTGCGGTGGTTGATCTCTTCTTCGTACCTGGGGGAAGAGACGGGGCTTGGAGCCGGACGTGGGGGACACGGGGACATGGGGACACAGGGATGCAGGGTCATGTGGACATGGGGATACAGGGTCATGGGGGACACAGGGATGTGGGGACAGGGGGAATATGGTGACACGAGGACACGGGATGTGGGGACACAGGGATGTGGGGACATGGGTACATGGGGACACAGCGATGCAGGGACACAGGACCCCCCTCGCAGTGGCAGACCCCCCATCCCTGCCCAAAGCCACCCCAAGGACACCCAAGGAGGACCATCCATCCCCAGCCCAGCCCCCCCGCCCCCCGGGGACACGGAGCCCCCGGTGAACACGGAGCCCCTGGCCGGCGCCAGGACTGACTTGTTCTTGAACTCCTCCACCAGCCCCTCCATGCTGCCCAGCTCGGCCTCCAGGCGCAGGCGCTCCTGGCCCAGCCCGTCCAGCTGCCGCCGCAGGCTGGCGATGTAGCCCTCGAACAGCCCCCCCATGTTGCTGCGGGGGGGCTGCTGGCTCTGCAGGAGGCTCCACTTGGTCTCCAGCATCTTGTTCTGCTGCTCCAGGAACCGCACCTGGGGTGGGGGGAGGAAAGGGGGCCGTGTCACCCCAACACACACGGCCCGGGATTCTGTCCTGGGAATGGGGGGACAGAGAGGGGGCAAATCCGGGATCCTGGGGGCAAATCTGGGGCGCAAGGTCCTGGGTACAAGGCTGGGGTGCTGGGTGCTGCTTTGCAAGGGCAGACAGACTGAGGGTTCCCGGGTGCAAATCTGGGGTGCTGGGAGCAAGACCAATGGCGGGGCAGGGCTGAGGGGTCCTTCTCCAAGGGGTCACAATGTCCCCGAGGGGCTCAGGATGTACCGGAAGCGTCCGGGAGGTCCCTGAGGGGCTCAGGAGGTCCCTGAGAGAGTCTCAGTGTCCCCAAGGGGGTCTCAGTGTTCCCAAGGGGGTCAGGATGTACTTGAGGGGTCCTGGAGGTCCCTGAGGGGGTCTCAGTGTCCCTAAGGGGGTTGGGAGGTCCCTGGAGGGGTCCGAAGGTCCCTGAGGGGCTCTCAATGTCCCCAAGGAGCTCAGGGTGTGTCCAGAGGGGTCTGAATGGCCCAAGGGGCTCCGGAGGTCCCGGGGGGTCCCAGCCCAGCCCACCTTGTCGATGAAGGAGGCGAACTTGTTGTTGAGCGTCTTGATCTGCTCCTTCTCCTCCTTGCGCACCCGCTGGATGCTGGGGTCGATCTCCAGGTTCAGGGGGGTCAGCAGGCTCTGGTTGACGCTGACGGCCGCGATGCCGCCGCCTGCACCCGGTGCAGCCCCGGCACCCCGGTACAGCCCGGCCCCGAAGCGGCTCCCGCCGTAGGCGCCGAAGGCCGAGGCCGCGCTCATCCTCACGGCCGGGCCCGCCGTGTACGAGCGGGAGCTGAAGGAGCGGCCGGGGACGGCGGAGCTGCCGCTGCTGCGGACGCTCTTCCTGGTGATGGTGACCGACATGGTGACACGGGCCGGGGACAGAGGTGGGCGGGGGGCGGCAAGTGGGAAAGGAGGTTGGAAAGTGGGGAAGGAGGCTGGAAAACGGGAAAAGAAGTTGGAAAATGGGGAAAGGAAGTTTTAAAGTGGGGAAGAAGGTTGGAAAGTGGGGAAGAAGGTTGGAAAACGAGGAAGGAAGTTTTCAAACGGGGAAGGGAGCTGGAAATGGGCAAGAAGGTTGGAAAATGAGCAGGAAAGCTGAGTGGAGGTTGCGAGCTGAGCGAGAAGGTTGCGAGAGGGTTGCAAAAGGGTTTGCAAAAGGTTTGCGAGCAGGCTGCGCTGGGTCGGCCGCGCTGGGGCTGGAGCAGCAGGAGCAGGAGCAGGGCGGTTGCTGTCGGCAGCAGCAGCGGGGCCGGCAGAGCAGGGCCCGCAGCGCGGGTGGGTGCGGGGGGGCCGGCGGGGCTGGGGCGGCAGCGCTGGGGTTGGCGCAGCCGGGCTGGAGGCGGCGGCCCGACCGGCAGGACGGGTTGGGGGGGCCGGTCGGGGCGGGGTGAGCGGCTCCGGTTTATATCCCCGAGCGGGGGGAGGGACCGGCGGGGGGGCCGGGGCAGCCCCGGGAAGCGGCACCTGCTGCTGCGCTTTAACCCCTTCGGGGGACCCGTCGGGATGCGCCGGGATGTACCAGGACCCGCCGGGATGTACGGGGATGTACCGGGATCCACTGAGATGTGCCGGGACCCGCCGGGATCCACTGGGATGTGCCGGGACACTCCGGGATGTACCGGGATCCACTGGGATGTACCGGGATCCACTGGGATGTGCCGGGACCCGCCGGGATGTACCGGGATCCGCCGGGCCGGGGCCGGACCGCGCCCCCCGGCTGGTTCCGCAGGCGATGGGGACAGAGAGGAGGGGAACGGGGGGTAGGGGACGCGGGGGTGCTCACCCCAAAAGCCGGTGTCTGGTGCCCCACTGGAACCCTGAGCCCCCAGGGCGTGTCCCCAGCCCCATGTCCCCAGCCTACATTCCAAGTTTGTGTCCCCAAGCCCATGTCCCAAATCTAGAACCCAGACCTGCATCCCCAAGCCCCTGTACCCCCCCGTTGTGCCCAACCCGTGTCCCAGATCCCCTGTTCCAACCCACATCCGATCCAGCCCTGCGTCTGTCCCCCTGCCCGCAAAACGGGGGAAACCACCAAAATAGACCTTGGGCTGGGCCGGCCCGGCCCGGGCTCGTCCCGCACGGAGCAGCGGGCTCTGGGCCGGACCGCACCAGGCACCCGCACCCATGGGCGCCCTTTGGGGCTCGGTTGGGTTTATTTGGTCTTGGGGTGGTTGTGGCTCAGGGGGTGACCGGGAATGTGGGATAAACCCATGGTGACCCCTCCTCATTCAGCCCCCGTCTCCCCAGGGAGGTCTGTTCATCCCTCCATCCATCCCTCCATCCCTCCATCCATCCATCCCTCTGTCCCTCTGTCCCTCCATCCACCCCTCCCCCCCGGGACAGACCCACCCCCCGTCCTGAATCCCCAGCCCCCCCCCAAGTCCAGCGCTTGGATCAGCCCCCCCTTGTTGAAGCACGCGGGGGTGGGACCCTCCCGAGCCCCCGGCTTTGCACGGGGGGTCTCAAAGGCCCCCAAAGCTGGGACGTGTGAGAGGGGACGGGATTTGTCCCCCCCCCACCCGCGGGGGCTGAAAGCGGCCGCGGCCCGGGGGGGAGCTGGGAGGTTATCCCGCCCCCCCGGGGCCTCTGCACCCCCGGAATCTCTGCCCCCCCCCGGAGATCGCTCCATCCCCCCCGGAATCTCTGCCCCCCCGGAGGTCGCTCCATCCCGCCCGGCTCCTCTTATCACGCAGGAATTTGCATTCCAGGCAAATACCTCCCTCCCCACTGAGATACCGGGGTAGGGGGGGCTGGCGCCAGGTCCCGGCAGGACCCCCCGACCCCCCCCCGAGCCGGCAGGACAAGCTCAGTCCTGGACCAGAGGCCGAGCCCACTCTGCTTCGTCCCCTTCCCGGGGGACAAACTGGACAGGGAGGGGGCAAAGGAACGTCCCCGCCACCCCAAAAAGCCGCCCTGGGGGAACCCCGAATCCACTCATCCCACGGGTGGGTGGTCACGCCGTGAATCCCCCACGCCGGTCACCCCGTGTACAGACCCCCCGGTGCCCCCCACTTCCCCGGGGGGAGGGCGGCGGGTCCGGCCGCAGCTCCATCGCTCAGGAACGCAGCGGGACTGGAGCCCTGGGGGGACGGGGTGTCCCCGGGGTGTCCCCGGGATGTCCCCCTGGTGTCCCTGGGGTGTCCCCATGGTGTCCCCGGGGTGTCCCCATGGTGTCCCCGGGGTGTGCCCATCGTGTCGCCATGGTGTCCCCGTGGTGCCCCCACGGCCCGGGGGACATGGGGGTGGGTGGTGGCCCTGGGGGGTCGGAACCGCGGGACCCCCCGCTCGGCAGCTCCGGCTCCTCCATTTCCTCGTCCCCGCTCGTCCCGTCCCCCCCGCGGTGTCACCCTCAAAGGAGCCGAAATGGCGCAGCTTTGGCAGAGGGACAAACCCCGCGGCGGGAGCGGAGCCTGGGGCGGGAACGGGGCAAAACGGGGCGGGAACGGGGCAAAATGAGGCAAAACGGGGCGGGAACGGGGCAAAATGGGACTGGAACGGAGCAAAGTGGGGCGGGAACGGGGCAAAATGGGTGAGGAACAGAGCGGGAATGGGGCAGAATGGGGCAGAATGGGGCGGGGGTGACCAAGGGGACGCCGGGACAGGAGACGGGGACAGAGCCCCAGGTTGCCCAGGGAGAAGGGGCCGGGATGGGCCCCCCAAGCCGCCGCGGGCACCGGCCCCCAGCTCTGACTCAGCCCCTCTCGGCCCGGCCAGAGCAAACACGGGCAGCGCCGGGAGCGGCCCCGCCCGCGCGTGTGTCCCCCCGCCCTGCAAAGTGCAAAGGTGCGGGGTTGTGCACGGCGGGGGGCGAGAGGGTCTGGTTGTGCAAAGGTGTGTTTGTGCAAGGGCTCGTGCAACGCGCCGGCGCCTGGAAACGGGCGCTTGTGCAAAAGTGCGCGGTTGTGCGAGGGGCGCGGTTGTGCAAAGGAGCGTGTTCCTGCACGGGGGCACGCTCGTGCAAAGCTGCGTGCTCGTGCAAGGTGCGCGCTTGTGCGCGGCGCATCCCCGTGCGGGGTTCCCGCTCCCGAGCGCTGCGGCGGGGTGACCCCCCCCCAACCCAGGACGCGCCGGGTCCCCCCCCAGAGCCGCCGCTGTGACCCCGCGGACGTGCCCCCCCCAGCCCGCGGGGCCGAGGCTCCGCAGATAACGCTGGAATTTCCCCCCCCCGCGATGCTCCGGTCCCGCCCTGGATCAGCCCCGGGGCGATAAGCGCTGGGGGGGAGCCCGGGAGACACAGAACCCCCAGCGGGGTGTCCCAGGTCTGGGGGGCTGCCCCGGGGGGGTATGCCTGGGTCCCCCCTCCCACCTGGGGGAGCCCGGGCAGGATCCTGGAGCGGTTGGGAGGGACGACCCCCCGGGCCGCGCCGGGACTGTCCCCACGTCCCCGAGGGGAGACCCACACCGACCCCCACCCGGGGCCTCTGAGGTCTCCCCTACTTGTGACGCCCAGGGACACGGGGGTCCTGCCACCCCCAGGGTGGGGGGATGTGGGGCTGGCGTGCAAAGGTGGGGAGAGCTGGAGCTGGGGGGGGTCCCCAAAACGTGCGGAACCCCCCAAAACATGTGGGACCCCCAAAAACATGTGGCGCTGAGCCTCGTCCCTCTGCCCCAGGGCCCCCCAGGTTATGGGGCAGCCCCCCACCCTGCACCCCCCAAGAACAAAGCGTTGGGCCGGCTCCAGCCCCACCTTCCCGCGCGGGGCCGGAGCGGGGCCGTGGGGAGGGGCCGTGGGGCCGCCCCCTCCTCGCCCTGCTATAAATCACGCCCGTCCCTCCGTCCGTCCATCCGTCCGGCTCCGTCCGTCCGTCCGGCTCCGTGGTCCCGCTCCGCTGCCCCGCACCATGAGCTACTCCCGCAGCACCGTGTACTCCAGCACCCACCGCTCCGGCCCCCCCGGCTCCAGCAGCGCCCGCCGCTTCGCGCCCCTGGGCAGCGCGGCCAGCGTGTATGCTGGGGCGGGGGGCTCGGGCTCCCGCATCTCCGTCACCCGCACCAGCACCCTGAGCAGCTCGGGGGGCGGCTATGGGGGCGGCTATGGGGGCGGCTATGGGGCCGGCCTGGGGGGCAGCGTGTTGCTGTCGGGCTCCGGTGTGGTGGCCAACGAGAAGGAGGCGATGCAGGAGCTCAATGACCGCTTGGCCACCTACTTGGAGAAGGTGCGGAGCCTGGAGCAGGAGAACCGGCGCCTGGAGGTGCAGATCCGCGAGGTCATGGCCAAGAGAGGCCCCAGCACCCGGGACTGGAGCCACTACTGGGACGTCATCGAGGAGCTGCGGGACAAGGTGGGGTCCCCACGGCCCCGTGGCGTGCGCGGGGTCCCCAGCGCGGGTGGTGGCAGCGGGGGGTTAAGCATTAACCCGGCGGGTGGTGGGGCTGGGTGGACTTTGCACCCCCAGGATGTCACCGGTGTGCGGCTGGACGCCCCTGGGGGCTTCACTTGGGGGGTGAAGGGACATGACCAAGGGCACGGGGCAAGGCGGTGTCAGAGGGTCCAGTGAGGCCCACACCCTCCAGCGCCACCTTCCCAAGGTCACCCAAACCCCAGCCACGCCCGGCCCGGACGCCTGGGTCCCCTCACATGAACCCCCCTGCTTTATCGCGGTTTTTCCGGGGCGAGGTTCCCCCACCCCCGCGGAGCGCGGCGGCTGCCAAGGTGGCACCTGCGCGGGTGACGTGGTGACGTGGTGGCGGCGCGGGTGGCGGTGGTGGCGGGGGGGCCCGTGCCCCAGTGACAGTGTCGTGTCCGTGTGTCCGTCTGCCCCCCACACCCCCAGATTTTCGGGGCCACGGTGGACAACGCCCGCACGGTGCTGCAGATCGACAACGCGCGGCTGGCGGCCGACGACTTCAGGGTCAAGTGAGGGACGGGGGACGGGAACGGGGCGGGAGGGGGAGCAAAGGTGGGGTTGGAGTGGAAGTGGGGCCGGGACTGGGAATGGGAATGGGAATAGGGCTGGGAATGAGGTTGGGAATAGAGATGGGGATGGTAATGGGGACAGGGACAATGAATGGGGATGGGGACAGGGGTGGGAATAGGAGTGGGACAGGGATAAGAGCACAGATGGGGACAGGGACAAGGATGGGGATGAGGACAGGGATGGGATGGGATGGGATGGGATGGGATGGGATGGGATGGGATGGGATGGGATGGAGTTGGAGATGGAGATGGAGCTGAGAGTGGGGATGGGGATGGGACAGGGACAGGAGTACAGATGGGGACGAGGACAGGGCTGGGGCTGGAGATGGAGATGAGGATGGTGGGACAGGGATGGGATGGTGGGCAGGGATGGGATGATGGGACAGGGATGGGGATGGCGGGCAGGGATGGGATGGCGGGCAGGGATGGGGATGGTGGGCAGGGATGGGGATGGTGGGCAGGGATGGGGATGGTGGGCAGGGATGGGATGGTGGGCAGGGATGGGATGATGGGACAGGGATGGGATGGCGGGCAGGGATGGGATGGCGGGCAGGGATGGGATGGTGGGCTGGGCTGGCGGTCGGGGCCGCGGGCACTGAGCGCGGTGCCGCAGGTACGAGGCCGAGCTGGCCATCCGCCTGTCGGTGGAGAACGACATCGTGGGGCTGCGCAAGGTCATTGACGACACCAACATGGCGCGGCTGCAGCTGGAGGGCGAGATCGAGGCGCTCAAGGAGGAGCTCATCTTCATGAAGAAGAACCACGAGGAGGTGGGGGGGCCCGGCCGGGGGGGCGGCGGGGACCCTGCGGTGACACCCACTGGGGGGGGGCAGCGGGGACCCCGCGGTGACACCGGCTAGGTGGGGGGAATGTGGGGACGCCGCGGTGACACCAGCCAGTGGGGGGGACGGTGGGGACCCCGCGGTGACGCCGGTTGGGGGTGGGCAGCAGGGACCCCGTGGTGACACCGGCTGGGGGGGTGGGATGATGAGGACCCTGCGGTGATACTGGCCAGTGTGGGGGACAGTGGGGACCCCGCGGTGACACCGGCTGGTGGGGGGGGATGTTGGGGACCCTGTGGTGACACCGGCTGGGGGGGGGCGGTGTGGACCCCGCGGTGACACCGGCCCCTCGCTGCCGCCAGGAGGTGAAGAGCCTGCAGGCGCAGGTGGCGGACTCGGCGCTGACGGTGGAGGTGGACGCGCCCAAGTCGCAGGACCTGGGCAAGATCATGGCCGAGATCCGCGCGCAGTACGACGCGCTGGCCCAGAAGAACCTGGAGGACCTGGAGAAGCAGTGGGGGCGGCAGGTGGGGCCGTCCCCCGAAAACCTGCACCCGGGGTCCCCAGGACACCCATGGGGATTCTGCTCTTGGGGGTGTCGAGCCAAGGGGTGGGGACATGAGGGGGAACCCCAATGCAGGGAGTGTGTTCCCGGGGGTCCCCAGTGTGACATGGGGGCACCCCATGAGGAGCACTCGACCAAATGGGGTCCTGGCCCAAAAGTGGGGACACTCCTGGGAGACCCCCATCCCATAGGGGACCCCGAGACCTGGTGGGAACCTTCTCCAAGGGGTTCTTGGTCCAACATTGGGACCTTTCTGGGGTGACCCCATCCCACAGGGGACCCCAAGTGTACAGTGGGGACCTTTTCCAAGGGTTCTTGGTCCAACATCGGGGACATTCCCAGGGGAAACCCGTCCCAGGGTGACCCCCCGCGCCGGGCCCTTCTCCAGGCGGGTCGTGGTCCCTGGGGCCGTTTGGGGTGACCCCTGTCCCAGGGGCTTCTCCTCCTGGGGTGGCTTCACCCCCCATGCGCTGGGTGGGCGCTGACCCCCGACCCCCACGCGTGACCCCAAGATCACCGAGAGCACCATCGAGATCACGCGGAGCAGCAAGGACGTGGACACGGCGCGCAGCACCGCGCTGGACCTGCGCCGCACCGTGCAGACGCTGGAGATCGACCTGGACTCCCTGCGCAACCAGGTGCGTGCCCCGCGTCCCCTGCGTCCCCCGCGTCCCCCACGTCCCCATGTCCCCACGTTCCTGTGTCCCCCATGTCCCCCACATCCCCATGTCCCCGTGTCCCCCATGTTCCCCACGTCCCCCGCGCCCCTGTGTCCCCTGTGTCCCCCACATCCCCCGCATCCCTCGTGTCCCCCACGTCCCCAATGTCCCCATGTCCCCCGCATTTCCACGTCCCCCATGTCCCCCATGTCCCCACGTCCCCGTGTCCCCCGGATCCCCGCGTCCCCACGTCCCCCGTGTCCCCGTGTCCCCCCGTGTCCCCCGCGTCCCCACGTCCCCATGACCCGCGCCCCCGGCCCCGCGCGGGCTGAGCGCGCTGCGCTGTGCTGTGCAGAAGGCCGGGCTGGAGGCCGCGCTGCTGGAGGCCGAGAGCCGCTACGGCGCGCAGCTGGAGCAGCTGCAGGCGCTGGTGCTGCGCGCCGAGGCCGAGCTGGCGCAGCTGCGCGCCGAGCTGCAGCGCCAGGCCGACGAGCACCAGGCGCTGCTCAGCGTCAGGGACAAGCTGCAGGCCGAGATCGCGACCTACCGGCAGCTGCTGGAGGGCGGGGAGGAGTTCAGGTGAGGGGCGGCGGGGGCGGGGCGGCTGGGCCGGGACGGCGGCGGCGGCCCGCGGGACGAGCCCCAGGCCATGGGGCTGCGGGTCCCGCCAGCCGAGTGCTCTGGGGACAGCGAGGGGACAGGGGCGGCATCCAGAAGGGATGAGCCCCAGGTGACAGGATGTCCCAGCTCCGTCCTTCAGGACACTCTAGGGGACAGGGGCGGCGTCCAGAAGGGATGAGCCCCAGGCGATGGGGCTGCGGGTCCCGCCAGCCGAGTGCTCTGGGGACAGCTGGGGACAGCGAGGGGACAGTGGCAGCATCCAGAAGGGATGAGCCCCAGGTGATAGGGTGTCCAGGTCCCGCCAGCCGAGTGCTCTGGGGACAGCGAGGGGACAGGGGCGGCATCCAGAAGGGATGAGCCCCAGGTGACAGGATGTCCCAGCTCCGTCCTTCAGGACACTCTAGGGGACAGTGGTGGCATCCAGAGGGGATGAGCCCCAGGCGATGGGACATCCAGGTCCCATCAGCCACAACGCTCTGGGGGCAGTGAGGGGACAGTGGCAGCATCCAGAATGGATGAGCCCCAGGCGGTGGGACATCCAGGTCCCATCCTTCAGGGTACCCTGGGGATAGCAAGGGGACAGTGGCGGCATCCAGAAGGGATGAGCCCCAGGTGATAGGATGTCCCAGGTCCCATCACCCTCAATTCTCTGGGGACAGTGAGGGGACAGTGGTGACATCCAGCCGGGATGAGCCCAACATGCCGGGACGCACCAGCCCCATCCTCCAGGACCCTCCAGCTCCGTCACCTCTCGGTTCCTTGGGGTGACACTGAGAAGGGTGGGGGGGTGACACCTCCGAGGGGGGGGCACAGGGAAGGGGCATGGTGGGCTGTCCCCCCTCAGCCGCCCCCTGGTCCCCCAGCCTGCAGGACGCCCTGGAGAAGGAGACCACCAGCAGCACCACCCAGCGCAGCACCCAGCGGCTGTCGGACGGGAAGGTGGTGACCGAGACCAAGGAGGTGAAGGTGCGGACGTACTGAGCCGCCCGGGGGACCCCCGGCACACCGGGGACCCCCAGCACCCCAGGGACACCCGGCACCCCAGGGACACCTGGAACGCTGGGGACACCTGGAACACCGGAGACCCCTGGCACCCTGGGGAGACCTGCAAAGCCGGGGGGGGCCCCGGGCTCCCCCCACCAATAAAATGGCAATTTCACCCCTTGGGGAGATGTCTCATCTTGGTGTCTTTACCTTTCGGGTGAGGGAACAGGGATGGGGCTGCGGGGAGGGGGAAACTGAGGCACGAGGGGGCGGTGAGAGTCTGGAGAGCCTGGGGGGCGGACAGAGGGATAGACGGAGGAGGGACTGGCAGGTGGACAGGTGGGTGGTTTGATGCTGATGGGTGGGTGGACGGATGGATGGATGGGTGGACAGGTATATGGACAAATGGAGGGGTGGATGGATGGAAGGATGGACAGAAGGATGGATGGACGGATGGATGGATGGACAGACAGACATATGGATGGGGAGCTGGTAGGTGGGGTGGATGCAAGGCGGGGGTTGCGGCGGATGGACAGGCAGCCGGACAGAGGACAGACAGCCGCGGGGGTCATTCCCGAGCTCCGGCCGCTTCCCCGTGGCTGAGCCGCCGCTGCCGGGGGGGACACGGGGGACGGGGCAGCGGGTTGCGGGGGTGGCGCTGCACCCCGCGGCTCAGCCTGCAAGGCCGGGGTGCAACCAGGGGGTGCCGGTGCTCTGCACGGGGTGCCGGCGCTCTGCACGGGGTGCCGGCGTTCTGCACGGGGTGCCGGTGCTCTGCACGGGGTGCCGGTGTTCTGCACGGGGTGCCGGTGCTTTGCACGGGGTGCCGGCGTTCTGCACGGGGTGCCGGTGTTTTGCACTGGGTGCCGGTGTTTTGCACGGGGTGCCGGTGCTCTGCACGGGGTGCCGGTGTTTTGCACTGGGTGCCGGTGTTTTGCACGGGGTGCCGGTGCTCTTCACGGGGTGCCGGTGTTCTGCACGGGGTGCCGGTGTTTTGCACTGGGTGCCGGTGTTTTGCACGGGGTGCCGGTGCTCTGCACGGGGTGCCGGTGTTTTGCACTGGGTGCCGGTGTTTTGCACGGGGTGCCGGTGCTCTTCACGGGGTGCCGGTGTTCTGCACGGGGTGCCGGTGTTTTGCACTGGGTGCCGGTGTTTTGCACGGGGTGCCGGTGTTTTGCACGGGGTGCCGGTGTTTTGCACGGGGTGTCGGTGTTCTGCACGGGGTGCCGGTGTTTTGCACGGGGTGCCGGTGTTCTGCACGGGGTGCCGGTGTTCTGCACGGGGTGCCGGCGCTTTGCACGACGGCTCCGCACACCCAATGACGGCGCGGGCGGCACCGCCAAGCGCAGAATCAGCCGCTCCCACAGCCGGCCCCGCCCCTCTGGAAGGGGGCGGGCCGCTCATAGTCACGTGACGGCGCCATCCGGGTCCTTTGCCTTCTCTGCCTCTTCCCAACATGGCGGCCTCAGGTGAGCGCTGCGCGGCGGCGGCGGTGCCCGGCGGCCTCTGCGGGGCGCGGCCGGCGCCGATGGGGCTCCCCCGGACCGTGCCGGGACCTTCCGCTCCCCGGGGGGCTGCGGGGGCGGGCGGCAGCGGCGGGACCGGCGGGACGGGGAGCGGGCGGCGGGACCGGAGAACCGGCCTCCCCCCCCCCCCACACACTTCCACCCCGTCCCCTCAGGGCCAGCGCGCGCGGCCGCCGCCTCCCGCCCCCCCCCCCTTCCCCGCCTCCTGTTGGTGGGGGGGCGCGCGCCGCCGGCGGTGATTGACGTTCCGGGGGGGGGAGCGGGCGGGAGCAGATGGAAGGCTCGGGCGCGGCAGTGCGCAGGCGCGGGCGGCGGGGCGGGGGGAGCGGGGCGGCACCCACGTGGGTGCGCGGCGCGCACGCGGTCGGGCGGCCGGTACCGGGGGGGACGCCCCGGGCACCGGGGACGCCCCGGGCACCGCAGCCCCGCCGGCGCCGCTCCGCCTCCCGGCACCGCCGCGTACCCTTGAGTCTCCTTGCGGCCGACGGCGTGGGGGGAACAGGTCGTTTCTCCCTCGGGAACCGGCGGACGCACCGTGCGCCCCCCCCGCCGTGGCTTTGTCCCCCGCCCTCTGCTCCCGCCCTGATTCCCCGCAACATGGTGGTCGGTGCCGGCAGCAGGGGCGGCTCTTCCCGCCCCCCAGCCCGCGCTCAGCCGTTTTTCCATGCTTTCTTCTCCCCAGATAGCCCCCCCACTGGTAAATCCACCGCCCAGCGCCTTCCCCCTGGCCCCGAAGTGTCGGCCTTCGGGCCCTGAGCTGCTCGCTCCAAGCCGCGGCGCCATTTGGAGCCCGCTGGGGGGAAATGCAGAAACGCTTCCTTCTTCTGCCCCAGATCTCTGGGGTTTGCTGAGCTGCCGCGCTCCCGCCTGCCCGGAACCCGGCACCGCCACGGGCACCGCCTGCCGGGCTCCGGCGTGCCGAGGAGGCTTTGAAACAGGGCAGAGCGGTGAAACGGGCCTCGAGGCGGGCAAGGACGCGCTGCCGGGCGGTGAGCGCCACGCTTGGGCTCCTGAAGCCGCGGTGACACCGACACGGCCGCTTCGTGCTTCCAAAGAGACGGTTCGACGCCACACGCCTTCGTCCTCCTCCGCAGGGCAGGGCGGGCGTCGCTGCTGCCCTGTTCCCCCAGCTGTGCGGGGCTCAGCCCCAGGGGAGGTTCTTGGGGCCGATTGCAGCCACACAACCCACTGAAGGTTCCACGTGTGCCATTCGGTGCCAGAATAACACCTCAGCCTGTCCCGGGGGGCTCAGCTGCCCTGGCAGGGTTAAAACGCGCAGAAGGGGCAGCTTTGCCCGGGTGGGGTGTCGGCAGGTGCAGCGACACCGTTATGCTGCAGCAGAAGCTGCTCCGCGCCGGCGCCGCCTGCGCGGGACTCGGCGACGGTTCGGTGTGGCCGGAGCAAACCCGGGCTGTGGGTTCTGGGGCCGCCTGCGAGCTGATCGGCGTCATTTGGAAAGGGGTTTTTGCCACGGTGGGGCGAGTAAAACACCCCCGGCCTCCCGTCCTTGGGAGCGACGCTCGCCTCGGCGGCAGAGCCTTCTCCTTCGCCTTTTCCAGGCGGTCGCCGCTCTCCCGGCGTTTTTATCCGGCACTGACGTCATTTTTCCATGAGTTTCCCCCTGGCAGACGGAGCTTTGCGTTGTTCCAAAGGGCTGACGGGATTTACAGCCGCCGGCCTTTGCCTGCGGGTAGAACAGCGTGCGCTGAAAACCGGCGGCGAAATGTGGGGGGCCCGGAGGTGTTTGCAGCCGCGGGTGACGAGGCCCCTGGGCAGCACCTGTGCCTTGTCACCCCCTGATACGGCCACCAACGCGGCGCTGGGGGGCTGGAAAGCGTCCCCCCGGGGTCAGCGGTGACGATGGAGCAGCTCCGTGTGGCTCAGCCATCATGGCTTTGCCAGAACCTCGGGGTTAAGGGTCATTTTTGGGCTCAGCTCTTCTCTGACCCCGCCAGAGTCCTGAGGGACGTTGGGAGTGACAACCTGGTGACAGTGTCAGGACAGGAGGTGCTGGGAGCTCCATCTTCGCAGGGTGCGGTTCCGCGCTGCCTTGGAACCCGCGCTCGGCCTGAAGCGGGAGAGCAGCGCCCGTGGGGCGGGGGCTTGGGCTGGCACGGGGTCCCGGTGCCGCGCACGGGCGGTCGATCCATACGCGCGCTCCCGTTTCCCTGCTGGCAGTTGGCGTTGGCGCTGGCGCCGGGATTTTGGTGGGATAAAAGCGCGTGAAGCCATGCGGTGAGCAGTCCCTCCACTCCGCGCCCTGCCAGGCGAGCGGCGGCTAATTAGAGCCCGCAAACGAGCAGCCTGCGAAACTCCCGCGTCTATTCTTGTCGTCATTAGGGCTGCCGCAACCTTTCCTGGTTAATGACCGCCCTCCCTGGCCAGCCGCCCGGGCAGCGATGAGCCGCCCGGAGTCCGCCCGTCCCCAGTCTGTTATTCCATCTCAGCGCAGATGGGAGTGCGTGTTTCCAAAGCCATTGGCGCTTTTGCTGGAGTGTCTCCTACAGCAGCTGCTCTTGCCCTTTTCTGTGGAGAGAAGAGCTGAAGCGCTGCCAGGGGGTTTCCCGGGGCCGGGGGTCTGACCCCAGGGCTCTGCCCGCGAAGGTTTTGGGGTGAGGGTGCGATTCTTGCAGGTGAAGGTGCTGGTTTTGCGGGCGAACGCGCAGATTTCGGAGGCAGAGGTGCTGTTCTGCGGGTGGGAGCACCATCGGCTCCTGCTCTGCCGTCGGTGCCGCAGGGTGGCAGCAATTCCCGCTGCAAGGGGAAGGAGAAACCCAGCACACGGGATTCTGCAAGCTGCACCATAACCTGCCTTCCCATTGATACCGCGCGTCCCCGGCGCCACGGGAGGCGTCGCGGCTGCGGGACGGGCTCCAGCCGTGACAAATACACGCGCTGGGGCTGCGACGGAGCCCAAAAATCCCCACGCTCCCCGAGCCGGAGGGATTTGGGGGTTTATGAAGGTGTTGGTGAGGCCGGTCGGATCGGGCTCCGGGGGGATCCCGGTGGCCGCGGGACCGTTGTGCCGCGCTCGCCACGTCTCGTCCCCCGTGCACGTGTGGTGGCGTCTCTCCCACCTCCTCCCCCCAAAATAAACATACCCCGGGGGTTTGTGGGTACGGCTGACCCCAAAAGTGTGAAGTGTGAGCAGTGGAAGCTTTGGTTCTCAGCCGCGATGAATTCGAGGCTGTTCATCCCTTTGGAAGTGGAAAATAAGCTGAGATGGGTGGCCGGTGTCACGTCCCGCTGGCCCAGACGGCTCCTCCTTCCCCGCCCTCCAGACCCGGGCGGCTCTGGGCATGGCTCACCCCGTCCCCTGTTTTCCCCCTCAGCAAAGAAGAAGAACAAGAAGGGCAAGACCCTGACTCTGACGGACTTCCTGGCGGAGGACGGCGGCGGCGGCGGGGGCCCGACCTACATCCCCAAGCCCGTCAGCTGGGCCGACGAGACAGACGACCTGGAAGGAGACGGTACCGGCACACCCAGACGTGGCTCAGTTTTGGTTTTCGGGGAGTAATTAAGCTCGGAGAGCAAATCGCAGTTCTTGTTAGGAGCGAGACTCGCGGTCTGGCCAAGGGGAGGGAGGTTCTCACCCGCGCGGGGAACAGAAATGGGATAAAAGGGCTTTTTGTTGGTGTAACCAGAGCAGAGAAAGGGGAGGGCGGGCGGGTTCACCAGAGCCCAGGACTTCACCGGCCATCGCCGCGAATTCTCCCTCTGCAAACATTCGTACCGAGCCGTGGTATTTTTCCATGAGATGGGCTGCGATTCAAACAGGAATTAATCCTGGAAAGGCTTTTAATGCGTTATTAAAGGTGGCGGGGTGAGATGGGCCGAACCGGTGCTCTCCGGCCTCCCTCGGTGTCTCCTTGGTGGCTGCTGGTGCCGATCGTTCACCCCGTTTCCCGTTTCAGTCTCCACCACTTGGCACAGTAACGATGACGACGTGTACCGGGCCCCTCCGATCGACCGCTCCCTGCTGCCCACCGCCCCGCGGGCCGCGCGGGAGCCCAACATCGACAGAAGCCGCCTCCCGAAATCACCGCCCTACACCGCCTTCCTGGGAAACCTGCCCTACGACGTGACGGAGGAATCCATCAAGGATTTCTTCAGGGGGCTCAACGTGAGTGACGCTCGGGGCCGTGGGCTGGGAGACTCCGGGGCTTCGGATCCCCGTTCCTGCTCCGTGAGGTGGTTCCTGCTTGAGGAGCTGGAGCGAGTTCAGAGGAGGGGACGGAGCTGGGGAAGGAGGCTGAGGTTGGATCTGGGGAACAGTTCCTTCCCCAAAGGGCTGTGGGGCATTGAGCAGGCTGCCCAGGGCAGTGCTGGAGTCGCCAGCCCTGGAGGGCTGGACAGACGAGGTTCTCAGGGACGTTTTAGTGCCAGCGTTGGCTGAATGGTTGGACTCGATGATCTTGAGGGGCTTTTCCACCCAGAACAATTCTGTAGTTTCTCTCTCGCCTTGCTGGTCTCACTTTTTTCCCCTCCTCTGCCTGTCTGGAATTTGCTGCCCTTTCTCAAATACAACCTCTTGAAGCGCCGCGGCCGCTGCTGAGGGGCTTGAGCTGGGCCCAGGGTGGGCCTGGTCCTCCGCGGGGCTTCCCCGCGGGAGCTCGCTCGGGACGTCCTCCCGTGGCGTCCTCCCGTCCTGCCGTGACAATGCTCTGTTTTCCCCGCTTTAAGAATTTCGGATCCCTGGGTTCGTTCGGGCAGGACGAGGGCGGGACAGCGCGCGGCGGTGGGTAACGGCCGTTTCCATCCCGGGAGGTCTCGCTGGTCGACGCGGCCGGAGCCGGCACGGGCCGCGCTGACGGCAGCAGATAGCTCCCGCGCCGCTGCCCCTCCGTTTTCCTTCTCAGCTTGTTTGTGTGGCCTTTCCTGCCTGCTGAGGCAGCATCCGCTCCCCCCGCAGAGCGGGAGCGTGGGCGAAGCTCCCGCCGAGCAGGAGCGCGCCCGGAGGCTGCGGCTTTGGCCACGTCCCGGCAGGAGAGTGAGCAGCGAAGCGGGGTGGCCCTCGCAGGGCACGTTTTGCTCCGCACCCCTCGCTCCTCCCTTCCCGGCCTCGCCGGCGCTGGTTCGCGCGGCGGCTCCTGGCGTGCGGCTCGTCTGAGGGCGATTTGTGCCGGCACGTGACGAGCTGCGGGTTTTCGGGGCTCCCAGCGGGGAATGAGCTGGGGCAGCTGAACTTCGGGACCCGCAGCGGGGCAGGGAGGGGCTGTCGAGGCGCAAGCGCGGGGGGGACATCTCAGAGGGCCTGAAGGGACACGGAGGGCTTCAAGCGCGACGTATCACACGTGACATACGACGTGGCAAAACCAGCAAGCTGTCCCTGCCCCCCAGACTCACGTTGACCACAAAAAGTCGTGGTGGAACAGATCCAAAACTGATTTTTGACAGGGTTTTTAACTCGGGAGCTTGGACGAGCTCCGGAGCGGGTGGGATGCGGAGGAGCCGGCGCGAGGAGCCCACGGCTGTGGGGTCAGAGGGTTTGTGGGCGCGGAGCAGCCGAGCCCTCCCGGCCCTTCGCACCCGTCCCCGCGGCAGCTGCTGAGATCTGCAGCTGGGAACCCCCCGATGGCACCAAATCCTCCGGGCGCGCGTCGGTGGCACTTTTGGTGTCTGTCGTGTGTTTGACAGGAGAGTCGAACCCCGTCACCGAGCGGATGAACTGGGTCCCTGATGGCGACGGGGTGTGTGGGTCTGGTAGCTCCATCCCAGCCCGTTGCGGAGCACGGGTCGTCACGCGCGTGTCCCTCTTCCCCTGCAGATCAGCGCTGTGCGGCTGCCGCGGGAGCCCACCAACCCCGAGAGGTTGAAAGGTTTTGGTTACGCCGAGTTCGAAGACATCGACTCCTTGTTCCAGGCGCTGAGCCTCAATGAAGAGGTGAGTCCCCCCGCGCGGCGGCCGGGCGGCGGGAGCCGCGCTCAGAGCAGGCGCCTCGCCGGCCACGCTCAGAGGCGTTTTCCTGCGGGGCGGCGGCCGGCCCAGCTCGAGAGATCTTAAACGGGGCAGAAAGTGCGTTTTAAGGCCATCAGCCTGTGTTCCACCAGCCACCCGCTCTGCGCTCGGGAATTGTCCCCAAGCCGGCTCCTCTCGCCCCCCGCGCGTCCTCAGGCCGTGGGGCTGATTTCTCCCTCTTTTTCCAGTCTCTAGGGAACAGAAGGATACGAGTGGATGTTGCTGATCAAGCTCAGGATAAAGGTTTGTATCCCGCCGCCTCGCGTCTGCCCTTCGCCTCGGCCCTCCCGGTCACCGCGTCCGGCGCCGGGCCGGTGACCAGCCCCGCTAAGGAGGGGACAAACTGCTGTCGGCACCGCCCCAAGCGCCACGTCTGAGCGCTGCTGCGGCCAGGCCACGCTCGGCTCCCTCCGGCACTGCTGGAGGCCCCGGCCGGGATGTTTTACCCGCCGGCACTTATCTAACGGTTCCTCCCACGCCCCGGACTGTCCCTATCGCGCTAATTGCCTTGGGCAAGGGCTTTGCAAAGCGTCGGCGGTTCCGCTGATAGCGGGCGGCGAGCTGGGGAGGCCGGGCTGTGCTCCCGCTCGGCCGCTCTCCTCCCGGTGAGCTGCAGTGTCCTCCCTCCCCGGCAGATCGCGACGATCGCTGCTTTGGCAGAGATCGGGATCGCTTCCGCGACTCGGAGAGGTTCGAGAGCGACTGGAGGGCCCGTCCCGCCGCCAGCGACAGCTTCGACGATTACCCGCCCCGCAGAGGCGACGACAGCTTCGGGGACAGTGAGTTGGCAGAAAAGTCACGCCGTTCCCTCCGTCGCCGTCCTGAAGCGGCGGCTGCGGGGACCTGCGCGGTGACACAGGACTCGGGCCGCCGCTTCGCTCCTCCCCGGCACACGGATTTCCTGCCAGACTTGGTGGCCGCTTCCTCTGTGTCTGTAGCCCAAAGCCAAATCTACAGCTTTCTGTCCGAACAGCCACTTTTCTGTGGCTTCCCCTGAAAATCTGCGTTATCGTGGTGCTCAAGGGCGGTTTATTCTGCTCCGTGTGGTCGGACGCTGGCACAGCTCGCTCCCCGGTTCCGTTACCGTCAGGGCGCCGTCTCTCAGCTGCGTTTTCCCGCTTTGTTAAGGGGTCAATGACTCTCTAGCAACGAGCGCCAGGAAGTCAGTACAGCGGGGCGCCGGGTTTCTCCGAGCTCACCCCCTCGTCCTCCACAGGGTATCGGGACCGCTACGACGATCGGTATCGCGATGGCCCGCGGAGGGACATGGACCGCGGCTTCGGGGGCAGGGACCGCTACGATGACCGCAGCAGGGACTACGACCGAGGTGGGTGTCCCCGGGGTCACGGCGGCGGGTGGCACGGGGGGCCCAGCGCCCGGTTCCCTCCTGCCTGGGGGGGGCTGTGCAGGATGAGCTCTTGCGCTTCCTCCCCTGGCGACTCGGATCCCTGGCCTTGCTCTCGTCCTCACCAGAGCCCAGCTCGGCCTGGGTTTGAATGTGAGGCCGTCGTGTTACAAAGACACCGGCCTGCAGCGAGGCGTTGGATGGACTGGGACTCGCTGGATTAACTGGGAAGGGCTTTTCCTCCCGCAGGCTACGACTCCAGGATAGGCAGCGGCAGGAGGGCGTTCGGCAGCGGCTACCGCCGGGACGACGACTACCGGGGCTGCGGCGACCGCTACGACGACCGCTACGACCGGCGGGACGACCGCATGGATCGCTGGAACTCCCGGGACGACTACGGCCGGGACGATTTCCGCCGCGAGGACAGAGGTGAGGGCTCGGGGCGGGGGTCCCGGCCGCCCCGGCCCCGCTGAGCGCGGCTCGGGGTGCGATGTGCGCTCGCTCGGCGTTTCTTGCTCCGTGGCAGGTCCCACGCAGAGGCCGAAGCTGAACCTGAAGCCCCGGAGCGCTCCCAAGGAGGAGGAGGCCGCGGTGGCCCCCGCCGCCCAGTCCAGCCGCGCCGCCTCCATCTTCGGGGGGGCCAAACCGGTGGACACGGCCGCCCGGGAGCGCGAGGTGGAGGAGCGGCTACAGAAGGAGCAGGAGAAGCTGCAGCGGCAGCTGGAGGACGATAAGAGGATAGAAAGACGGCCCCGAGAGAGGTGGGTTGGGGTGGGGGCTTCTGCCTTAAACCCCACACTGGGAGATGTCCTGGT
Source organism: Columba livia (assembly GCF_036013475.1). Lineage (NCBI taxonomy): Eukaryota > Metazoa > Chordata > Aves > Columbiformes > Columbidae > Columba > Columba livia. Next base: position 234,336 of record NC_088630.1, on the reverse strand, counting down.
GGTGCTGGGGTCCCTTGGGGATGGTTTGAGGGGCACAACGTCCATCCTGCCGCATCCTTCTCTTCCCCCTTGACCCTTCCTCTTGGCAGCCGTGCCGATGACACTTCTCGGGTGCTCTGAACCCCCCTGCTCATCTTCAACCTCCCCAAAATAACGCGGCTCACCCCTTCCACCGGCACAGGCATCCCAGCTGGCGCAGCGAGGAGAACCAGGAGCGGTCGCGGACGGGGAGCGAGTCCTCGCAGACCGGCAACTCGGGCCCCCCCGGCACCTCCGTGGGAACCGGCCCCACGGGCAGGAGTGAGTCCAGCGCTGGGTGACCCCGACCTGGGCCGCGTCCCTCGTCACCCCCTGCAGCTCCCGTGTCCCCCCGCAGCCACGCGAAGGCGGGAGAGCGAGAAGTCCCTGGAGAGCGAGCCGCTGGCCAAGGAGGACGACGCTCCGTCCCCCAAGGCCAAGGAGGAGAAGCAGCCGCTGAAGGTGATGCCTGCGCCCCCCCCCAAGGAGAACGCCTGGGTGAAGCGCAGCAGCAACCCCCCCGCCCGCTCCCAGAGCTCGGATTCGGAGCAGCACTCGCCCACCAGGTTTGCGCCAGGGGGCAGAAAACGAGTCCCCGGCTTAACCCCCCAAGCTGTGCCCCCCCCAGTCCATCCAGCCCCCCAGCAGCAAACAGCTCCCGCTCCTCCACCGGCCTTTTTATCCTCCTCGCAAGCTTCTGATGCTCATCACCATTTCCCCCCCACAGCAACCAGACAGCACCGAGCCCCCCCTTGGAAGACGGGACCCCCCCCAAGGGCACCCACAGGAGAGGTGAGACCCAAATCTGCGCAGACAGCCCCCAAAAAACACCCCCGGTGGGGGGAAAGGGCGCGGAGCTCCTGGTGGAGGGGGGGGGTGTTCGGGGGGGCTCGCTGACACCTCCCCCCCTTTCCTGCCCCAGGAGATGAGAACAAGCCGGACGGGGGACGGGACGGCGGCTCCAAGGCCCGAAGCGTCAGCTCCAACCGCGGCCCTGGGGATTCCGATCGGTGGGTGATGCCGGGGGGTCCCCTGCGCTCCCCAGCCCGCGATTCGGGGTGCCACCCCCCGCAGCTCAGCGGAGCCGGGCTCTGGGATTAAACCCCGGGCTGTGCTTAAACCCCACTGCCCTCCTTAGCCCTGGGTTTGCCCTCGAGGCCGCGTCTCCCCAGTCTGGTACCGGCCGATGGGAACTGGAGCCGGCTGGGAACTGGAGCCGGCTGGGAACTGGAGCCGGCTGGGAACTGGAGCCGGCTGGGAACTGGAGCCAACCGGTGTCTGTTGTTGCAGGAAGGAGAGCAGGAAGGATCACGACTCGCGACCTGCGCCTGAGCCAAAGAAACTGGAGGAGAACCCCCCCTCCGTGAGTGCCTGTCGGGGGCTGTGAGCCCGGACCCCCACGGGGGTTCTTCTCAAGTTCGTTGTTTCCGTTTGAATCGCGTTTGGGATTTGGGGTCACGAGCGTCCCCCCCGTTGCAGTTCAGCCACGCCAGCAAATACGCGGCGCTCTCGGTGGACGGCGAGGACGACGGTGACGATGAAGAGTGCGCCGAGTGACCCCCCGCGCCCCCCGCCCGCCGCAGGATTGAAATGCAAACCCACCAAATGCTCTATGGAGACGAGACGGAAATAAACGTGACCCCCCCCCCCGGACCCTGTCGCTTCTTAAAATGAAACGCGAAGTGCCCCAAGTGAGGAAAGCGGCGCGTTCCGGGGGGACCCCGGGCGGCTGGGGGGGCGCACCCCCGACCCCCCAAAGGGGAGGAATTGGGCAACTTGACCCTCAGTGAATGCCCCCCCTCCCCCCCCGAGGTAGGGCTGCGACCGGGGGGCTGGATTTTGGGGGTTCTGCTGGGGTGTCGGACGTGGGCTCTGGACCCCGCCCAGTCCGTCCCTGGGAGGTACCGGCCCCCCTGGCCCCTCCTCCTCCCCCGCTCAGGGGTGCCCCCCCTCACCCCCCGCCCCCCCCTTTTCCAGGTACAGCGCCCCAGACTCCCAGAGCAGGAGTTGTGCCCCCCGTTGTGCCCCCCATGAAATACTCCCAGTTTTTCCTCTTTTAGCCGAATTTCGCCGTCACCAGCTCGCCGGGACGGCACCGTCACGCTGACACTCGCACGGCGGGGGGGCCCTAAACCCCCCCCTTTTCCCTTTAATTTGGGGAGGAAAGGGGGGGACACCTGCTCTGCCCCCCCAGCACCTCCCAGTGAGGTTGGGCTCGTTTTAGCTGGTTGGAGGTGAAGGGGACACGGGGGACACGAGGGGCCAGTGCCCCCCCCGGGGCTGGCTCCCCCCAGGGAAACCTGTAAAAATGTGTACAAAATAATCTATGAACATTCTTTGTAACCGGGGGGTCCCGGCCGCGGCCCTGACTCTGCGACCCCCCCCCGGCTCATTTCTTCTGTTGTTTCCTCCAATAAAAGAATCTAAAACACCTTTTAATGCCCAAAGCCTTTTGCCCCCCCCCCTATTTCCCCCTCCCCATTTTTCCCCCTTTTTTTCTTTCCCCCCCCCCCCCGTCTCTGGGGGGTCCCCAAGGGCTGGAGCCCCAGCCGGGTGTCCCCTGCACCCCCACCCCTCCCTGCCTTGGGGGCCCCAGATCTCGGCTGCCCCGGTGCTGCCCCCCCGTCCCAGCCCGTGGCCCCCCCGCGGGGCGGTGCCGGTCCCGTTGCGGGGGGGGGTGGGGGGGGGGTGGTTCAGTGGGTGTTTTTTTTGTGGCCGTTTCCAAGATCTTTGGGAAAAAAAAGACACGGAACGCGGAACGCGCGGAACGGGCAGCGCATGGGCCGGGGGGGGGCGGCCGGGGGGGGCGGCCGGGGCTGCTGCCCGGGCCCCCCCGGAGCCACGAAGGTGCGTTCCCGGGGGGGGACCTCGTTCCGGGGGGACCCTCGTTCCGGGGGGGCCCTCGTTCCGGGGGGGCCCTTGTTCGGGGGGGCCGCTGTGGTGGGTCCGGGGGACGGCGCTTCAGCCCTTGCCGGGGGGGCTGGCGCGGGGGGGTTGAACCCCGCCGAGGGCGTTTCGGGGTGTGCTGGCGGGGTCGGGGCGGGGGGGCCGAGCTGCCGGAACCAGGAAGAGCCGCGGTCGCCGTCACCCCCCCGGCCGGGACGGGGACACCCCCGGGGACCCCGAGACCGGCGGCGGGGCCGGACCCCCCCCGCGGGGCCGCCTCTGCACCCCGACCCCCTCCCTGCACCCCGAACCCCCTCCCTGCACCCCGATTTCTGTCCCCGCCCCCAAACTGCGCCCTTGCACCCCAGAACCCCCTCCCTGCACCCCAGTTCCCTTCCCTGCACCCACACGGTCCCTGTAGCCCCCCCACTCCCCCCCGTGCCCCGGCGGCCCCGCAGGGGTTAACGGGCCGGGGGGCGGGGGAGGAGGAGGAAGAGGAGGCGGCACCGGGGGGCAGCGGCTCCTTCGCTCCGGCCGCGATCACCGGGACCGGCAGCGCCGGGGGGGTCCCGGCGCCATGAAGGTACGAGAAGGGGGTCTGGGGGGGGCGCTATTTTTGGGGGTTCCCCGGGGGACACGGAGGCAGCGGCGCCGCCCGTGTCAGGACTGAGCCCGGCGTCGGGCGGCTGCCCCGGTGTCGCTGTCCCCCCCGGGTCCCCCCCGTGTGTCCCCCCCGTGTGTCCCCCCCGGCTCTCCGGGCACGGGAAGCGGCTCTTGTGTGCGCGGAAGCCGGGGCGGGTCCGGCCCATCCTCGGGCCGCCCGTCGGTCCCGGAGCCGCTCCCGGACCCCCCGAGCCCCTCCGGACCACTCCGGAGCCCCCCGGTCCCCCCAGCTCCCCCCGGAGCCCCCGGACCCCGCCATGAAGCCCCCGGGCGCGGTGGGGACGCTGCTGCGGGCGCTCGGTCGCCGCGATCGCACCGACACGGTAGAGCGGGGGGGCGGTCAGCCGTGGGGGGTCCCGCGTGGGGTGGGGACCCCGGGGAGGGGCAGGGGCGGGGGGGGCATTGCGGCGGGACCCCGCCCACAGTTGTCACCCCTGGTTTTGTGTCCTCCTCCCCACGCGTGACGCGCGTTGTTGCGGGCTCAGAACGAGGGGTTGGGGTTGGGGGGATCGCGGTGCCGCAGCCCCCCCAGCCGCTTTCCCACGCCCCCTCCGCTGTCCCCCCCACTCTCCCACGCCCCCCCTCCTCTTTTCCCACGCCCCCCTATTTTCCCCACTCTCCCTCTTTTCCCACGCTGTCCCCCCCCTTTTTCCCGCTCTCTCCCCTCTCCCACGCCCCCCCTCGCCCGTGGGAACTGGCGGGGCTGTCCCGGGGGGGTCGAGCAGCTCCCGCCCCCCCGGGGCCCCGTTTCCTGGGCTGGTCCCGGCCCCGCTTCCTGCGGGACACGGTGTCCCCGGCCGGGGGCCAGGACACGCGGGGGGGGCACGGGGGGGACACGGGGACCTGGGACACGCGGCACACGCTGCCGGTTCCCACGGCTCTGCCCCTCCCGTGGGGCGGCTGTGCCTCAGTTTCCCTCCGTGGGGCGTGGAGGGGGTGTGTGGGGCAGGGACAGCGTGTCCGTGTGTCCCTCCGTGCGTGGGGTGATCTGTGTCCGTGTGTCCCTCACAAATGGGTGACGTGTGTGTCCGTGCACCCATGGGGTGATCTGTGTCCGTGTGTCCCTGCGCCCCCACGCGGGGTGGGGGGGACACGGGGTCCCTGCGCCCCCTGCCCGTCCCCAGCGCCGTGTCCCCGCAGCCCCCCGCACCCCACAGCTTCCGGGAGAAGACGTTCCGGCGGGGGGGGGCCTGTGCCGCCTGCCGGGAGCCGCTCGGTCCCCAGGGCCTCGTCTGCAGAGGTGACCCCCCCGAACCCCCCGTGACCCCCCCGAATCCCCTGTGACCCCCCCGGACCTCCTCGGGACCCCCAGGACCCCCCGGGACCCACAACCCCACGGGGCGGGGATGCTGGGAAGGGGGCACTGGGGGGGGATGCTGGGGGGGGATGCTGGGCGGCCACTGGGCAGGGGGTGCGGGGGGGGATGCTGGGGGCGCTGGGGGCACCGGGGGTGCTGGTGGCCTGGACCGGTTCATCCTGGGCGTCCTGATGTCCCTTTTGCGCCCCCCCGCAGTGTGCAAGGTCACCAGCCACAAGAAATGCGAGACCAAGGTAGGGGGGCGGGGGGCGGTCGGTGTCCCCCCCACACTGTCCCCTCCTGGTCCCGGGGTCGGGTGGGTCACACGCAGCCCCCGTGTCCCCCCAGCAGGATCTCCGGGTTGGGGGGGGTCACATCGCCCGCGTCCTCCCCCAGGGCCCCCCCGTTGTGCAACGCCGGGCTTGGCCGGCGGCCCGGGCCGCAGCTGGACAAACCGCGGCACGGACGGACGGACACGGGGGGGCACAAGGGGCCAGTGTCCGCGGGGCTGGTCCGGGCGGAGCAGCGCCCCCCCCGCCCCCCCGGGACCAGCCTGGGGCCCGGGCGCCTGGGTTCCCCCAGTTTGTCCCCAGCCCGTGCCTCAGTTTCCCCGGGGGGGGGAGCGGGGATGGGGGGCGGGGGGCGCGTCTCTGCTTCGGGGGAAACTGAGGCAGGGGCGCTGGGAGCCGCCGCCCCCACCGCGGCCCCGCCCCCCGCCCCCCGCCTCAATCGGCGCCGCTGTCCGGCCGGGAGCCGCCCGGGGTCACCGCGGGGGGGGCGGGGGTCGCCGGGTCCCTCCCAGGCCGCGCGGTGACCCCCCCTCGCTCCGCACAGGTGACGTCGTCTTGCCACGCGCTGCCCCCCCCCGAGCTGGTAAGTGCTGGGGGGACCCCCCGTGTGTGTGTCCCCCCCGCCCCGTGTATGTTTCCCCCCCCCCGTGTGTGTGTGTCCCCGTGTTCCCCCCCGGCTGCGGGCGGGAACGGGGAAACTGAGGCAGGGCCGCGCGCCCCGCCCCCCCCGCGCACAGCCCGCTCTGCCCCCCCAGAGGAGGAACACGGCCCCCCCCGCGCGCCGCAGCGAGCACCTGGTCAGTGGCCGTGACCCCGTGTCCCCCCGGGACCCCCCGGGACCCCCCGTGACCCCCCGTGACCCTCTGTCCCCCCCAGGGCTCCACCAAGTCCCTCAACAGCCCCCGGCAGCGGAACACGCTGCCCAGGTACGGGGGGGGCGCTTGGGGGGAAATTGGGGGTGCTGGGGGGGACAGGAGGGTTGGGGGGAGTTGGGGGGGAATTAAGAGGTTGGGGGGGGCTATGGAGGAACAAGAGGGTCATGAGGCTCTTGGGGGGGATAGCAGGGTTTTGGGGTGCTGTGGTGGGGGGCTCAGGGCGATATGGGGTTGGCGAGCCTGGGGGTCATGGGATGCCATGGGGGGAGCTCAGGGGGCTTGGGGGGGGGGGAGACCGGGGGATTTGGGGTGCTGGGTGGGGGGCGATCCCAGGGTTGCAAAGGGGGGTGCAAGGGATGCTCCAGCGGGCGCTGTCCCGGGGGGGGGGCGCTGTCCCGGGGGGGTGCGCTGTCCTGTCCCGGGGGGGTGCGCTGTCCTGTCCCGGGGGGGGCGCTGTCCCGGGGGGGGGCGCTGTCCCGGGGGGGGCGCTGTCCGGGGGGGGGCGCTGTCCCGGGGGGGCGCTGTCCTGTCCCGGATGGCGCTGTCCGGGGGGGGGCGCTGTCCGGGGGGGCGCTGTCCCGGGCTGAGCGCGCGGCCCCGCAGGAGCTGCAGCCTGGAGCAGGTGCTGGAGCGGCGGTTCGAGTGCGACCTGACGTACGTGACCGAGCGGATCCTGAGCCTGCGCTTCCCGGCCGCGCTGGACGAGCCGCGCTACCGCGGGCACCTGCGCGACGTGGCCGCCCTGCTGGGCAGCCGCCACCGCGACCGCTACATGGTGCGGGGGGAGACGCGGGGACACGGGGGACAGCGGGACAGGGGGGACACGGGGGACAGCGGGACAGTGGGAACGCGGGGACACAGAGGACACAGGGACAGCGGGGAGACTGGGGACACGGGGGACAGTGGGGACACAGGGGACAGCAGGACAGGGGTGACAGTGGGGAGACCGGGGACACGGGGACAGCGGGACACAGGGGACAGTGGGACAATGGGGGGATACCAGGGACACCATAGGGACAATGGGAACACCAGGGGAATACCGGGGACACTGTGGGGATACCATGGGGATACCGGGGACAGTGGGGACACCAGGGCAGGGGGAGGTGGGAGCCCGAGGGGGCAGGATGGGGTGAGGATGCTGCGGCCTGTGGTGGCAGCATGGGGACAAGAGGCTGGTCCACGGGGGACATGGTGGGGACAAGAGGCTGGTCCACGGGGGCAGGACAGTGGGGTCCCCAAGGAGGATGGGGATGGGACATCAGGGTCCATGGGGACATGGTGGGGACGGGACAGTGGGGACGGTGGCGACAAGTGACAGGTTCGTGGGTCACTCAGCCCCCAACCCCTCACCCCCCCAGCTGTTCAACCTCTCCGAGAAGCGCCGGGACATCTCGCACCTGAACCCCAAGGTGAGGGGGGCTGGGGGTCCCGGGGGGGCTGGGGGGCTGGGGGTCCGTGGGGCTGGGGTCCCGGGGGGGCTGGGGTCCCGGGGGGGCGTGGTGCTGACAGTGCCCCCCAGGTGCAGGACTTCGGGTGGCCAGACCTGCACGCCCCCCCCTTGGACAAGCTGTGCTCCATCTGCAAGGCGCTGGAGGCCTGGCTGCGCGCCCACCCCCAGCACGTGGCCGTGCTGCACTGCAAGGTGGGGGGCACGGGGGGGCTGGGGGCATGGGGGGCTATGGGACATGGAGGGACTATAGGGGTCTGGGGAGCTATGGGGTTCATGGGAGGCTGTGGGGGGCTGTGGGGCCATTGGGGGGGCTTTAGGGGGCTGGGGGGACTATGGGGGGCTGTGGGCATCTGGGGGGGCTGTGGGGGGCTCAGGGCCCTATGAGCTGCCATAGGGTGCATAGAGGGAACTTGGGGGTCATGGGGGGAATATGGGGCCATGGGGGGCTCTAGGGGGCTCAGGGCACTATGGGGGGGCGTGGGGAGGTATATGGGGAACTGGGGGCCCATGGGGGGCTATATGGGGAACTGGGGCGGCCATGGGGATACTGGGAGGTGCTGGGGGCTCAGAGGCCGCCCCAGGTTGTCGGGGGGGCCCTGACACCCCCGCCCCCCCAGGGCAGTAAAGGCAAGACGGGCGTCATCGTGGCAGCGTACATGCACTACAGCAAAGTGTCCGCCAGGTACGGGGCACGGGGCAGTGGGGGGGTGGCTGGGGTGTGGGGGTGTCGGGGTCCCTGACGCCCCCCCCAGCGCTGACCAGGCCCTGGGACCCTGATGATGAGGAAATTCTGCGAGGAGAAGGTGGCGGCGCGCTGCAGCCGTCCCAGCGCAGGTGGGGCCGGGGGGGCTGGGGGCCATGGGGGGCTGTGGGGGGCATGGGGGACTTGGGGGGGCTGGGGGGCATGGGGGCCTGTGGGGGGCATGGGGGACTGGGGGGGGCTGGGGGCATGGGGAGCACGGGGGGCTATGGGGGTTGGGGGTCATGGGTGTCCGGGGGCAGCTGATGGACAATGGGGGCAGGTCCCCAACTCCCCGCCTGCATTGGGGTGCTGGAGCTGTTGGGGTGCTGGGGGGGTGGGTGCTGCCCCCCCCGTGCGGGTACATCACCCATTCGGGGGCTGTTCTTGGGGTTCAGGGGTGTTTGGGGGGCTCAGGGGGTTCAGGGGTTTCAGGGGGGGTCCAGGGGGGTGTTTGGGGGGCTCCAGGGGGGTGTTTGGGGTTTGGGGATTCAGGGTGTCCAGGGGGGTGTTTGGGGGGTTCAGGGGGGGTGCAGGGGGGTGTTTGGGGTTTGGGGGTTCAGGGTGTCCAGGGGGTGTTTGGGGGGTTCAGGGGGGGTGCAGGGGGGTGTTCGGGGTGCGGGGCGTTCAGGGGTTTCGGGGGGGTGCAGGGGGGTGTTTGGGGTGCGGGGCGGTTGGGGCTGCGGGCGCTGACCCCCCCGCAGGTACATCGCGTATTTCGGGGGGCTGCTCTCGGGAGCATCCGCATGAACAGCAGCCCCGTGTTCCTGCACCACGTGCTGCTGCCCGCGCTGCGCGGCTTCGAGCCCGGACACGGTCAGTGGGGGGGACCCCGATCTGCCCCCCCGATCTGCCCCCCCGATCTGACCTCCCGAAATCTGACCCCTCTGATCTGACCCCCCCTTTCTCAGGCTTCCAGCCCTTCCTGAAGATCTACCAGTCCCTGCAGCTCGTCTACACCTCGGGGGTCTAGTGAGTGTCCCCCCGTCCCTGTGCCTGGGGGGGGTCCCAGGGCGCCCCCTGGTCCTGACCCCCCCCCCAGCAGCATCTCCGGCCCCGGCCCCCAGAGTCTCTGCGTCAACCTGGAGCCCGCGCTGCTGCTCAAGGGGGACGTGATGGTGAGGGGGCGGCGGGCGTGCAAGGGCGTGCCAGTGGTGCAAGGGGGGGGTGAATGGTGCAAGGGGGGGGTGAATGGTGCAAGGGGGGGGTGTGAATGGTGCAAAGGAGCGTGCAAATAGCGCGATCGCTGTGCGTGTGCAGCGCGCACAAGGGTCGTATGGAGCGTTTGCAATGAGTGCGTGTGCAAAGGGTGCACGTTCAAAGGGTGCACGTGCAAGGGTGCAAAGGGTGCACGTGCAAGGGGTGCAAAGGGTGCGTGTGCAAGGGGTGCGAGGCGTGGAAGTGCTGGGGGTGTGTGGGTGCAAGTGTTGCACGGAGTGAGTGTGCAAGGGGGGAGTGTGCAAGGGTTGTAGCTGCACGGGGCGCGTGTGCAAATGGTGCACGTGGGGGGGGGTGTGCGTGCAGGGGTTGCACGGGGCGCGTGCGGAGGCGCTGCCCCGCGCACGCGCCCCGTCTGCCCCTCCCCCCAGGTGAAGTGCTACCACCGGCGCGCGCGCGGCGCGGGCGGCACGCGGTGTCCGCGCGCAGTTCCACACGTGCACGCTGCAGGGGGCGCGGCTGCGCCTGCGCAAGGACGAGCTGGACGACGCCTGGCACAGGTGGGGGGGCGGAGGGGGGGGGTGGATGGGGGGGGGGGGTCCCGGGGGTGGGGTTTGGGGGGCACAGGGCCGCCCAGGATGCCGCAGGACCCCTGGGGCGACCAGGAGGGTGCGCGGTTGTGGGTATGGGGGTCATGGGGGTTTGGGTGCAGGGAATGGGGGGTTTGGGGGGTGCAGGGGAGTGGGGGTGCAGGGAGCGGGGGTGGGGTGCAGGGAGGGGCGCTGTGCCGTGCCCCCCAACCCCCCCGTGTCCCCCAGACGAGCGCTTCCCCTTCGACGCCACCGGCGAGTTCGTCTTCTCCTCCGGCCCCGAGAAGATCAAAGGTTTGGGGGTGGGAGCCCCTGGCCCCCCCGGGACCTCCCCCCCCCCGGGCCGCCCCGGCCCCCCCCGCCGCACACCCACCCGCCGCCCCCCCAGGGTGGGAGGCCCCGCGCAGCCCCCCCGCTGTCAGCGTGGACCTGAGCGTCGGGGACCCCGCGGTGCGCTGGGACTCGTACGAGGGCTTCAACCTGCGCCACCAGGACAGCCTGGAGGGTACGGGGGGCGGGGTCCCCGGGCCCCCCCGCGGCACGAGGGTCACCCTCCCCGGGGCCCCCCCAGCTTGAGGGTCTCCCCCCATGGACACGTGGGTCCCCCACGTCCCCGCTATGGGCATCAGGGTCCCCCCATCCCCAGGCCCCCCCCGATCCCCAGGGTCCCCCCCATGGTCACACAGGTGTCCCCCCTCCTTTTTGGGGTCACATCCCAGCCACGCATGTCCCCCCCCATCTTCTCCCAGCTCCCTGCACTATGTGGGTCCACCCCATTTTTAGGGGGGTCCCAGCTCCTCGGGGTGGGGGGGGGTCCCCATGGTCCATGTGTTTGGGGGGGACCAGGGTGGTATGGGGGGGGTCACAGGAGGGCAGACACCCAGGGGCTGGGGGTGGATCCCCGGGATTTTTGGGGGGGGGGTCGGGGGGTCCCCGGGGTGCGGGGGGTGGATCCCCGGGGGTTTGGGGGTCCCGGGGGTTGGGGGTCCCGGGGGGTTTTGGGGGGGGTCGGGGGTCCCCGGGCGCGGGGGCCGGTCCCCACGCTGCCCCCCCCTCCCCCCGCAGATGTGTCGCACGCGCGGGGGCCGCTGGACGGCAGCCGTACGCGCGCGTGCAGAGGCCGCGGGCGCCCAGCCCCCCCAGCCCCCCCAGCCCCGGCTGGGCCAGCGCCCCCCCGACCCCGCCCGGCGGCCGCGGGACCCCCCCGGCCCGGCCGCCCCCCCCCACCGCCGCCGAGCGGCAGGAGCTGGAGCGGGCTGGAGCGGCTGCTGGGGGGGGGCGGCGGGCGGGAGGGGTCCCGCCGGGGACAGGGAGACCCCGATTCTGGAGGACGAGCACCCAGCAGCGCCCCCTGCGGCACCCCCGTGTCCCACGGGAACACGGCACCCTACGGGACCCCCACATCCTACGGCACCCCAACGTCCCATGGGTCCCCGGCGTCCCACGGCACCCCAACATCCCATGGGACCACAGCGTCCTATGCGTCCCCAGCATCCCATGGCACCCCAACATTCCAGGGGTCCCCAGCGTCCTATGGGACCCCAATAGCCCACGGGACCCCGACATCCTATGGGACCACAGCACCCTATGGGTCCCCAACATCCTATGCGTCCCTGACACCCTATGGGACCCCAATACCCCAGGGAACCCCAACATCCCATGAGTCCCCAACACCCTATGGGTCCCCAACATTTCTCGGGTCCCCAATGTCCCATGGGTCCCCAACATTCTATGGGCTCCCTACACCATATGGGTCCCCAACACCCATGGGACCCCAACATCCTATGGGTCCCTGATGTGCCACGGGACCCCAACATTCCAGGGGACCCCAACGTCCCATAGGAGCACAGCTCTCTATGGCCCCCCAGCACCCCACAGCCCCCCGGCCCCCCCGCTTTGCCGCCGGGCCAGCCTGGCCCCGCCCTGCTCCTGCCACCCCGCTATGGGGCCGAGGGTGGCCTGGGGGGGCCCGGGGGGGGCGAGAAGCGGGGGGTGCAGCGCTCGCTCTCCGAGGGGCTCCCCCCGTGTGGCTACGGGCGCCGGGGGGGGGGCTGCCTGCTGCTGGAGGAGCTGCCCCCCCCCTGCCCCTGCCCGGACTGCCAGGGCCCCCCCCCCATTTACGGGATGCACCTGGAGCGGGGGGGCGAGCGCTGGGGGGGGTCCCCTCGCCCTCCGGCCCCCGGCGAAGCGCTGGAGCCCCCCCCGTGCCCCCGCTGCGGCCGCTCCGGGTCGGGGGGGGCACGGGGGCCCCCCCGGGACCCCTACGGCAACGTGGGCTACGACCCCCCCGCGCTGGAGGCCCGCGAAGGCTACGGGATCCCCGGGCAGCCCGACCCCCCCGGTGAGGACTGGGGGCAAGGGGGAGCTGGGGGGGGGTCATGGGGGGCTGTGCCCATAGAGGGGCTTGGGGGGGATTTGGGGGGTGCTGGGGGGGCTCGTGGCCACGGGGGGGGGACTTATTGGGGGTGAAGCAGCTATTGGGGTGTATTGGGGGTTATGGGGGCTGGGGGGGCTCACTGGGGTCTCATCCTGTTCCCCCCGCAGAGCGCAGGAGCCCGGGCGAGGGGGGGCCCTGGCGCGGGACCCCTGAGGTGCCCCCCCCGCTGCATCAGCCCCCACGGGACCCCGACCCCCCCGACGCCCCCAGCACCCTCCGGCGGGGCCCCGCCGAGCCGCCCCCCCCCAGCAGTGCCCACGGGAGCACGGGGGAGGTGCCGGGCTCCCCCACCCCCGCCTTCCCCCCCCCCCGCCGCCTACTGTGCCCCCCCCTCCCCGCAGCCCCCCCTGCCCGAGAAGCGCCACCCCCCAGCCCCGGGGGGTCCCCGAGACCGCGCGTCGCCCCCCCAAACACACAGCTCCCCGGGGGGGGGCGCCCACGCGTGCCAGGGCCCCCCCGAGCCGGACGCGCCCACGGGCGTCACTTTCGTGCAAGACACGTCCAAGTTCTGGTACAAACCCGGGCTGTCCCGGGACCAAGGTACGGGGGGGCGGGGGGGCGGGACGGGGGGACCCCCCCGCACCGCTGGGTGACGCGGGGGGTCTGGGGGGTCGGGACGTGGGGACCCCCCCGCGCCGCTGGGTGACGCGGGGGGTCTGGAGGGGGTCGGGACGTGGGGACCCCCCCGCACCGCTGGGTGACGCGGGGGGGTCCGCAGCCGTGTCCCTGCTCAAGGGCCGCCCCCCCGGCGCGTTCCTGGTTCGGCTCAGCAGCAGCTTCCCCGGCGCCTACGGGCTGGCGCTCAAGGTGGCCGCGCCCCCCCCGCGCTGCCGGCCCCCCCACAACGGTACGGACCCCGCGCCCCACACCACGGGGATCCTCGGGACCCCCGCACCCCGTGTCCCCCCTACGGGGGTCGGGACCCCCAGCATCAGCATCCCCCCCCCCAGCACCCCAAATCCTGGGCACCCTTGGACACCCATAGATGACCCTATAGACCCCCCCCAGCACCCATTGACCCCCCCAGGCAGAGCCCTGTGTGAACCCAGGTGTCCGGGGCTGGGGGGGGCGCGGTAGGGTGAGGGGGACAGGCACCCATGGGTGCTGACCTGCCCCCCCCCCGCCCCCCCCCAGGGGACCCCCAGGAGCAGCTGGTCCGACATTTCCTGATCGAGACGGGACCCCGGGGGGTGAAGATCAAGGGGTGTCCGGACGAGCCCCATTTCGGTGAGGGGGGGCCGGGGGGCAGGGGGTGCGGGGTCTGGGGGGGTCTGCGGTCCTGACGCCCCCCCCCACAGGCAGCCTGCCGGCGCTGGTGCTGCAGCACTCCATCACCCCCATCTCGCTGCCCTGCGCCCTGCGCATCCCCAGCAAAGGTGCGTGACCCCCAAAAACCCCAGTGACCCCCCAAAAAAACTCTGTGTCCCCCCCCAAAACCCCAGTGACCCCCAAAAAAACTCTGTGTCCCCCCAAAAACCCCAGTGACCCCCAAAAAAACTGTGTCCCCCCAAAAACCCCAGTGACCCCCCAAAAAAACTCTGTGTCCCCCCCCAAAACCCCAGTGACCCCCCCAAAACCCCAGTGTGTGTCCCCTCCCTGTCAACCCCAGCACCCTGTGGTTTGCCAGCCCAAACCACCCCCCCCCAACCCCCCCCCCCCCCCCCATTCCCCTCCCAAGATGGGGATGCAGACCTCAGCCCCTCCCCCCGCCCCGAAATCCGCCCCCCAAACCGCGGGGGGGTCCTGGGGGTCCTGGCGGTGGCCCCAGCCCGTGTCCCCCCCAAGACCTGCTGGAGGAGACTCTGGAGGGGCCCGGCCCCCCCAACATGAGCACGGCGGCCGACCTGCTGCGCCAGGGAGCCGGTGGGTGCGGGACCGGACTGGGGGCACTGGGAGCACTGGGACCGGACTGGGGGCGCTGGGACGTGACTGGGGGCACTGGGGGCGCTGGGACGGGACTGGGGGCGCTGGGACTGGACTGGGGGCGCTGGGAGCACTGGGACCGGACTGGGGGCGCTGGGACGGGGATGTCAGTGGAACTGGGAGCACTGGGACTGGGATCGGTAGGACTGGAGTATTGGAACTGGGAGCACTGGGAGCACGGGGACAGGGGGGTCTGTACCCGCAGTTCGGGGTCCTAGGAGTCGGGGGTCCCGTTCGGGGGGGTCTCATTGGGGTCCCGTTGTGGGGGGCCCCGTTTGGGGGGGTCCAGTTGGGGGGGGGGGTCCCGTTGGGGGGTCCCATTCAGGGGGGGTCCCGTTGGGGTCCTGCTGGGGTCCCGTTGGGGTCGCAGGGGTGGGGGTCCCGCTGGGGTCCCGCTGGTCCCGCGGTGCCAGCGCCGTCCCCAGCCTGCAGCGTGCGCTTCCTGGGCTCGGTGGAGACGGAGTCGCTGACGGGGCCGCAGGCCGTGGCCAAGGCCGTGGGCAGCGTCCCTGGGGGGGCCCCCCCGGCCCCCCCCCTGCACCGTGCACTTCAAGGTGTCGGCCCAGGGCATCACCCTCACGGACAGCCAGCGCAAGTGAGCCCCCCGGTGCCCCCACCCCAAACCCCCCCAGACACCCCCCGAACCACCCCCGGAGCGTCCTGGGCCCCCGGGGGGAGCCCCACATCCCCCTCCAGTGTGTCCCCCCCAGCCAGCGTCACCCTCAGGCGCCCTCACCCCTGGGGGGGCCCAAATCACCCCCCGGGCGCCACTGACCCCCCCGCCCGCCCGCGCCCCCCAGGCTGTTCTTCCGCCGTCACTACCCGGTCAGCAACGTCACCTACTGCAGCAGCGACCCCCAGGACCGCAGGTGACGGGGGGGGGCGGGGGAGGACGCACACTGGGGTGGGCCCAGCTAATCAATTAGCACCTCGCTAACGAGCCCCCGCCCACAGGTGGACGAATCCCGATGGCACCACCTCTAAGTGAGTGACAGGGACAACACCAAGGGGGGGGAACGACACTGCTGCCCCCCAGGGTTGGGGACAGCCCTGGGACCCCCCCCAGCTCTGTGCCCCCCCAGGATCTTCGGCTTCGTGGCCAAGGTGGCAGGGGGGCCGGGGGGGGGCAACGCGTGTCACCTGTTCGCGGAGCTGGACCCCGAGCAGCCGGCCAGCGCCATCGTCACCTTCGTCACCAAGGTCCTGCTGGGCACCCACCGCAAGTGACCCCCCCGGGGCACCCCCGCAAGTGACCCCCCCGGGCCCCCCCGCCGTGGGGCAGAGAGCAAGGGGGGGACAGCGACCAGGGTGACCCAGGGCCGGGGAGGGGGGGACAGTGGGGAGGGGGGACAGAAGGTGGGGGGAGCAGAGAAGCCCCCCCACTTTTATTTTGGGTGGGGGGGCGCCAATAAAGCAAAGTCTATTTTTGTGTAAGAAAGGATTTATATGAGCTTTAGGCAGACGTCTCTAATATATATATATATATATATATATGTTATGGGGGGGGCACAGAGCTGTATGGAGGGGGTGCCCCCCCCAATCCAAAAATGTGCAAATGCCAACAGCCACCACCCCGGCTCCAGGCTCCTTCTTTCTGCGCCGGCCCGGGGGGCACAGCCCGGCCCTTCGCCCCCCCGCGGGGGCGGGAGGGGGCACAGCCCCCCGGGTGGGATGGGGGCGGTGGGGTTACATTCACAAAGTGGAGGGGGGACAGTGATGTGATGGATGGGGGGGGGCAGTGGGGTGGACCCTGAATTACCCCCCCACCCCGTGAGCCCCCGAAACGGGGCAGTGGGGTGGGGGGGGCAGGATTGGGACCCCAGTGCGGGGGGTTGACGTGCACGGGGGGTCCCGTGCGCCCCCCTCAGCCGCTGAGGGGGTGCAGGTCGACCTTGACCTTCTCGCCGCTGCTCAGCATGCCCACGGTGGGGAAGTACCCCCCGGGGGGCACCAGCGCCTCCTTCTTGCCGATGATCTTCCCGTTGCGCGTGAAGAACACCTGGGGGCAAGCGGCACGGGGCGCTGGGGCGGCCAGGGCGGCCCCCGGAAAACCCAGGAGAGGCCGAAGGGGATGGGCGGGGGGCGCTGGGGGGCACGGGGCTCAGTCCCGCCCCCCGCGGCGGGGGGGTCTTACCAGCACCTTCCTGCCCTCGTGCTCGGGCTCCGGCTCCTCCTCCTCCTCGTCGTCCTCGTCCTCGTCGCGGTGCAGGTACAGCACGTTCCGCACCGCCGCCTTCACCTCCAGCGCCTCGTCACTGTCACCTGCGGGGGTGCCATGGGGGCTCCGTGACCCCGCTGCTGAGCCCCCCGGCCCCCCCGCTGCTGAGCCCCCCCGGCCCCCCCGCTGCCGAGCACCCGGCCCCCCCACTGCCGGGCCCCCCGGCCCCCCCGCTGCCGAGCACCCGGCCCCCCCACTGCCGGGCCCCCCCCGCTGCCGGGCCCCCCGGCCCCCCCCGCTGCCGGGCCCCCCCCGGCCCCCCGTACCTTCGCTGTCCAGGATGTAGTCGCGGGGGAACATGATGCCGCAGCCCATGATGTCCCCTTTGTAGCAGCGGGGGCCGAACGGGTCCCCCACCCCGCTGCCGTGGAAGATCTTCCCATCATCTGGGGGGGACACGCAGGGATGTCACATGACACCCCACCCCCCCCCCCCAGCGCTGGTCGTCACCCCGTGGGGCTGGACCCCTCCGTTGCCCCCCCATGGGGCACAGACCTGCACACGGGTGGGAGGAGGAGGATGAAGGATGGGGGGCAGCATCTGGGGGGTAAAAGCATCCTGGGGCAGGGGGGCAGCATCACAGGGGGGCAGCATTAAGGGGGGGGGGCAGCATCATGGGGGGGGCCCCAGGTGTCAGCATGTGGACTGTGGGGTGTTTTTGGGGGGGTCAGCACAACAGACCCAAACCACCGGGGAGGCTGGGAAAGGGGGGGACACAATGACAGTGGCACTGAGACCCCCCAATGTCCCGGGGCGGGGTCCTGGGTGTCAAACAATACCGGGGGGGGTCCCAAAGCCTGGGGGCGGGGGGAAGCGTCCCTGCGTTTTCGGGGGGCTCACCCGCGTGGTACGCCACGGAGCCCCTGCTCCAGCCCGGATGGCGGTTTTTGGGGTAATCCTGAGGAAAGGAGCAGAAGGGGGGTGAGGAGGGGGGGGGGGCGGCACCCCCCCCGCCCCCGGCAGCCCCCACCTTGCGCGCCAGCCCCAGCGCGATGTAGCACTTCTCGCCCGGGTCCACGATCTCCAGCTCGAAGTAGTGGCTGCGGGTGCTGAGCGGGCGCCGCGCCTGCGCCAGCCCCACGTCCACGATGCTCTTCCCCTTGCCCACGTACTCCAGCAGCTGGGGGGGCATGGGCGTCGGGGGGGCGTCGGGGGGCGCGGGCGGCGGGGGCACCGGGGCGGGGGGGCCCGTGCTCCCAACCCCCCCCCCGTGCTCCCAACCCCCCCGTGCTCCCAACCCCCCCCACACCCCCTGCACCCCAACATTTCAGGAGGGAGGGAAGTGGGTTCAGGTTGAACTTGAGGTGGTGACAAACTGGGGGGGGGGGGCACATGAAAATGGAAGGGGGGGAACTAAGAGGGGGGGCAGCCCAAAGCTGGGTGAAGTGCAAACGTGGGGGGGACACCCCAAATTTTGGGGAGGGACAGACGCAGCCCTGGCGGTGCACGGCTCCTTGGGGGGGCCCAAAAGCTGGGGGGTGCGGCATCCCAAACTGGGGGGGCGCACCTCAAATCTGGGGGGGTGACAACCTAAACTGGGGGCAGGGGGGTGTCCTAGAACCGGGAGGGTGGTGCCCCAAAATGGGGGGGTCCTAATCTTGGAGGGGAGGGGTCCCAAACCCGGGGGCGCATGGTGCTCCCAGCCCCCCCGCAGAGGCAGCCCCCCCGCCGCGGTGCCGGGAAGCGGGGGCGGGGGGGGCGGTGACGCCAGCGAGGCCGTTGGGCCTGCGCCCGCATTCCTGCCCCCCCGCCGCAAAACCACCGGAGAGCCACAAAACACCCTCTTTACCCCCAAAACTGCCGGGGCGGGGGGGGCCGGGGGGCTCGCATGGGGGCGTCCCCCCCCAGCAGCCACTGAAGCCGGGGGGGGCACAGCCCGCGGACGGAACAGCCGGAAAACGCGGAGGAGGGAACAAATGAAATGAGTCTCAATGGGGGGGGACACGGGGGGGTCCTGGGATCCCCCCCGAGAACTGGGGGGAATCTGAGGCGCATGGGGGTGCCGCAGCAGCGCGGGCTGAGGCTCCAGGCACCCCCGGCCCCCAGAGTTTGGGGGGGGGGTCCCAGCCCCGCCCCCCGGCCAGCGCCGCATTGTTCAGCAGCAGCGGGGGCGGCGGGGCGGGGGGGCTGGAAAATGCCCCCCGGCGCCCAGCGGCAAAGCCTGAACCGCGGGGGGGGCGGCGCTGCGGCTCTGGGTTTGCAAAGGGCGGGGGGCCCTGCTGAGCGCCCCCCGCAGCCCGGCCTTGCGACAGCGCGGGGGCCCGAGGGGGGCGGGGAGGGGGGTCCTGCTCTGCTGGGTGCTGGGGCTCCTGTTGGGGTGGGGGGTGTTGGGGGGGTCCTGGGTTGGGGGATCCTAACGGGGGAAATCGCAGCGAGTTTGGGGGCACTGGTGACCCCAAAACAGGCAGCGAGGTGGGGGGTGATCCCAGCGCCTGGGGCTGCGTGCACAGGGGGCACCGCTCTCTGAGGGCCCCCCAAAAGTGGGGGGTGCCACTCACGGTGCACACAGCCCCCCCCAATCTGGGGTGCCACTCACGGTGCACACAGCCCCCCCAATCTGGGGTGTCACTCACGGTGCACAGAGCCCCCCCACAATCAGGGGGTGTCACTCACGGTGCCGCAGAGCCGCACGTCGTGCAGCCGCCCCCACTCCTCCTCCAGGCTGTCCACCAGCATGGCCGTGTCCTCGTCCTCCGTGCCCAGCTCGGCGTGCAGGTGCAGCCGCACCTCCTCCCCCAGCGAGTGCATCCCCACGGCGGGGAACAGCCCCTCGGGGGACAGCGGCATCACCGTGGAGCCCACCTGCGCGGGGCGGGGTCAGGGGCGGGGCCGGGGTCAGGGGCGCGGGGTGCGGGGGGCACGGGGGGGCGGGGGGCGCGGGGGTCAGGGGCGCGGGGGGCGGGGGGCGCGGGGGTCAGGGGCGGGGCCGGGGCGCTCACCCGCTTGCCGTTCTTGGTGAAGAACACCTGGGCCGTCTGCACCTCGAAGGAGCCCGGCTCGATGCCGCAGCCGATGCGGTCGCCCGAGCGGCACTTGGTGCCGAACTGCCGGCCCTTGGCGCGGCCGCTGTACAGCCTGGGGGGGGGGGGGGTCCCAGCCATGGATGCTCCCGGGGCCCCCGTGTCCCCCAGACCCACTCCCCGGGGCCCCCGTGTCCCCCAGACCCGCTCCTTGGGGCCCCAGGTCCCAGAGGGTCCCTGGGTCCTGGTGACCCCCTGGATCCCAGCAGACCCCCCGGGTCCTCACGGCCCCCCGTGGGTCCTGGCAGCCCCCACACCGGGCCCCAGTGGCCCCTCTAGGTCCTGGCAGCCCCCCCAGATCCCAGTGACCCCCCCTCACTTCCCATAATCAGCATTGCCCACCGTGGAGTCGGGCAGCTCCTCAGTCCCCACCGAGTCTCAATGTCCCAGTGACCCCCCCACCCAAGTAACCCCCCCTCACTCCTGTCATGCCCATGGGTTTGGGCAGACCCCCAGCTCCCAGTGATCCCAGCAGCGCCCCCAGGGCCCGCTGAGCCCCCACCTTGTCCCAGCGCCCCCGTGTCCCGGTGCCCCCCCGTGTCCCGGTGCCCCTCCCGTGTCCCCGTGCCCCCCCCCACTCACTTCCCGTCATCCGCATGATACGCCACGGAGTCGGGCAGCCAGCCGGGCTGGTGGTCCAGGCTGTAGTACTGCGGCACCAGCCCCACGGCGATGGTGCCGCGCACGCCGCTGTCCACGATGGACACCTGGGGACACGCGCTGAGCCCCCGCGCCGTGCGGCCGCCCCCCCCACGCGGGGCGCCCCCGCCGCCCTCACCTCGAAGTAGTTGTTGTCGCGCGTGAGCGGGCGCGGCGCCACGTAGCAGCCGACCTCCCCGGAGCCGCCGTGGTAGCTGCGGGACAGGCCGCGGGCCGGTCACGCGCGGACAGCGCGCCCCCGCGCGCGGGGCCCGCGCACGCACCTGAGCGTGTCCCCGTCCACCAGGATGTGCTTGGCGCGCTCCTGGTAGCGCACGGCGCGCACCTCGCGGATCTCGCGGATGCGCCGGCGCCAGTTGAGGAAGCGGTAGTGCAGGTTCAGGTCATCCATGGCGAGCGGGAGCCTGCGGGCGCGGCGGCCGGAGCACCGCGGGACGGGACGGCCCCGCGCCCCCGAACGGCCCCGCGCCCCCGAACGGCCCCGCGCCCCCGAACGGCCCCGCGGCCCCCGAACGGCCCCGCGCCCCCCGAACGGCCCCCGCGCCCCCGAACGGCCCCGCGCCCCCGAACGGAACGGCCCCCGCGGCCCCGGGCCCCGCCCCCGGCACCCCCACACCCAGACCCCCCGACCGGCCCCCCGACCGGGTCCCCCTTCCCCTACACCCAGACCCCCCAGAGCCCCAAACCGGCCCCCCCCCCCCCCCACTCCACTCCCAGCCCCCCCCCCCCCGCCGCCCCCCGTATCCCCCCCCGGCCTCCCCCACTTACAGCCTCCTCATATTCATGTGCCCCCCCCCACCCCCCCATCATACACCCACAACCGGGCCCCCCACATCGAGCCCTCGCACCCAGACCCCCCCGCCCCACAGCCGGTGCCCCCGATCCCGGATCCCCCACATCACCCCCCCACATCACCCCCCCCTCACCGGCCCCGCCCGCCCCCGCCATGGACTCCGCGCTCCGGCCGCTCCGGCCCCGCCGCCCGCACTCACATCCGGGTACCCGGCGCTTCCTCCTCCGACACCGCCTCCTCCCGCCCACGCCGCGTCGCTGGGCCAATCGCCGCTCGACGCGCTCTGATTGACCGCGCATTACGCCAATCGAAGACCTGAGGAGAGACTGGGGGCGGAGCCCGCTGGGGGTGTGAGCAGGTCATATGACCACGGATGGGAGCCGGGGTAAGAGCGAGACAGCGCCCCCTGGGGCGGGGGCGGGGAACTGCGGGGTGTGCGCTGGAGGATACTGGGGGGACTGGGGGATACCGGGGGACTGAGGCGGCTGGGGGATACCGGGCTGTGCACTGGGGGCACTGGGGGCACTGGGGCCACCGGGTCCTGTACTGGGAGCACTGGGGCTGCGCTCCATGGCGATGCACGGGGGGGCACTGGGGGGACCGGGACATTGCGCTGTGGGCACTGGGCTCTGTCCTGGGAGCACTGGGGCGCCGCACTGGGGAGGGCTGGAGGCTTTGTGCTGGGAGCGCCGGGCAGTGGAACCGGGGACGGTCGGGGGGCTCCGGTGGGACCGGAGCGGGGGGCCGGGAACGGGGGAGCGGGGGGAGCAGGTCCCGGGGAGCGCCGGGCCGGGGGCACCTGGCGGGGCGGCCCCGGGGGGGCGGGGGGGCCGGACGCCGTTACTTAAGGGCCGCGGCGGGGCCGGGACGGGCAGAGCGGGCGGCGGCGGGGACCGGTCCGGTCCGGTCCGGTGCGCCCCGGTGCCGCTCCCGGTCGCGGTGCCGGTCCCGATCGCGGTGCCGGTCCCGATCGCGGTTCCCGGTGCCGGTTCCCCGTCCCGTTTCCCGCTCGCGGTGCCGGTTCCCCGTCCCGTTTCCCGCTCGCGGTGCCGGTCCCGGTCCCGTCCCGGTGCCGCCATGCGGGCGGGCTCTTGGCTGCTGCCGTTGCTGCTGGCGGCGGCGGCGGCGGCTCCGGTCGCCGGTGACGGCGGCGGCGCGGGGGGGACGAGGCCGGGGCCGGTGACGGCGGCGCCGCGCGGCCCCGGGGAGCCGTGCGGCGTTTACACCCCGGGCTGCGCGCGCGGGCTCCGCTGCATCCCCCGGCGCGGGGAGCGCGCCCCGCTCCGCGCTCTGCTCCGCGGCACCGGGCTCTGCCGCCCCCTCCGCGCCCGCCCCGCGGCCACCGGAGCCCCCGCAGGTGAGAAACGGGGCAGGGGGAGGAACCCCGGGGGATGGAACGGGGCGGGGGTGGCGGCACCGGGACCCCAACGCCTCCGCGGGGAGAGGGTCCCGGAGGGGCCGGGGTGACCGGGACACGCCCGTAGTTCCGTGGGAGCTGTCCGGGGCAGACGGGGCACCGGGCGCTCCCGGGCACCGGGACGGGAATTGGGGCACCGGGAGAGCCCCGTAGCAGCGGGGTCGGTCCGGGGGAGGTGCCGGGGACGGGGGGGAGGGCTCCGGAGGGGGCCTGAACCCCGCGGAGGGACCCCCGGTATCCCAGGGTCATCCCGGGGTGCGGGACAGAGCCGGGGGGGCGGCGACTCCCGGGGGGGGAACCGCCGCGTCCGTGGGGCTGCTTGGGAGGGGGGAGATGAGAAATAAGGGGGGGACGCCATGTCCTGGGGGGGCCAGAGGGGACCCCCATAATCTGCGGGGAGGGCTGAAAAAGGGGGGGGGGGCGCCCTCAGATCCGGGGGGGACACGCAGGGGCGTCCCAGTGGCGGCCGGTGGGACTGGGGAGGCACCCGCTCTGCACTGACCCCCACCCTTCTCCATGTCCCCCCCCCAGGGGACAGCCCGCACGAGGGGTCCCCCCCAACGCCGCCCCCCCGGCCCCCCCCGCCTGACGGGCAGGACGAGCTGGAGACGGTGGGTACGGGGGGGGAGGGGGGTTGGGGGGTGTCGCCGGCACGGGGGGCCGGGCTGTGACCCCCCGCGGCCCCCAGGCCCCGTGCCGCGGGCACTTGGCCGCCGCGCTGCAGGAGCTGCGGGCCGGGCTGTACCGCTCGGCCGCCGACATCTTCCTGCCCAACTGCGACACCCGCGGCTTCTACCGCCCCAAGCAGGTACGGGGCGCGGGGGGCGGGGGGACGCGGCCGGGACACCCCCGGCGGCCCCGGCAGAGCGGCCCTGGGGCGGCAGGAGCTGCCGCGCCTCCGTTTCCCCATGAGGTGGTTTTGGGGGGTGCAGCACCCTGGGGTCCCTCCCGCGCCTCAGCTCCCCTTGCCGGGCAGAGCCCCCCGGGGCGCTCGGGGCCCCCCTCACCCCGTTCTCCCCCCGCAGTGCCGGGCCTCGCAGGGGCCGAAGCGCGGGCAGTGCTGGTGCGTGGACCGCAGGGGGGCACCCGCTGGCGGGCACCGAGGGGCAGGGGGGGGCCGCCCGCTGCCCCCCCCGCCTGAGGGGAACCCCAAGTACCGCGTCTGGTGGGCAACGGGGCTCCCGCTGCCTCTGCCCCGGAAACGGCCCTCAGACCCCCCCAAGTGCCGCCGCGACCCCAGAACTGCCCCCAAGTGCCCCCCAGAGCGGCCCCCACACCCCAAACCTGCCCCAGGCCACGCCCCACTTCCAGCCACGCCTCCATTCACCAAAAGCCACGCCCGCCCCCCCTCAAAGCCACGCCTCAATCTGCTACCAACCGCGCCCCACCGATAAGCCACGCCCCCACACGGGACCAAACCACGCCCTGCCTCAAGACACGCCCCAAGGAGACACCACGCCTCCACTGGCGGTCTAGCCACACCCCCTTGTTCTAAGCCACACCCCCGTTTCCCGGGAAACGCGGTGACTTCCTGGCGGGAAGCGGGAAGCGGGAGGCGGCGCGCGGCGCGGGAGCGGGAGCGGAGCGGTGGGGACACGCGGGGACGCGGGGGGACGGGGTATCCAGCCCCACGGGGGGACCAGCGGCTCCGGCCCCGCGGTGGGGTGGGGGACGCGGGGGGCGACCCGGCCTCGGGGCAGTGTGGGGGGCACTGGGGACATCACGGAGACCCCCAGGGTCTGGGAGTGAACCAGCCCCACGGGGGGGGCAGGGCTGACGGAGCCCCGGGGCGGTTTGGGGACCCCAGGACTGATGAAGCCCCGGGGCGGTTTGGGGGGGGATCCGGGTCTGATGGAGCCCCGGGGTGGTTTTGTGGGGTCTCTGGGACTGATGGAGCCCCGGGGTGGTTTGGGGGGGGGCCCTGGGACTGATGGAGCCCCGGGGCGGTTTGGGGTGCCAGGGCAGTGTGGGGCTGCCGGGGCGGTTGGCGGCACCGGGGCCGTTCGGGTGCCCACACGCTGTGTCCCCAGCGGCCATGGCGCGGGGGGGAGCGGGAGCTGCTGCTGTCGCTGCAGCGGGAGCTGAGCGAGGAGCAGTTCCAGAGCCTCAAGTTCCTGCTGGAGGAGCAGCTGCCGCGGGGGGAGCTGCTCCCGGCCTCGCGCCCCGAGCTGTGCCGCCTGCTGCTGCAGCGCTTCCCGGGCCGGGCCCTGGCCGTGCTCGCCGACCTGCTGCCCAGGATCTCCCGCCACGACCTCGTCTGGCTCCACGGGCTCCGCGGCGCCGAGCAGGAGCCGCCCGGAGGGAAGGGGGACGCGGGGGGTCGCCCCGATTCGCCGCCGGCCGCGGCGCCCCCAGCCGCGTCACCCCCGGCCACATCACCCCCGGCCACATCACCCCCGGCCACGGCGCCCCCGGCCACGGCGCCCCCGGCTGCGCGTCCCCGGCGTTTGACAGAGCAGGATTTGATGCAGATCGCGCAGAAGCTGGGCAAGGAGTGGCAGGAGGTGGGCATCGCGTGCCTGGGGCTGGGCAGCAGCCGCCTGGACCAGATCCGGGAGGAGCACCCGCGCAGCGCGGTGCTGCAGAGCTTCGCCATGCTGCTGGACTGGCAGCGCCGGGAGAAGGCGGCGGCCACGGCCCCCCGGCTCCGCGCCTGCCTGGCCCCCGCCAGCCTGGCCCCCGAAGTCTTCGACCTCCTGCAGAGCTTCGAGGGGGACTGAGGGGGCGCCCCGCGCCGGCTTGGCCGGAAAGGGAACAGTAAAAGCGTTTTATTCCAGTCCTGCCTGCTCTCGTTCGCGGGTCTTGGGGGGCGGGGGTGGCGGGCGGCCCCCCGGGCCCCCCGCGTCTCACAGGTCCCGTCCCAGCCTCTCGATCTCGTCCAGGAAGAAGTCGAGGTCGGCCGTGGTGACGGCCGGGCTGGTGACGATCTGCCGGAAGAAGTTGACCCGGGCGCCGTGGGGCTGGTAACTCACCATCATGGAGCCCTTCTTCATCATCCGCTCCTTGATGGCGGGGGCCACCTGGGGGGCGAGCGCCGTCACCGGGGAGGCCTGGGGGCGCTTTTGGGGAGCAGCCGGCCTCCCCGCTCACCTTCCCCAGTCTCGGCCAGTAATCGGGGGCGCCTCCTGGCCCCGCAGGCTGGGGGGCACGAACCAGAAGCAGAGGTTGATGAACTCCGGCTGCGGGAGGGGGAGGAGGAGGTCACAGAGCCCCCACAGCCCCGGGGGGGCCACCCGTGTGTCCCCACCCCCATTTCAGGGCCAGGATCTAAACCCGGGGCTTTCTGCTGCAGGGGGCACCGCATCGCCCCCCCAGCATCGTTTTGGGGCAACTCGGTTCCGCTCCCCGGGGCGCGGGTGATGCCGTGAGGGGGGCGTAAGGGGGGGGACACACAAACCCCCGCGGTTGCGGTTTGGTGAGCCCGGCCGCACCTCTGACACCAGCTGGAATCCGTCCCTGCGCCGCACCTGCTCCGCCAGGTACCTGGGGGTGGGACCGGGGGGGAGCGTGAGGGCGGGGCGGGGGAGGCGGGACCGGGGGGCGGCGGGCGGGGCCGCGGCGCGGCGCTCACCGCGTGCAGGCGAAGGCCCGCTCGACGCGCCGCGCCAGCCCGCGCGTGCCGGCGGCTTTCCAGAGCAGCCAGAGCTTGAGGCAGTCCACGCGCCGGCCGCACTGCGGGCTCTTGTCCCCGGTGTCGTACGCGACGTCGTAGAACTTGTCGGTCTGGAACAGGTACGTGGCGCCGGCGCCGTGGCAGCGCTGCAGGAGCCCCTGCGGGACGCGGCGTCACCAACGCGGCGCGGGGCGGGGGGGTGGGCGCGCGGGGCGGGGGGGCTGCGGGACGTACGGAGCCGTCGCGGAGCCAGGAACGCTGAGCACTGCAAGCCCACCGTCAGCATCTTGTGCGGGTTCCAGGCCACCGAGTCGGCCCTGCGGGACGGGGACGTTTGCGGGGCACGCGGAGCGGGGCCTTGAGCCCGTTTAGCGGGGCTGCGGGGTCACTCGCCTCTCGATGCCGGCCAGGAGGTGCCGGTGCTTGCCGGAGAGCAGCGCGCTGCCGCCCCAGGCTGCCTGCGGGGACAGGGGTCAGGGAACGGGGGGGAGCCGGGGGCGCCCGTGTCCCCCCGCTGACCCCGGTGCTCACGTCCACGTGCAGCCAGAGGCCGTGGCGCTGGCAGACGTCGGCGATGGCGCCCACGGGGGTCGAAGGCGCCCAGGACGGTGGTGCCGCAGGTGGCGCAGACGAAGAAAGGCTGAGCGCCCTGGGGACGGGACAGCGGCGTGGGACGGGCAGCGGGATGGGCGGGGGACATCGGGATGGGCCGGGGAGCCCCCAGGCAGCTCCGCCCGGGACTCCGGGTCCCTCACCTCGGCTTTCGCCCTCTCGATCTCCTTCTCCAGCTCCTCGGGGGATCATCTTCCCCTGAGGGACAGGGACCGAGGAGCCATGGCAGCGGGACAGCACAAGGACAGCGTGGGGACAGTGCGGGGACAGCGCGGGGACAGCGTGGGGACGCAGAACCGGCTCACCCCGCGAACCCACCTGTCGTCAGTGCCGACCAGGCGCACGTTGTCGGGTGCCGATGCCCAGGAACGCGGCTCCTTTCAGCACCGAGTAGTGGCTCTGGGGGGGGACGGGGCTCAGACCGGGGCGTCACCCCCCGCCCCCCCGCCCCCCGCCCCCCGGCGCAGACCTCGCGGGAGGCGAACAGGACCAGGCGCGGCAGGGCCCAGTTGCCGCTCCGGCGGCCATGCGGGAAGCGGTGAAGCGAGCCACGTTCATGGCGTACATGTTGGACATGGAGCCTCCTGCCGGGGACAGGGACAGCCGCCGAGGGTGACACGCCACCGCGGGCGGCCGGGGCTGGGGACAGGGCTGGGGACAAGGTACCTGGGGCGAAGATGCCGTCGCCGCCGCTCCAGCCCACCAGCTCGCGCAGCTTGGCCAGCACCACGTCCTCCATCAGCACGAACACCGGGGCGATCTCGTACGTGTACCTGGGGGGACAGGGCGGCGTGGGCTCCGGCTGCGCCCCGGCAGCCCGGCTCCCCCGGGGCGGCTGGGGCCGCACTGGCTGGTGTTGAGCGCCTCGGTGAGCAGCCGTCCCGCCAGCGCGTGGTGGTCCAGGCCGGAGAAGAGCTGGTTGAAGAACCGCGGGTGACCTGGGGGACACGGGGGACAGCGTCAGGGACGAGGGGACGGGAGGCGCCCCCGCGGCCCTCTGCGCGGGACCCCCGTCACCACGCGCCGTGAGGGGGACGAGCGTCACCTGTGGGAGCGGGGCCACCCCTGGGTGTGGGACGGGGACACGAGTGGGACGTGCTGGACCTGTGACCCCGTGATGGCCACTGGGCGGGATGGGGGGGCTGAGCTGGGGCCAACTGGGGCTGAAATGGGACCAGCTGAGCTGAACCAGGATCAATTAGGGCCAAACTGGTGCAGCTGGGACTGAACTGAGGTCAGACGGGGGCTGAGCCAGGACCAGCCTGGCAGCACGGGGCTGAACTGGGACCAGTGGGCTGAACTGGGACCAGCGGGCTGAACCGGGACCAGCGGGCTGATCTGGGCTGAACGGGCCTCACCGGTTTTGACGCTGTAGCGCACGAGGTCCCGGCAGCGCCGCAGCAGCCGCCCCCCCGGCTCCCCCTGCTCCCGCAGCTCCAGGTCCAGCAGCGCCCGCAGCTCCGCCGGCTCCTTCCACTCGCACACCTGGGGACGGGGACAGCGGGGTTTGTCCCAGCGCCCGGGGCCCCCCCCGCGTGTCCCCGCGCGTCCCCACCTTGCGTGTCACGTCGGTGCCGCCGCGCACGGCGTCCTCCAGCAGCACCTCCACGGCCGCCCGCAGGAACTCCTCCCCGGCCGCCGCGTCCCACGCCGGGACGTGCCAGCGCGTCGCCCTCCGCGGCCGCTCCGCGCGCGGTCCCCTCGGCCGTGCCGGGGACACCGGGCACAGTCCCCTCGGCCGTGCCGGGGACACCGGGTGCGGTCCCCTCGGCCGTGCTGGGGACACCGGGCGCGGTCCCCTCGGCCGTGCCGGGGACAGCAGGCGCGTTCCCCTCGGCCATGCCGGGGACACCGGGCACAGTCCCCTCGGCCATGCCGGGGACACCGGGCACAGTGCCCTCGGCCATGCCGGGGACACCGGGCACAGTCCCCTCGGCCGTGCCGGGGACAGCAGGCGCGTTCCCCTCGGCCGTGCCGGGGACGCCGCGTGACCGTCCCCCCGCGCGTCCCGTGGCTCTGGCCGCGGTCTCCGGGTTCTCGCGCGGCCACGTCGCGGGGACGAGGACAAAGTGCGAAGAGCAGCCGCTCAGGGCAGGCGGGGGGGTCCCCCGGAGCTGCGCCCCGCCCTGGGGTCCCGGGGGTGGCGGAGGGGGACAGTGTCCCCAGGGAGCGGCGGGGAGCGGGCGCAGGGTCAGCACCGCCCCCTGTGTCCCGGGGGGCGTGTCCCCATTGTCCCCGGGGGGCGTGTCCCCAGTGTCCCCGGGGGTGTCCCCGGGGGGGTGTCCCCATTGTCCCCGGGGGGTGTCCCCCATTGTCCCCGGGGGGTGTCCCCATTGTCCCCGGGGTGAGGTGTCCCCATTGTCCCGGGGGGTGTCCCATTGTCCCCCGGGGCCGCGGTGTCCCCCCCGTCCCCCCCGCTGGTGGCCTCGGGATGGGCCCGCACTGTCACCCCCACGCCAGCGCCACCAGCGCACAGGGGACCGGGGGTCGGGACCGTCCCCAAAGTGGGGGGGACGGTGGCAAACGCCCCGTTTGTCCCCGGGCGCGGGGGGGGCAGCAGCTGCCCCGCGGGACAAAGGGAACCAAACCCACGGGGTCACAGGCGCGACGGGGACACCCGCGGGGGCAGCGGCGGCGGGACCGTCCCGCGGCAGGAGCGTGCGGGCAGCTCTCCGCGGGCGGGCGGCACCGGCCCGGCACAGCACCGGCACAGCACCGGCACAGCACCGGCACCGGCCCGGCACAGCACCGGCACAGCACCGGCACCGGCCCAGGCCCAGGCGCAGGATCGGGCCCAGGCGCAGGATCGGGCCCAGGCCGCGCCGCCCCCCGTTGCCCCGGCAACCGCCCGGCTCCAAGAGGGCGGCTCCGTGCGCATGCGCAGCACGTCCACACAGCCTGCCCTCCCCCCGCCGGAAGTGCTGGCCGTGGCGGGCGTGGGGGGGCGGGTATTTCCGGTTCCGGGTCGGCGGCGGCGGCCGAGGAAGGGGGGGCGGCGGCGCCGTTTGTCCCCGCGGGCGGCGCGGAGCGGCGCGCGGAGCGGCGCGCGGAGGGGCCGCGGCAGGTACGGGGCGCGCGGGGCGCGCGGGGCGGCCCCTCCCGGTGTGGGCGGGGCCGCGGAGCGGGCGGGGCCGGGCCTGGCGGGGCCGCGCGCCTCACCGGGCCCGCGCGCCTCACCGGGCCCGGCCGCGCGCGCCGCCGCCCGGCCCCGCCCACACCGGGAGGGGGGAACCGGGGAAGGGGGGGGGGGGGGCAGAGCGCGGCGCGCAAGGCGCGGTGACCCCCACACACACCGGGAGGGGCCTCCGTGTCCCCGCCGTGACCCCCCCGCTCTGCCCCCCCCGCCCCGACACTTTGTCCCCCCCCCGGATCACAGTTCGTTCCCCCCCCGTTGTCACCGCCCCGGGACACCCCCAGTGCCCCCCCCGCCCCCCCGAACCCCCAGTCCCATCAACCCCCCCAAAATTGGGCCCCCTGCCCCCAAACTGTGCCCCCCCAGCCCCGCCCCCTGTGCCTCCACCCCCCATTGTCCCCGGGGGCTCAGCTGGGACAGGGACCCCCCCGATCCGCCCCCCCCGCGTTGTCCCCGGGGCTCAGCGGGGACAGGGACCCCCCCCGATCCGCCCCCCCGCGTTGTCCCGGGGGCTCAGCTGGGGCAGGGACCCCCCCGATCCGCCCCCCCCCCGCGCTGTCCCGGGGGGCTCAGCTGGGACAGGGACCCCCCCCGATCCGCCCCCCCCGCGTTGTCCCGGGGGGCTCAGCGGGGACAGTCCGGGGCGTGCGGGGGCTCAGGTGGAACAGGGACCCCCCATAACGCCCCCGTCCCCGCAGGCGAAGAGCAGCAGCAGCGTTTGTCCCCGGGGGGGGCCGGGGGGGGCGCGGGATGTCCCCCCACCCTCTGAGCAGCGTCCCAGGCACCTGCTGCGCCCCCCCCGCCCCCGCGCCGGGTGCGCCGGACCGGAGATGGCGGCCAAGTGGCGGGTACTGGATGAACCCGGCAAATAAAATCCGCGGCCAGGCGCGGGCCCCGGGATTAACCGACCCCCCCGGGAACCGCGCACCCCGCCCTCCATAACCAAACCAGCCCCCAACCGCCCCCTTGTCCAAACCCCCTGTCGAGGACAGACAGACAGACAGCCCCAAGATGGCTCAGGTAATGAGCCCCACCCCCCCCCCGCACCCCCAGCGCCACAGCCCGGGGTGGGGGGCGCGGGGGTGGGGAACAGTACATTCGCCCCCCGCCCCAGGACTCTCCCGTAGGCCAGGGGGGTTTGGGGAGGGGGGCGGGTCGGGGCCCCCCTGCCCCCCGCTGTGGGGGCGGGGGGGGCTGGAGCGCTGTGTCCCCCCCAGGCGAGCCTGCTGGCCTGCGAGGGGCTCTCGGGGGTCTGCCTGGTGCCCACCCCCGCCAGCAAGAAGATGATGCCCAAGGCCGGAGCCAAAGGGGACGCGCGGGACCGGGGGGGCCCCGAGCTGCTGGTACGGGGGGGGCACCCCGCGCCGGGGAGGGGGCCGGGACGGGGGATGGGGGCCGCGGGGGTGGGGGGGCGGGCGCTCCTCCCCCCTTCCCCGGTTCTGCTCCGTTTACTTGGGGGCTTGCACCCTGGGTTTGGATTCCTCCCTTCACTCGGCGTTTCCCGCTGGTTTTCGGCTGCTCTCCTGCACCTTTTCCCTTTTCCTTCCCGTTCCCCCTTCCGTTAACTTCCCCCTTCTTCCCCCCCCCAATAATTTCACCCCCCCCGACGCCCCTTGTGCCCCCAGAGCCTGCGCCAGGACCCCGACAAGCCCCGCGGCGCCCGCAAGGACGACGACCCCCCCGAGGCGCCGCAGCCCAAGAAAGCCATTAAAAAGGCAGGTGGGGGGGGGCCCAACGCCCGGGGGGGGACACGGGGTGGGGGGGTCACCGTCCCCACTGCCCCCCCACTCTGTCCCAGCACCAAGGGACCCTCCACTCCCCCGCCAAGGAGCGTTTGGGACACAGGTGGGGGGGTTCTGGGGATGGGGGGGCCGCGTTTTTGCGCCCCCATCGCCGCCGGGGGGCTCACTGATTCCCCCCCCAGGTGGTGGTGATC
This sequence comes from Columba livia, assembly GCF_036013475.1. Taxonomy (NCBI): domain Eukaryota; kingdom Metazoa; phylum Chordata; class Aves; order Columbiformes; family Columbidae; genus Columba; species Columba livia. The sequence continues at coordinate 202,608 of NC_088630.1, read as the reverse complement.
AAACAGAACGGCTCGTTCCAGCTGGGGAGCCCCAAAAACTTCGTGTGCGACCATTGCTGCGGCGCCTTCCGCAGCAGCTACCACCTCAAGCGCCACATCCTCATCCACACCGGTACCGCCCGTTTCCCCTAACGAGCGCTAATCAACCCCCCCCCGGTATTAATTATCTGCACCCCCCCAGGTGAAAAGCCCTTCGAGTGCAACGTGTGCGACATGCGCTTCATCCAGAAGTACCACCTGGAGCGGCACAAACGCGTGCACAGCGGCGAGAAGCCCGTACCAGTGCGAGCGCTGCCTGCAGGTACCGCCCGGGGGGGCCGCGGGGGGGCGCCCCCCCGGACCCCCTCCTGACCGCGCGCCCCCCCGCAGAGCTTCTCCAGGACAGACCGGCTGCTGCGGCACAAGCGCATGTGCCAGGGCTGCCAGACCAAGAGCCCCGACGCGCAGCTGCTGCTCTAGGAGCCCCGGGACCCCCCAGCGGCTCCGGGGGGGTTTGTGTCCCCCCCCCGTCCTTCCTCTTCCTCGTCCCCCTCTCCTGGGCTGCGACCCGGGCGCACGGCCGGCGGCGCTGTAAATAACCCGGAGCTGGAACATCTGCCCCCCTGCCCGGAGCTGCAGCAAACTGATCCCCGCCCCCCCGGGCGTTTTATTGACCCCCCCCTCCCACACCCTGCTCTCAGGAAAGGCTTAAAGCCCTAAGCTGGGCTTGAAGCAGAGCTAAGCCGGGCCTAAAGCTGAGCGCACACGGGACATTGGCAGCCCCGACGGCTCCGTGCGGGCGCTCGGCTCTGGGGGGGGCACCGGGAGGAACTGTTTCTGCTCCCCCCCCCCCGCCTGATTTTTGAGGAAAAAAGTAGAGAAATTAGGAAACAGCAGCGTTGGGGGGGCAGCGGCACCTCCCCCGCCCCCCCCCAGGCGCCTCCCCCGCCCCCCCCAGGCGCCTCCCCCACCCCCCCAGGTGCCTCGCCCCCCCCCCCCGCAAGGCGCCTCCCCTCCCCCGCAGGCGCTTCACGGCTTGGGGGGGTTGTTTTACTCTTCTGTGTGTTCTGGGGCCGGTGCCCCCGCTCGCTGCCCCCCCGGTTCTGGGGGGGGGATGTGACGTGTCGGGGGGCGAGCGCCACCCAGAAACGCGCGTTTTGCTGGAAAACCGCGATATTGGGGGGAAACGGCTCAAGCAGCTCTGGAGCCTCAGCCCCTCCTGGGGGGTCACACACAGTCCTGGGCCCCCCAAAGCACAGACTGTTCCCACGCGGGGGGGCAAAGGGCCCCCCGGCTCGTCACTTGGGGGCCTCGTTTCTCTTGGTGCCGCCGCCAGGAGCTCCGGGGGGGTGACGCTGGGGGGGTTGTGACATCTCCCGTGTTTTGGGGACCCCCCCCCCCCCCCCCCTCCGAAAATGTGGGTTTGATGCTGTGAGAAGAGCTTCAGCTCTGAGCCCCCCCCACCGAACTCGTCCCTCTGGGATGCGGGGGGGCCAGGACGGGTTTTAGGGGGGGACACAAAAGCCCGGGGGGGTGGCCAAAAACGAGGGGAGGGGGGTTACACCATCTGCACCCACAAAAGTGCAGCAGCTGCATTCGGGCCCCCCAAACCAGGGAGGGGACACAGGGACCCCCAGGCCCCGGGCGGGGTGGCGCGGGGGACACCCCCTCCCCCCAGCTTCATTTTTTGGGCTATTTCGGTTGCTTTTGGGGTTTAATACACTTATTTTGCTATAGGGGAGGGGAGTGGGGCCGGGGCGCGGCCTCGGTGGGCGGGGTCGGGGTGTGGCCAGCGGAGGGCGGGGCCCGGGAGGGCGGGGCCGGGGCGTGGTTCGGGGGCGGGGCCGGGGGGCGGGGCTGTCCCGGTGTGGGTTTCCCGCCCCCCCGCGGCCTCTCGGGTTTATTTAAATAAAACTCGTCGGGGTTTTTCTACCTGGGGCTCCGCTGCTTCACTGGGGGGGCGGGGCGGGGCTGCCCCCCCGCGACCCCCGCGCGGGGAGGTGACGCTGTCACACGCTGGGACACGGCTCCTTTTATGGGGCTTTTCAGCACAAGAACGGGGGGTGGGGTGAACTGGGACCAACTGGGCCGAACTGGGACCAACCGGGGCCGAACTGGGACCAACTGGGGCTGAACTGGGACCAACCGGGGCTGAACTGGACCAGCTGGGGCTGAACCGGAACCAGGTGAGGCTGGGCTGGGACCAACTGGGCTGAACTGGAACCAACCGGGGCCGAACTGGGACCAACTGGGGCTGAACTGGGACAACCGGAGCCAAACTGGGACCCGCTGGGGCTGAACTGGGACCAGCTGCAGCTGAACTGGAACCCACTGGGCTGAGCCGGGACCAGGTGTCCCAGTGTCCCCTCAGTCGGGCCGGTACCCAGGGTTGGCTGTGGTGCTGGTGGCACTTCTGAAGAGCAGGTTGTTCTGCGGGGGACACGGGGGTCACAGCCCGGCCGGGGGTCCCAGCCCTGTTTGGGGGTCCCAGCCCTGTTTGGGGGTCCCTGCCCGGGGTCTCGGGACGGTCACCTGCTCCCGCCGGGTCTCGCGCCGGCCCCGCAGCTCCAGCGCCGCCCGCGCCAGCGCCAGCGCCACCATCCCCAGCGCCACCGGCGCGGCCACCAGCGCGGCCACCAGCGCCGGCAACACCGCGGCCCCTGCGGAGAGAGCGGGGCTGGGGACCACCAGGAATCCCCCGTGGGGACACGGGACCCCCAGCCACCCACAGGGACCGGGGACATCCCCCCAGCCACCCACGGGGACACGGACCCCCAGCCACCCACGGGGACTGAGGATCCCCCCACAGGGACCCATGGAATCCCGAGACCCCCCCCTGCACGGCCACTCATGGGGACCCATGGGTGCAAGGACACCCCACCCACCGGGTTTTGGGGACCCGAGACCCCCTCCCCGGCCACCCATGGGGACATAGGACCCCCCGCCCAGGGTCTCTTGGGGTGCACGGCCCCCCCGGCAGGGGCTCCCTGGGGACATTTCATCCCTGGGGGGCACACGAGTGTCCCCCCCACTCACCCTGCTCAGCCCAGACCAGCAGCGTCACCTCCCGCTCCTCGTCCCACTCGTCCCCCCGGGGCCCCCCCTCGATGAGGAAGAGGAGGACGCGCCCGTCCGGCGTCTCCTGGCGGCACCAGCCCCGGGAGCCCGGGGGGGCGCGGGGACCCCCCGCGCGGTGACGCGGGGGCAGGCCCGGCTGCAGTTCCCCCGCAGCGGCCCCCGCCCGAAGGCGCCGCAGTCGGCGCAGTCCCTGGGGACCCCGCGCAGGGTCCGTCACCTCGGCCACCCCTCACGGTCCCTGCGCCCCAGCCCTCGGCCATCCACCCCCTGGCCACCTTGTCCCCTCCACAGCCGTGTCCCCTGGCCCCTGTAACGGTCCCACCCCCGTCCCCACCCCACCCCACTCCTCTCCCTACCCCTGTCCCTGTCCCCACCCGTCCCCCCTCCACCCCGTCCCCCACCCCTGTCCCCACCCCACCCCTGTCCCCATCCCACCCCACCCCTGTCCCCACCGCACCCCTGTCCCCGTCCCCACCCACCCCACCCTGTCCACACTGCACCCCTGTCCCTGTCCACACTCCATCCCACCCCTGTCCCGACCCCGTCCCTGTCCCCACCGCACCCCTGTCCCCACTCCATCCCACCCCGGTCCCCACCCGGTCCCCGCCCCTCACCGCAGGCGCCGGCAGGGCGGGTGGCAGGAGGGACAGCGCGCGCAGAACGGTCCCTCGTAGCCGGGGTGGCAGCGGCAGGTCCCGCACTCGCAGCTCCGTGGGCCGCTGCACTCGCGCCCCCCCCGCAGGCAGCGCCCCCCGCCCAGGGGACACCCGCAGCCGCGGCCGCCGAACCCGCGCGGCAGCGGCACGTCCCGCACACGCACTCGCCGCGCTCCGGGCCTGGGACGCGCCGCTGTCACACGGACACCGCGGGGACCCGCGGATGGGGACGGGGACGGGACCCCCCGGGCCATGGGGACAGGGACATCCGATAGGGCAGGGACCCCCCCGAGGGCACACGGCGGGGACACGGATGGGGACAGGACCCCCGTGGGGACAGGACCCCCGTGGGGACAGGACCCATGCAGACAAGAGCTTGTGATGGGGACAGGACCGCCCTGTGGCCATGGGGACAGGGACATCCGATAGGGAAGGGACCCCCCGAGGGACACACGATGGGGACAGGACCCACCGGTCAAGGACACGCAGTGGGGACGGGACCCCCAGGGGATGTGACCCACGGGGACATTCCACGGGGACAACCCCCCCGCAAGGACGGGAACCCCAAGGACGGGCAGGGCCGTGTCTCCCCCCCTCTCCCCCATCCTCCCCGGTCCCCCCCTGTGTCCCCACCGTGTCCCCCTGTGTCCTCCCGTTCCCCCCGTGTCCCCGTGTCCCCCCGTGTCCCCCGAGTCCCCACCTCCGCAGGGCAGCCCTGGTGGCGCTCGCAGGCGCCGCTGCAGGGGGCGCTGGTGCTGTTGGGGGGGCAGTTCCCCCGGCCCCCCCGGTCCCTCCTCCTCCGCGCACTCGCACTGGCGGCCCCGGCGCCCCCCCGGACACCTGGGGGGCAGCGGCGGTCAGACCCCCCCGCCCCACAGACCCCACGTGCCCCTCGGCCCCCCGGTGTCCCCAGCTGACCCCCACAGCCCCGCCCTGTGCCCCACGGCCCCCGGTGTCCCCCTGCCCCCCCCCCCCGTGTCCCATAGACCCCCAAACTGCACCCCCAGCCCACCCATTGCCTCCATCTCACCCCATGGACCCCCAACCTGCCCCACGGAACCCCCACCCCAGACCCCCTCCACCGCACGGAGCCCCCGCAGCCCAGAGCGCCCCCGCACCTGCAGAGCCCGCAGAGCAGCGCCCCCCCGTGGCACCGCGCGCTGCGGGGCGCGCTCTGGGCGCACGGACACGCGCACAGCGTCCCAGCTCCAGCGCCAGCTCCTCGGGGACCCCCAGCGCCCGCAGGGTCACGCGCTGCGGGGACTCCAGGCACGCGCCCGCGCGCACCCGCACCGTGAACGTCACCTGGGGGACACCGGGCCGTGGGGACACCGCCGTCCCCCACCGTGAGCCCCCGATGTCCCTTATGTCCCCCAGTGTCCTCCCATACACCTTATGTCCCCATAACGCCCCCTCAAGTGCCCCCCAACGTCTCCTATGTCCCCAATGTCCCTGCCATGACCCCCCATGCCCATGTCCCCCCATCATGACCCCCCCAATGTCCGTTATGTCCCCAGTGTCCCCCCATACCCACAGCCATGTCCTCCCCATGTCCCTTATGTCCCTCCATGCACCCCCCATGACCCCCAAAGTCCCCCATGCTCTCTCTATGTCACCCCAATGTGCCCCCCATGCCCCCCCATGTTCTCCCCGATCTCTCCCCATACTCCCGTATGTCCCGCCATGTCCCCACCCCCCCCATGCCCCTCCTGATGTCCCACCCCCCCATGTCCCCCCCCATGTCCCGCACCTCCTGGTTGACGCGGACGCCGGTGCAGGAGGCGCCGTGGGGCCGGGGGGGGCCGGGGGGGCCCCCGCAATGCGCCTCGAGGCTGAGGCTGATCCCGGGGGGCAGCGGCGAGTGCTGCAGCTCCACCGTGGACAACAGGCTCTGGGGGGGCACCCACGGGTGTCAGCACCCCCGCCCCCCGCGGGGCCCCCAGCCCGCCCCCCCCCCCCCCCACGTTACGCTGTAGGCGTCGGCGATGAGCTGCACCACGTTGCTGGAGTCGTCCCGCAGCTCCCGCACCACGGACCGCGGGATCAGGCGGCTCAGCTCCTGGGGGGCGCGGTCAGGGGGGCCGGGGACCCCCCAGGGACCCCCCGCATCCCCAGGGACCCCCCGCACCCCCCAGAGACCGCCCCGCACCCCCCAGGGACCCCGCCCCACCCCCGGGGACCCCCCTCAGGGACCCTCCCGGCGCCGCCCAGGGATCCCCCAGGGACCCCCCGCACCCCCCAGGGACCGCCCAGGGACCCCCCCGCACCCCAGGGACCCCCCACCTGGTAGATGGGGACGTTGGGCCCGGTCACGGCGAAGATGGGCTGGATGTTGGCGGCCGAGAGCACCTGGGCCACGTGTCCCACCGAGGGGTAATCCTGCCCAACGGGGGTGGGTGCTGGGACCCCCCGGAAATCCCCCCCAGAACCCCCCCCAGAAATCCCCCCCAGAACCTCCCCCCCAGAAATCCCTCCCCCGAAATCCCCCCAGAACCCCTCCCCAGAAATCCCTCCCCCGGAAATCCCCCCCATAAAACCCCACCAGAACCGCCCCCCCAGAAATCCCCCGCCCCGAAATCGCCCCCCCCCCGAAATCCCCCCGCCCAGAAATCCTCCCCCCCAGAACTCCCCCCCACCGATATCTCCCCCCCAGAAATCCCCTCCCAAATCCACACCCCAGAAATCCCCCCACCCAGAACTCCCCCCCCCGAACTCCCCCCCCGTCCCCCCGCCCCCCCGCCGCACATAGAGGTGGCTGCTGGCGTAGACGCCGCTGTGGTCCAGGTGGCAGCGGCCGTCGCAGGGGTTGACGATGCCGCCCAGCTTGCCGTCCCCCGCCGCGTGGAACGTGTCGTCCGACGCGAACAGCAGCAGGCGGGCGGCCGCGCGCCAGCCGATGCGCTCCTGGGACACGGGGACACGGGGACACGGGAATGGGGGGACACGGGGCAGGGGGAGACATGGGGACACGGGGAGACATGGGACAGGGGGACACAGGGACACGGGGATGGGGGGGACACGGGGACACGGGAGGACACGGGGACATGGGGACATGGGGATGGGGGGGACATGGGGATGGGAGGGACATGGGGACGGGGGGACAAGGGGACAGGGGGAAACATGGGGACACGGGGAGACATGGGACAGGGGGACACAGGGACACGGGGACACGGGGGGACAGGGGGGGACAGGGGGACACGGAAACGGGGGGACATGGGAACGGGGGAACATGGGGATGGGGGGGACACAGGGACGGGGGGGACACGGGGACGTGGTGGGGGGGGACACGGGAACAGGGGGGTGTGCAGAAGCAGTGCGTGTGACTGTGCCAGTCTGGGCTTTTGCCATGTACATGCATGCACACCCGCACACTCGTGCACGTGCAAACCTGCGCGCGCACACACACACACACACACACTTGTACATGCTCTGGATTGCACGCACACACCTTGCTTGCATGCACACTTGCACTCACACACACACACACACACACACGCACACACGTTTGCTTGCACGCACACTTGCACTCACACGCACGCACACTTGCCCGCGCTCTTGCCCGCGGTCTCCCCTGCGTGCACTCTTGCACAGACCCGTTTGCACGCTCGCCCTCCGGGCCCACCCGCCCCGTGTCCCCCGTGTCCCCCGTGTTCCCCGCGGCCCCACCTGGCACTGGGCCACCTGCACGATGGCGTCGAAGCCGCCCTCGGCCGCGTCCAGGTTCCCGGACACGCGCTGGCGCGCCACGCGCTGGGCGAACAGCTCGGGGTCCCCGGTGAGCGGGAGGAGGTGGCGGAAGGCGCGGGGGGGGTCGCAGGGCTCCCCCCGGCCCGGGCAGGGGCTGCGCAGCTTGGCGGGCGCCGTGCTCACGTACGGCAGCACCGGCTTGTCCACGAACGACCCGAAACCTGCCGGGGGACACGGCGGTTGGGGGGGGAGCACCCCAAAATCCACCCCCCGGGAGGGGACCGCGTGTGTCGCCAAGGATGTGACATGGCGCAGGGTGGCCAGGGTGTCACTGCTCAGCTGGCGCAGGGTCCCAGCACCCCAAAATCCGCCCCCCGGGAGGGGACCGCGCGTGTCCCCACCGATGCGGGCGGCGGGGGTGGCGTTGCGCAGCGTCCCCAGGATGTCCCTCGCCAGGCGCCGCAGCGTCCCCAGGTCGTCCCGCATGGAGTAGGACAGGTCCAGCAGGTAGTAGAGATCCACGGGGGGCGCCGCCGCCCGCCGGAACCGCACCGGGAAGCTGCGCTCCTCCCCTGGGCCGGGGTGGGGGGTCAGGGGGACCTTCCCCCCCCCAGCAGCTGTCGGCACCGTCTCCCCACACCGGAGCCGCCTCCCGCTCCCCGGGCCCGGCACCGTCCTTCTCCATCCCCCCCCCACCCCGTCCTTCTCCATCACCCCCCCGTCCTTCTCCACCTCCCCACTCGTTCCTCCTCCCTCCATCCCCATCCATCTCCACATCCGTCCACCCGTCCGTCCATCCGTCCGTCCATCCATCCTCCCTCTCCCCATCCTCGCTCCCCCCCCCCTCCCCCCGTCCCCCTTCTCTCCCATCCCCCCTCACCGGGCCGCAGCTGCACACGCACGCTCTGGGGGCTGAGCTGGGTGGGCCCCCCCGGGCCCCCCCCCGGCGCCCGGTCCCGCAGCACCCGCACGCTGCCCCGGGGCTGCACCACGGCGCCGGGGGGGCACCCGGCGCGCTCCAGGGCCTCCCGGGGGGCGCAGCGGGGGGCGTCTGCCCGCCCCCCCCCGCGGGAACTCCTGCGGGACACGGGGGTCAGTCCCTGCACCCCACCCCCCGCACCCCCCCGTGGGAACCGGGCGGGTGCCGGGGCTGCGGGGGGGCCACACCCCCCCGGCTGTTTGTCACCGAGGTTTTGCTGCTTCCTGGTGACAAACCGCAGCGGCAGGGAGGGTCACGCAAGGGCGGCACCAGCGGGGCCCACGGGGGGACAGCGGGGACCCCCCCGCAGCACGTGGGACACCCGGGGACAACGGGGACCGCCATGGGACACTGTGCCCCCCCAGCACACCGCCACCCTGTGTCACCCCCCAAGGGACACCAGTCCCCCCCATGCTGCACCCCAACTGCACCAGCCGCACGGGGACCCCACGGGGACCCCACAGGACACAGAGACCCCACGGGACACCGGGGGGGCCCCCACGGCACGTGGCCACCCGCTGGGGGACCGCAGGGACTTGGGAACAACACCCCCCCAATCTCAGGACACCCCCAGGGACATGGGGACCTCCCGGTAGCCCACTGCCCCCCCCCCCCTCATGCCCCCCCCAAGGCGTGGACCCCAATTCCACACCGCGACCCCCAGGGACACCACGATCCCCCCGACAGGGAGGGGAACCCCCGAGCTGAACCCCGAGAGCTCTGGGGGGCCCGGGAAGGGTCGGGGGGAGTCGAGGAGGTGGGTCAGAGTGGGGGGCCGTGGGGGGGGTCGGGGTGGAGGGGTCGGGGGGGGCGGGGGGCCCCCACTCACCGGGTCCTCGCACCAGGCGCATCGCGGGTGCGATCGCACACACGCCTCGCAGGTCGCCTGGGGCTCGCAGGACCCTGGGGACACCCGGGGGATCAGGGGGGGCAGGGACAAAGGGACCCCCCCGGGTGACCTCCCCCCCAGCTCACCTGTCCCGGCCCCCCCCGGGGCCGCCAGCAGCAGCGGCAGCAGCAGCAGGAGCCCCCCCGGCCGCCCCATGGTCCCGTCTGCAGGGGGCGGCGCCACATCCTGCCCGGGCGGGGGGGACAAGGTGGGGACACGGGGCGCGCGGAACCGGCGTCATCCCCGAGCTCCCGGCACCTCCCCACGGCTCCCCAGTTCACCGCAGGGCTCCCCAGTTCCCCCCAGTGCCCCCCGGTTCACCCCAGTGCCCCCCAGTGCCCCCCGGTTCACCCCAGTGCTCCCCAATCCCCCCCAGTTCCCCCCAAATTCACCCCAGTGCCCCCCAAATTCACCCCAGTGCCCCCCAGTTCACCCCAGTTCCCCCCAAATTCACCCCAGTGCCCCCCGGTTCACCCCAGTGCCCCCCAGTTCACCCCAGTTCCCCCCAAATTCACCCCAGTGCCCCCCGGTTCACCCCAGTGCCCCCCGGTTCACCCCAGTGCTCCCCAAATTCACCCCAGTGCCCCCCGGTTCACCCCAGTGCCCCCCGGTTCACCCCAGTGCTCCCCAATCCCCCCCAGTTCCCCCCAACTTCACCCCAGACTCAGGCCGGGGCTGACGTCACTTTATTGATAAAAAGGGGGGGGGGACAGTGGCAGAGGTCGAACAACCTCGTTACATCTTATTATGAGAGAGACCCCCCCGCGGGGAGGGGGGGCAAATGGCTCCAGTGACAACAATGGGACCCCCCCCACGACACTCACCCGCAACATCATCCCCGACATCGCACCCCCCAGCTCATCCCACCCCCAAAAGAACAGTCCAAGTTAAGTTCCCCCGGGGGGGCACCAAACCCTTGCGGGGTCTGGAGCCCCCAGCAGCACAGGGGGAGCAGGGAGGGGGCGTCAGAAATCGGGGTCCTCGGAGTCCCCCGGGGGGGGCGGCTCGTCGCGGGCCCCCCCCCCAGACGAAGCGGTAATTGTCCTCCAGGGCCTGCTGCCGCCGCCGCTCCTTCTGCGCCTCCTCCGTGCCCTGCAGCTGGGGACACGGGGACGCGGTCACGGGGACACGGGGGTCACGGGGGTCATGGGGGACAGGGTCACAGGGGACACAAGTCATGGGTGACACAAGTCATGGGGGACACGGGGGTCACAGGAGACACGGGGGTCATGGGGGACAGGGTCATGGGGGACACGGTCACGGGGGTCACGGGGGTCACGGGGGACACAGGGGACAGGGTCACGGGGAACAGGGGGGACAGGGGGGACACGGGGGTCACGGGGGACAGGGTCACGAGGGACACGGTCCTGGGGGTCACGGGGGTCATGGGGGACACAGGGGTCACGATGGGCACACACAGGTCATGGTGGGGACAGTCCCTGCCTGGGGACACCCACCCCTGGCACAGCTGCAGCACCCGGGCTGCCCCCGCGCCCCAGTGTCCCCTCCTGTCCCTCACTGTGCCCCAGACCCCCCCCCCCGCCCCCCAGTGTCCCCTCCTGTCCCTCACTGTGCCCCAGACCCCCCCCCCCCGCCCCCCAGTGTCCCCTCCTGTCCCTCACTGTGCCCCAGACCCCCCCCCCGCGCCCCCAGTGTCCCCCCCATGTCCCCACCAGGATGTTGAAGAAAATGTCCTTCAGGTTCCTGGTGTCCTCCTCCGACAGCCACTGCGCCTCGTCCTCGTCGCCCCCCCCCGCCGTCACGATCTTGATCTCGATCTTCCCTGGGGGCGGGGGCACACACGGGGTCACGGGGGGCGACAGGGACCCCAAAGCCTGTCCCCCGCACCCCAGAATGCCCCCGGTACCTTCGGCCCGCAGCCCCTCCTTGGCCAGCAGCTCCCGCACTTCGCTCTCCACGTTCTCCGGCGGGGGGGGGTCCCGTTTGGGGGGGGTCCCAGCGCCCGATCCTGCTGACCCTCACCCTCAGCCGCCCCTCAGCCTTCCTCCCAGCCCCCTCCTCTTCCTCCCTGTCCCCCCCCCGCGCGCCCCCCCCCCGTCCAGCTTGTCCATCAGGCGGTTGAGGGTGGAGGCCAAAGACTTGGACGCCTGGTTACGGTCAAACTCCCCCTTCAGCCCCTCGGTCTCCAGCTCGTCCTCCACCTTTGGGGGGCACAAGAAGGGTTGGGGGGTCCCCATCCTGGCCAGGGGGTCCCAGCTCAGCCAGGGGTCCCATCCTGGCCGGGGGTCCCAGGGCGGTGACACACACCTCGCTGATGATGTTGTCGAACTCCTTCTCCATCTCCGTCTTCACCTCCTCCTTGAGCTGCGCCATCTGCTCGCGGGGCAGGACAATGGCCTCCAGGTCCTTCTCGAAGCCACCCAGAAGGTCCCCGTCGTCCTCCTCATCCTCCTCTTCCTCCTTCTCGGCTTCTCCCGGCACTGGGGGGTCCTCAGGACGCGGGGGGGGCGCGGGAACCTTCGCTGCCGCCTCCTCCTCCTCGCTCGCCTGCTCCTTGGCCTGGAGGGGCGGCTCCTGTCACCGTCCCGCGGTGACAACGGGAAACGGGCCGGGAGAAGGTGCCCGGGGGGCCTGTCCCCCCCGGGGCGTCCCCACCTTCCGCGTGCTCTCCTTCAGCTCCTCGATGAACTGCAGCAGGTCCCCAGGGCTGCGGATCACCTTGAAGTGGATTTTCTTCTGCGGATCTGCAGGGGGACAGCGACAAGGGACGACGGATGGGGACAAGGGACAAGGGACGACGGATGGGGACAGCGACAAGGGATGAAGGATGGGGACAAGGGACAAAGGATGGGGACAAGGGACAAGGGACAAGGGACAACGGATGGGGACAGCAACAAGGGACAATGGATGGGGCCAGCAAGGCGCAGGGGGGGACAGACTGGCCAGCACCGGCCACCGCCCACGGGGACTCACCAGCCACCTTTGGGGACGGTTCCTCCACCTACGGGGACAGGGACAAGGTGACGGAGCCCGAAACTGCTCCTGGAATGTCACCACCTCGCCGGTGGCCTCGCGGATGTCCCAGGGCCGTCCCCGGGGACGCGGGGACTCACCTGGGCGCTGTCCCCCTGGCTGGTGGCCGTGCCGGTCACCTCGCTCACCCGCTCCCAAAGAGCCGCGTCCTTGTCGGGCTCGGGCTCGTCCCCCGGCGCGGCTGGCAGGGGACGGAGGGGACAGGGTGAGGGGGGCACGGGGGCTGTGGTGTCACCAGGAGGGTGACAAGGAGGTGACACGGGGCCGTACCGTCCCCGCGGGCCGCTGGTGTCCCCTCGGGGGGCTGCGGGGGGGCCTGGGCGTCCCTCTCACTCCACAACCTGGTGTCCAAGGTCTTGAGCTCCTCCGAGATCTCCTCCACCTTCCGCTTGGTGTCGGCTTTGGGGACGGGGAGGGGACGCAGGTGACACCCCCGTACCAGGTCCCCGACACCCCCAGCTCCCTCAGCCGCTCCCCAAAGCTTCTCCAGCCCCTTCTGGGGGGGGTTTGTAACTATCGATTCCCGCTGATCACTGATAACGATATTAAACTGGCCCCGGTATCTTAAGCTGGGCCCAGAATATTAAGACAGCCCCAGTACCTTAAACGGGGCTCAGTAGATTAAACTGTCCCCAGAATATTAAACTGTCAAGACATTACTAAGCTGGGCCCGGCATATTAAGCTGTCCTTGGAATATTAAACTGGACCCAGAATAGTCAACCGGCTCCAGAACATTACGTTAGCGCCAGAATATTAAGCTGGTCCCAGTATAATTAAACTGGCCCTGATATCTTAAGCCAGTCCCAGAATATTAAACTGCCCCCAGAATATTAAGCTGGCCTCAGTATAATTAAACTGGCCGCAGTATAATTAAGCTGGCCCTGATATCTTAAGCCAGTCCCAGAATATTAAACTGGCCCCAGAATATTAAGCTGGCCTCAGTATAATTAAACTGGCCCCAGTATAATTAAGCTGGCCCTGATATCTTAAGCCAGTCCCAGAATATTGAACTGGCCCCAGAATATTAAGCTGGCCCCAGTATAATTAAGCTGGCCCTGATATCTTAAGCTGGCCCTGGTATTTTAAGCCAGCCCCACAACATTAAGCTGGCCCCAGTATAATTAAACTGGCCCTGATATCTTAAGCCAGTCCCAGAATATTAAACTGGCCCCAGAATATTAAGCTGGCCCCAGCATAATTAAGCTGGCCCTGATATCTTAAGCCAGTCCCAGAATATTGAACTGGCCCCAGAATATTAAGCTGGCCCCAGCATAATTAAGCCGGCCCTGGTATCTTAAGCCACAACGTTAAGCTGGCTCCAGTATAATTAAGCTGGCCCTGGTATCTTAAGCCATTCCCACAAGGTTAAGCTGGCTCCAGCATAATTAAGCTGGCCCTGGTATCTTAAGCCATTCCCACAAGGTTAAGCTGGCTCCAGCATAATTAAGCTGGCCCTGGTATCTTAAGCCATTCCCACAAGGTTAAGCTGGCTCCAGCATAATTAAGCTGGCCCTGGTATCTTAAGCCATTCCCACAAGGTTAAGCTGGCTCCAGCATAATTAAGCTGGCCCTGGTATCTTAAGCCAGTCCCACAAGGTTAAGCTGCCCCCGACCTGGGCCCAGCCCCGTGCCCAGGGTCTGCCCGCTCCCCGCTCCCGGCTCCGGCGCGGCCCCGGCACTCACAGACTTGGGCGCGCACGTACTGCACGTACTGCGCGGGGCTGAGCGCGGGCTGGCAGCGGATGGGCTGGGGCGCGGCGCGCGCCGGCGGCCGCAGGAACGGGTGGTGGCAGATGCGCGTGGTGTGCACGGTCAGCACGTAGGAGCAGGACTGCGGCTCGTCCACCCGCGCGATGTAGTCGCCGGCGCCCTCCTCGCACAGGAACTGGGCCGGGGGACACCGGGCGTGAGGTGTCGCCGCGGCGGGGACACCGGGGACGCCGCGGGGGGTCGCACTCACGCGGACTTCGGCCTCTCTGGCGCGGCCGGTGAGGTCGCAGCGGGAGCCGTTGACGTAGCTCTGGCTGTGGTAGCGCTTCAGCTGGTGCTGCTTGGTGGCCTGGGGACAGCGGGGACAGTGACCAGGGGACAGGGACGCCCCCGGGACCCCCGGCGTCCCGCAGCCCAACCTTGGCCGTCTCGTCGTTCCAGTCGAACGCCGAGTGGTAGTAGCCGAGGAACAGGACGTCACCTTTGATCTCCGACTCTGCGGAGAGGCACCAGGGTGGGGACAACCCTGGGGACAACCCGCCCCCCCCCATGTCAGATGTCACCGTCCCCGCCCGCACCTTCAACGTGATACTGCTGGATGTGCTTCCCGTAGCAAAACTCGTACGTCCACCAATCCTTGGTCTGAAAACGGGGAAAACGGGAAAAATGAAAGCGTGTCGGGTGAGGCGGGAGCGCTCGGGGCGACCCCCCGGCCCCCCGCACCTTGAGCAGACAGGGGGCGGCTGCCATGGGGCGCAGCAGCTCGGCCACGCCGGAGCCGTTGTAGAGCGCAGCGTCGTCCTCGGGGGCGGGCGGGCGGACGGCCGCGGGCGGGAGGCGACACTCGTAGCGCTGCTTGAACTTGGAGGCCACGGTCACCACGTCCTCCGCCTGGCGCTGGGACAGCGGGGACAGCGGCGCGGGTCGGCTTGGGGGGACACGGGGCCGGTTTGGGGGGGGACACGGGGCCGGTTCGGGGGGGGACACGGGGCCGGTTTGGAGGGGGGGACACGGGGCCGGTTTGGAGGGGGGGACACGGGGCCGGTTTGGCGGGGGGGACACGGGGCCGGTCTGGGGGGGGACACGGGGCCGGTCTGGGGGGGGGACACGGGGCCGGTCTGGGGGGGGACACGGGGCCGGTTCGGGGGGGGACACGGGGCCGGTCTGGGGGGGGACACGGCCCCCCCGTGCCGTCACCCCGCTCTTGCCGCGACGGGCTGGCATTTGGCCCCAGGAGAGGGGGCGACACAGACGTGTCACTGCTGTCCCCCCGCAGCTGCCGGGGCCCCGGGGTGCCCCCCCCCCGCGGCTCAGCGGCGGCGGTGGTGACAGGGACGCGCGGCAGCCGCCGCTGGCACCGACCCCGCTGCCTCATCCAGGGAGCGGGCGAGCGGCCCCACCCTCTGCCGCCCCCGCCAGGGGCTGGGGGGTCACTGCCACCGCGGGGACCCCCGGGACCGGCTGCGAGAGGGAGGTCACCGAGACACCGACCCCCGCCCCGGCGCAGCCCCAGAGCTCCCGCAGGACCGCGGCCAGGTACGCTGCCCCGGCCCCGGGACGGCCCCCACAAGCCCCGGTTCGATCCCGGGTCGCTGTCCCCGGCCCCGGTAGGGCCCCCGGGACGATGGCCCCGATCCCCGGACCGGTGTCCCCGACCCTGACACGGCCCCGGTCTCGGTGCCCCGGTCTCGGGCGGGACCGGCGTCCCCGGTAGCGCCCGGTGCCCGTCCCCGCCGCCACGCACCTGCCCGGCCAGCACGGGCTCGGCCAGGATCTCCAGCCCGTACTTGAGCTCGCTGAGCTCCTGCAGGTTGAGGGCGGCCCGGGCCCCGCGCAGCGGCCGCCCCGGGCCCAGCACCGCCAGCACCGCCAGCAGCACCGGGCCCGGGCCCGGGCCCCGCCGCGCCGCCATCTTCCCTCCCGCCGCCGCTTCCGCCCGCCGCCTCCTCGCTCCCGCCCCGCCCGCAGGCGGCCCGCATGGTGATTGGGAGGTCGTACTGCCCGTCAGGCTCCTCTCGCCTTGTATTGGTTGAAGCCGGGAGATTACGCGCCTGGGCTTGAGGCCGCGGTGGGCGGGCGGCGGCCGCGCCAGAGTGTGAGGCGATTGGGCTGAGTCAGCTCACGCGGCGGCCAATGGGGAGGCGGGGCGCAGCCGCTCCCGATGACGCAACGCCAGGCTCTTAAAGGCGCAGGGGCGGCGTCTCCTCATTGGCCGAGAGGGATGCAGGCGATCCCGGCCGCCTGATTGGTGGAGGGAGGCAGAGCATTCCGGGGGGGGCGAAATCACGTGATTACCGAAGCCGGGAGGGGGGGGGTCTGGCTCCGTTCCAGGGTGAGCCCCCCCCTCCGTGGGAGCCCCAACCGCGGACCCGCGTGGGGTGTGTGTGTGTGTCCACCCCGAGACCCCACCCTGGGCGTGGGTCCCAGTGGGACCCCCAATATCTCCCTGAGCCCCCCAGCACCTCCCCACGTCCCCCCATGTACCTCAGTACCCCCCGGTGCGTCTCCTCCCGCGTCCCCACATCTCCCCCCGGAGCCCCCAAGTGCCCCCAATCTCCCCCCGCACTGAGGACCCCTCAGCCTTTCCCCCCCTCAGCCGTGCCCCCCCCACTAGCATCCCCCCAGCCACCCCCCAGCATCCCCTCTCCCCCCCAAGCTCCCCCAACCCCCCAAGTGACCCCCAGCACCTCCGACCCCCCCAGTCTCCCCCCAAATCCCCCCAACCTCCCTCCATCTCCCCCCCCCGAACTCCCCAGCCCCCCCCGTCCGCAGGCAGCCCAGGCCCGGCCCCCCCGTTCCCCCCCCGGCTCAATGGCCCCGTTGTTCCCCCCACGCGTGGGCACAAAGCGCGGCCTGTGGCAGCCGGGCCCGCGCTGGGGGGGTGCGGCTGATCTCCCCCCGCCCGGGACACGCCCGACCCCCGCCCGCCCCGATGCGACGGTGACAGCGACAACCGCCCCCTCCCCGCTTTGTGTCCCCCCCCGCCCCTCCCGGGGCTGCGGCGCTGCCGTTCCCGGCCGGGGCCGCCGGGGGCGCCCATCGCCCCCCCGCCCCCCCGCCCCCCCGCTGCCGGTGCCGCTGCGAGCGCGGGGACCCGCCGGCGGAGCCAGGTAGGGCCGAGCGACCCCCTCCCCCCCGCTGTCGCGACATGTCGCGGCGGGCGCGGCACCCGCCACCGCCCCTCGGCAAAACGGCCCCCCCTCCACGCACCCCCAGCCCCCGCACCCCCCAGGGTCGCCGGCCCCACCGAAGCTCCGGACACCCCCGGACACCCCGTCCCCAGGACCCCCATCCGCGGACCCCCATTCCCTGCCCCCCCATCCTCATGCAGGCTGCCCCCATTCCCCGCCCCCCAGCCCCGCTGCCCCCCCAGCCGCCCCCGGCCCCTCTGTGACCTCCCCCGCATCCCCCAAACACCCCAGTCCCCCCCGGACCCATCGCACCCCCCGCCATTGCCTGAGGGCCCCCCCAATCCCCCTTCCCCCCTTTAGCCCCCCATCCTTGCTCAAAGACCCCCCGGGGGGTCCCCGGCTGCCGCCATGTCCCGGCGGGGGGGGTTGGGTGTAGCAGGACGCCTGGGTCCCCTCGGCACGGGGTGGGGGTGCCCGTGTGTGTCCCCCCCCGCCTTGATGCCGTCCCCGTGTCCACAGGCCGCTGTCATGGGGGGGGCAGAGCCATGAGCTGAGACCCCCCCGCCCCGCCCCCGCCGGGACCGCTGCCCGCCCCGAGGTGAGGGACTGGGGGACTGGGGGCACTGGGGGGACTGGGGGACTGGGGGGACTGGGGGGACTGGGGGCATTGGGGGCACTGGGGGGACTGGGGGGACTGGGGAGCGGGAGGGAGGGGGTGCAGCCATAGGGGCACAGCAGAAATGGGGCGCTGGGGGGGGCACTGGGGGCGCGGGGGGCACTGGTTTGTACTGGGGATGCTGGGTGCCAGTGGGAGGTGTCGGGGCCACTGGGGGGCGCTGGGATGCGCCGGTTTGCACTGGGTGGCGCCAGTTTGCACTGGGGGGCACTGGTTTGCACTGGGAGGTGCTGGAGGCAATGGGGGCACTGGTTTGCACTGGTGGATACTGGGTGGTGCTGAGGGCACTGGGCTGCACTGGGGGGTACTGGGAAGCATCGAGGACAATAGGTTGCATTGGGAGACACTGGGAGCTCTGGTTTGCACTGGTTTGCACTGGTTTGCCCTGGTAGCATGGGGTTGCAGTGGTTACACTGGTTTGCACCGGGATGTGCTGTGGGCACTGGTTTTCACTGGTTGCTACTGGGGAAACTGGGAGTTATTTGGGGCAGTAAGTTGCACTGGGAGGCACTGGGAGCACTGGTTTGTACTGGTGCGCGCCGGTTCGTACTGGTGTGCACTGGTTCGTACTGGTCTGCACTGGTTCATACCGGTGCACACTGGTTTGTACTGGTCTGCACCGGTTCGTACTGGTCTGCACTGGTTCGTACCGGTGCACACTGGTTTGTACACGTGCACACTGGTTTGTACTGGTCTGCACTGGTTTGTACCGGTGCATGCTGGTTTGTACTGGTGCACACTGGTTCGTACTGGTGCACACTGGTTCAGACTGGTCTGCACTGGTTTGTACTGGTCTGCACTGGTTCGTACTGGTGCACACTGGTTCAGACTGGTCTGCACTGGTTCGTACCGGTGCACACTGGTTCATGCTGGTGCGCGCTGGTTTCTCCCGGCGGGGGGCCGGCGGTGACGCTGCCCCCCAGCCCCCGGCAGGATGCGGGGCGCCCCCCGGCCGCTGTGCCTGCTGCTGCTGGGCTCGGCCGCGCTGGCCGCCCTCCTGCTGCACCTCTGGGCGCCCAAGGGCCCCCCCAGCGTGGACCTGCGCCGGCCGCCCCCCCAGCGCCTGCTGCCCCCCCCGCTGCCCCCCCCCGCCCGCTCCTACCCCCACGTCCCCTTCCGCCTCAAGGAGGAAGTGATGGAGTAAGGAGCGGGGGCACCCACGGGTGGGGAACGATGGGGGGGGTCGTGGGGTGGGACTGATGGGGGGCACACATTGGGGGGGGCTCCATAGGGTGGGGGGCACCCATAGGGTACGAGTACCCGTGGAATGGGGTACTCATGGGGTGGGGGCACCCGTGGGGTGGGGGCACCCATGAGTGGGGACACCTATGGGGGGAGCAGCAATGGATCTGGGGACCCATGGGGTGGGGGGCACCCATGGGGGGAAACTCATGGGGTGGGGACGCCTCAGGGTGGGGGGCACCCATGGAATGGGGTACTCATGGGGTGGGGGTGACCCATGGCGGGGGGCAACCCACGGATGGGGGCACCCAAGGGTGGGGAGGGGGACCCAAGGAGGGGTGGGGGGCACTGGGGCACCCCTGGGGATGGGGCTGCCCTGGGCCGGTGCGGGGGGGCGTCCCCCGTGCCCCCCATGGGTGACGCTGGGGGGGGCTCAGGCTGCTGCCCAGGAACGGCTGCTCGTGCGAGGGGGGGGCGGCGGGGCTGGCGCTGCCCCTGCAGCGGCAGCTGTTCGGGACGGGCCCCCCCGTGGACTTCGCCAGCGCGTTCCCCCCCGGCGAGCGGCTCCGCGCCCAGCGGCTGCGCCAGCAGGAGTTCCAGAGCTACCGCCTGCGGTGAGGGCGCGGGGCACGGGGACATGGGGACACGGGAGACATGGGGGACACGGGGGACATGGGGGACACGGGGGACACGGGGGACATGGGGGGACATGGGGGACACGGGGGACACGGGGACACGGGGACACGGGAGACATGGGGGACACGGGAGACATGGGGGACACAGGGGACATGGGGGACATGGGGAACACGGGGGACATGGGGGGACATAGGGGACACGGGGGACATGGGAGGACATGGGGGACACGGGAGACATGGGGGACACGGGAGACATGGGGGACATGGGGGACACAGGGGACACGGGGGACATGGGGGGACATGGGGGACACGGGGGACATGGGGGGACATGGGGGACATGGGGAACATGGGGGACACGCGGGGACACGGGGGACACGGGGGGACATGGGGGACACGGGGACTCAGGGGACACGTGGGACATGGAGACATGGGGGACACAAGGGAAATGGGGGACATGAGGGAAGTGGGTGCACGGGGGACATGGAGGTGTGGGGGGCATGGGGGGACACGGGGGCACGGCGTGGGGCAGGGGTCCGGGGGGTGGAGCCGGTGCCTCCCCCTGCCCCAGGGTGCAGTCCCCGGCCGACCGGCTGCTCATCGTCCCGGCCAACTCGCCGCTGGAGTACCCGGCGCAGGGCGTGGAGGTGCGGCCGCTGCAGACCGTGCTGGTGCCCGGTGAGCGGGCGCGGGGAGGGGACCCTGCGGGCACGGAGGGCGGGGGTGCTGCTGTGGGGTGGCACCGGGGGAGGGGGGAAGGGGGTGACCCCCCCGGGGTGTTTGGGGGGCCCAGCCCCACTCACCCCTTTGTCTCGGACCCCCCAGGGCTCAGCCTGCAGGCAGCGGGAAGGAAGAGCTACGAGGTGAGGGGCGTGGCCAGGGCGTGGAGGGCGTGGCCAGGGCGTATGTGGGGCGTGGCCAGGGCGTGGTCAGGGTGTGACCAATGCGTGGCCAGGGTGTGGTCAGGGTGTGTCAGGGTGTGGTCAGGGTGTGTCAGGGTGGGGTCAGGGTGTGGTCAGGGTGGGGTCAGGGTGTGGTCAGGGTGTGGTCAGGGTGTGGTCAGGGTGTGTCAGGGTGTGGTCAGGGTGTGTCAGGGTGGGGTCAGGGTGTGGTCAGGATGTGTCAGGGTGTGGTCAAGGTGTGGTCAGGGTGGGGTCAGGGTGGGTGAGGGTGTATCGGGTGTGGCCCAGGCGTGGGGCGCCCCAGGCAGGTGCCCCGTGTCCCACAGGTGAACCTGACGGCGTCGCTGGGGACGCTGGCGGTGGCGGGCGTGGTGGAGGGCGTGGTGCTGCGGGGGGAGGGGCAGCCCCACCTGTCTCTGGCCGCCGCCCGCCTGGACCACCTGAACCGGCAGCTGCAGTTCGTCACCTACACCAACACGCTGTTCCACCCCGACACGGCTGACATCGGTGCGGACGGGGCCGGGGGGCCGGGGAGGAGGGTCAGGGGGGCCGGGGGGCGGGACCGGGGCATGCAGGATTTGGGGAGAGAGGGCTGGGAACCAGGCGGGTCCCATGGGTGACACCTGGGTGGGTGCAGGTTTTGGGGTCCCAGGGCTGGGCCCTGGGTGGGTGTGGGTTTCGGGGTGTCACAGCTGGGCCCTGGGTGGGTGCAGGTTTCGGGGTGCCCTGGGTGGGTGCTGGTCCCCGTGGGGTGTCCCCAGGTGGGCGCCCCCCCCAGCACCCCGTTCCCCCCCCAGTTCAGTTCTCCACCCCCGGCCACGTCGCCGCCTTCACCATCCGCATCCGGCACCCGCCGCCCCCCCGGCTGTACGGACACCCCCCCGGGGACGGCGACGGTGACGGGGACACGGACGGGGACGGCGAGAGAGGTGAGGAGCGGGGACCCCGAACCAGTGCCCCAGTGTGGCCGCCCGGTCCTCCCGGTGCGGGTGCCCCGTCCCCCCGGCGCCGGGTGCCCCGCGCCCCAGCCCCCGCTGTCCCCCCAGCGTACAACGTCACCGCGCTGGTCACCATCGCCACCAAGACGTTCCTGCGGTACGAGAAGCTGCGCGGCCTCATCGCCAGCGTGCGCCGGTTCTACCCCGACGTCACCATCGTGGTGGCCGATGACAGCCAGCGCCCCGAGCCCCTGCGCGGCCCCCACCTCGAGCACTACCTCATGCCCTTCGGAAAGGTGGGACCCAGGGACGGGGACACTGGGGAGAGGGCACACGGTGGGGACAAGCAGGGTGGTGGGATCCCCCGCGATGGGGCACTGGAGAGGGGGGACACGGGGGCCTGTGAGGTGGTGGGACCCCAGGGACGGGGACGCTGGGGAGAGGGGACACGGGGGGGACAGGCAAGGGGGTGGGACCCCAGGGGTGGGGGACACAGGGGGACAAGCAGGGCGGTGGGACAGCAGTTCCCTGGGGAGGGGGGGCACGTCAGGACCCTGTGAAGGGACACGGGGGACCGCGGGGCTGGGAGGGGGTGGCCACGGGACGCCGTCCCCGCTGTCCCCGCAGGGCTGGTTCGCCGGGAGGAATTTGGCCATCTCGCAGGTGACCACCAAGTACGTGCTGTGGGTGGACGACGATTTCATCTTCACCCCCCGCACGCGCCTGGAGAAGCTGGTGGACGTGCTGGAGAGAACCAGCCTGGACCTGGTGGGGCCCGGGGGGGGCCTGGGGGGGCCCGGGGGACACCGGGGGACACCGTGGGCTCCAGGTCCCCAGGCACTGGGTGGGGGATCCCGATGTCCCATGTCCCCAGCACCAGGGGAAGGTCCACGTCCCACGTCCCCAGTGCGCAGAGGTGGGGGTGTCCCAGTGCCCCCCAGTGTCCCCAGCACAGAAGGGGGGGCTCCCAGTACCCACCAGTGTCCCCAGCGCCAGGGGGTGGCCCCAATGCCCAGAACCGGGGGGGAGGGAGGTGTCCCAGTGCCCCCCAGTGTCCCCAGTGCTGGGAGTGTCCCTGTGTGTTCAAGTGCTGTAGGCGGGTGATGCTGAGGGGTCCCGGAGGCGCCCCAGAGAGTCCTGGGGCTGCACTGGGGGGTCCCGGGGGACACTGGGCGTCCCGGGGCTTTCCCAGTGCTGCCGGTGGGTGATGCTGGGGGGACGGGGGGGTCCTGGTGCCGCTCTGGGGGGACGGGGGCTTCTGGTGCTGTTCTGGGGGGACGGGGGGTCCCGGTACTGTTCTGGGGACGCTGGGGGTCCCGGTGCCGTTCTGGGGGTACTGGGGGTTCTGGTGCTGTTCTGAGGGCGCTGGGGGTCCCGGTGCCGCTCTGGGGGCGCTGGGGGTCCCGGCGCGCGCTGCCAGCCCCCGGTGCCCCGCAGGTGGGCGGCGCGGTGCGGGAGATCACGGGCTTCACCACCACGTACCGGCAGCGGCTGAGCGTGCGGGGGGGCGGCGCGGGGGGGGGACTGCCTGCGCACCCAGCCCGGCTTCCACCACCGCCTGGCCGGCTTCCCCGCCTGCGTCGTCACCGACGGCGTCGTCAACTTCTTCCTGGCGCGGACCGACAAGGTCCGGCAGGTCGGGTTCGATCCCCGCCTGCGCCGGGTCGCGCATCTCGGTGAGGGGGCGGGACGGGGCGGGGCTCTGGGGGTGGGAGGGGTCGGGGGGACCCTGGGGGTGCTGAATGCTGAGATCCTGGCGGGGCGGGGGACGCTGAGACGCTGGGGACACCCCTGGGTCACTATGGGGGCCGAACGGGGGCTTGGGGGGGTGGCACCGCGGATGCCGAAGGACTGAGCCGGTTTTGGGGTGTGTCCCCCAGAATTCTTCATCGACGGGCTGGGGGTGCTGCACGTGGGCTCGTGCGAGGACGTGGTGGTGGATCACGCGTCCAAGCTGGCGCTGCCGTGGCGGCGGCCGGAGGGCGAGCGGCAGTACGCGCGGTACCGCTACCCGCCCCCCCGCGACGACAGCCTGCGCGCCAAGCAGCGCCTCTTCTTCTTCAAGAACCGCTTCAAGTGCATGGCCGGAAACTAGCGACCCCCGGGACAGCGCGGAGGGGACAGAGCTGGGCCCCCCACGGGACACCCGGGAGGGACACCCCTATGGGTCACCCCCACGGGACACCCCCATGGGACACCCCCTAGGGGTCACCGAGGCTCAGTCCTGGGGGACACCCCCATGGGCCACCATGGGCCACCCCATGGCCCCCCCGGGACTGCAGCCAACCTGGAGCACCCCCGCCCCCCCCCTCCCCCGGCGTTTTTAGCTCTTTTGTACTTTGGGGTGTGGGGGGGACGCAGACCCCCCCAGGGGACCCAGGTGTCCGGGTGTCCCCCCTCCTTTTTGATTCCCCCCCCAGTTTTCTACTGTACAGCCCCCCCCCTCGTGCTGTCGCCAGGATTTTTGTGCCAAGTCTCGGCCCCGCCCCCCCGGGACCCCCCCGCGGCCGGGCTGGGGGAGGGGCTGGGGGAGGGGCTGCCCCCCCGCCCCCCCCGCCCTTTTCTACCCAATGGATGGTGAGATTTTAACCAGACCGAAATCTGCCTCTTTCTTCATCAAAATAAATGAGGGAGGGGGGGCCCCACCCAGGCCAGGCCACGCCCCTGCATACATTAACCTCGCCCATTTAAGC
Source organism: Columba livia (assembly GCF_036013475.1). Taxonomy (NCBI): domain Eukaryota; kingdom Metazoa; phylum Chordata; class Aves; order Columbiformes; family Columbidae; genus Columba; species Columba livia. Next base: position 178,481 of record NC_088630.1, on the reverse strand, counting down.
TCCGCCTCCTTCTTCAAGCCCCGCCCATACACCCATCCCAGCCCCGCCCTATCAATCAAACCCACTTCTTAACCCCGTCCCTTTCTAACCCGACCACTCCCATCTTAGCCACGCCCCTTCTTCAAGCACCACCCACTTAGCCCCACTCCCTTTGTTCAAGCCCCACCCAAACTCTTATTAGCCCCGCCCCTCTACGACCCACCACACCCACATTAGCCCCTCCTGTTTCCTCAGCCCCACCCCCTTTATGTGAGCCCCGCCCACACCCTCTTAGCCACGCCCTACAATTTAAGCACCGCCCATCTTAGCTCCGCCTCCTTTCTTTAAGCCCCGCCCCAGCACACGTGTCCACTCCAGCGGGGGTCCCGTGGGAGGGTCCCGGCGTGGGTGTGGTCCCAGGGTGTGGCTGCACTATTGGGCGGGGCTATAGGGTGTGGCGGGCGTGGCCTGTCTGGGTGTGGGCCCTCGGGGCGTGGCCGGTGATGAAGAGGGCGGGGCTTATCCCTTGGACCCTCCCCCGTCCTTGAGTCCCCATCCCACTGTCCGCGCATTCCTGCCCCCTGCGCTGTCCCCAGGGGTTTGGGGCCACCGGGGGGGTCACACACCCCAGGCCGCCAGAGCCCCCCACGCCCCCGCCAGCGTTGCATATTTTTATTGGATCAAAGTTACAGAGATTGGGGGGGGAGGGTAAAATAAAAAATAAATAACCCTCTGCCCCCCCGCGGCGCTGCCCCCCCCGCCCGGCTTGCTGGGGGGCAGAGGGCACAGGACCCCCCAGCCTGTCCGTCTGTCCTGGGGGGGCTGCGGGGGCTTATGTACAGAGTGACACCATCCGCCTGTCCGTGGGGGGGGGGAGCGGCACTGTGCCCCCCCCGGGCCCTGGCAGCAGGTGGGGGGGGCCGGTGGGGATTCCCGGTCCCGGGGGTCCCGGCGCCCCCCGCTCAGTCCTCGGTGATGCCCCTTGGCCCGCAGCTCCTCCTGCACCCGGGCGAGGTACGTGGGGTCGGGGTACCCCGAACCTGTGGGGGCGGGGGGGGCGGGTCAGTGCGTGCACCCCACGGCTGGGTGCTGCCCCCCCAGCCATGGACCCCAGACCCCCAAGCCTGCCCCAGAGATGTCCCCCCCTACCCCAGGGATGGTGCCCGCCCCTGAATCCAGGGGGTGCCCCCCCCACGCCAAACAGGTGTCAGGGACAGTGCCCCCCCCCCAGCCCCCCAAACCTGCCCCAAGGAAGCTCCTTCGACCCCCCCAGCCATACCAGGGATGATGCCCCCCCCATGGGTGTCCCGCCATCCCAAACGGGAGCCAGGGACAGTGCCCCCCCAGCCCCCCAAAACCTGCCCCAGGGTTCCCCCCCCATCTCAAATGGGTGCCAGAGATGGTGCCCCCCAGCCCCCCAAAACCTGCCCCGGGGTGCCCCCACCATCCCAAACGGGAGCCAGGGATGGTGCCCCCCCCAGCCTCCCAAAACCTGCCCCGGGCTGCCCCCCCCATCCCAAATGGGAGCCAGGGACAGTGCCCCCCCCAGCCCCCTAAAACCTGCCCCAGGGTTCCCCCCCATCCCAAATGGGAGCCAGGGACAGTGCCCCCCCCCCAGTCCCCAAAAACCTGCCCCGGGGTGCCCCCCCCATCCCGAACAGGTGCCCGGGGACGGTGCCCCCCAGCCCCCAAAACCGGCCCAGGGCCGCTCCCCCCCGCGCCCGGGGCTCCCGCCCCCCGCCGCCCCCACGCACAGCTGGGGCCCCCCCGCGCAGTTGGTCTTGTGGTGGATGTCGTTCCAGGTGATGACGTTGGCGCGGCCCCGTGGTCAGCGAGGTGCCCACGGTGAAGGTGAGGCGCTGCGCGATACGCCTTGCGGAACAGCGCCAGCACCTTGTTGCCCTCGGGGCAGTCGGGCAGGTACGCCACGTCGCGGGGGTGCCGGGGGTAGCGCACCCCCCGGGTTGGGGTGCTCCGCCTGCGGGGGGCACGACCGGCGGGCTGGGCGCAGGGGGGCAAGCGGGGGGGGCGGGGGCGCCCGGGGGGGTTGGGAGGCACCTGGGGGGCATGAGAGCACCTGGGGGGGATTTTGGGCACCCAGGGGGGGGTTTGGGGACCCAGGGGGGGTTTGGGCACCCAGAGGGGGCTGGGCCACCCCCGAGGGGGCTAAGGCGCCCAGGGGGGCTGGGGGGACCCCCGGGGGGGGGGGTGGGGGGCACCCTGGTGGGTTTGGGGGCACCCAGTGGGGTTTGGGAGCACCCCGGGGGGATCTGGGAGCACCCTGGTGGGTTTGGGGGGCACCCAGGGGGATCTGGGGGGCTCCCAGGGGGATCTGGGGGCACACCAAGGGGGGGTTGGGTGCACCCCAAGGGGGGTTTGGGGACACCTTGGGGATTTTGGGGGCACTCCAAGGCGGGTTTAGGTGCACCCTGGGGGTTTGGGGGCACTCCGAGGGGACTGGGGGGCACCCCAGGGGTTTGGGGGCACACCCAAGGGGGGGGTTGGGAGAACCCCAAGGGGGGTTTGGGCACGCCGGGGGTTTTGGGGTGGCACCCCCGGGGGTTTGGGGGCACCCGGGGATGCCAGGGGGCACGAGAGTTGAGTTGGGACAGCCGGCAGGTCTTGGGGGAGCCCAGAGGAGGTTTTTAGGGTGCTCAGGGATGCCTGTGGCACCCCAGAAGGGCCTGAGGATACCCAGGGGGTGCTGGGTTGGGGCACCCAGCACGGTTTGGGGGTGCCCATGACACCCAGTTGGGTTTGGGGGTGCCCAGGGGTGCCAGGAACACCCCGGCCATGACACCCATCAGGGTTTAGGGGTGCACCCAGGGTACAGAGATGGGTTGGGGGCACCCAGGAACGTTTTGGGGGTACCCAGGGTTGCCCATGACACCCAGCAGCGTTTGGGGGGTGCCCAAGGCCACCAAGGCCACAGAACTGAAGCGCAGCACCCAGCGCCTTCTGGTGGCACCCACGCGGGACCAGAGCCACCCCGTCAGGATTTGGGGGTTGGCCGCGGGGCGCCCATGAGGATTTGGGGGGTGCCCAGGGCACAGGACCGAGCCGTGACACCCACCACCCTCCAGCCCCAGGGAGACCCCCCCGGCCAGCGGCCGGGGGTCCCGTCTTACCCCTTGGACGCCGGGGCGGGAAGACGTACTGGATGATGATGGTGCCGAAGCCTCTCGTAGCCGGGGCAGCGGCAGCCCCCCGCGTCGCGCCGTTCACCAAGCATGCGCCCGTTGGGGGGGCTGGTTGCCCACCAGCGTGCCGTAGAAGCGGCCGCACATGGGGCAGGCGGTGCGCACGGCCAGCGCCCGCGTGATGCAGTCCTCGCAGAACGAGTGCCGGCACTTCTCCAGCGTCTTCATCTTCTGGATCTCCCCGAGGCAGATGGGGCACTGCCGCTCCGGCTCCTCCTCCCCGCCACGACGGGCCCCCCCCCGCCCGCCGGCGGGGCCGCCCCCCCCCGCCCCGCCCCCGGGCTCCAGGACCGTGGCGACGCGGCCGAGCAGGTCGTCGTGGCGCTGGGTCTTCTTCTTCAGCTCCTTCTCGGTCTCTTTCAGCAGAGCCTTAAGGGCCTTGCGGGCCGGGCAGAGCCCCCCCCGGGGGGCCGGGGGGGGGGCACGAAGAGCTGCAGGACGTAGATGTCGGAGGTCTCGCCGTCCACCATGATGGTGACCTTGGTCTCCTCCTTCAGCCGCGCCAGCTTGGCCGGGCTCTCCTTGGTCAAGAAGTCCCAGACGCGCTTGGAAACGGTCACTTTGTTTTTGGTGGCCCCCCCCGCAGGAGGACATCCTGGAGAGGACAAAGGACACTGCGGGGGGGGCCCCCAGGGGCAGGGGTTAGGGGGACACTCCCAAGGTGGCCCCCCAGTGTCCCCCCCGGGGTGTCCCCACAGCGCTGAGGGGACGTTGGTGGCCAAGGCAGCACCTCGGGGGACCGAACCTGCCCCCTCCTCACAAACGGAGTGGGCCAAACCCCTGGGGGTGGGGCGAGGGGACCCCCCAACCCCAGTGGGATATGGGGGGGGGACATTTGCCCACCCAAGCATCAAACTTGCCCCTCCCATCAAAAAATGAGCAAAACCCAAGGGGGGGTCACAGCCCCAAACCCACGGGGGTGATGAGGTTTGGGGACCCCCCCTCCCCCCCCAGCGCAGCACCCCCCATCCCAGGGGACAAGGGGGTTCCCCACACCCGGGGGGTCCCCAGCCCGGGGGGGACACCCACCTGGCGAGCCCCATGGGGGACAACACGAGCCAGCGACGGCGGCGGATCAGCGCAGCCACGAGCCACGGCTGGGGGGACACGGGGGGTCACACCGCGTCCCCCCGGCACAATTCCCCCCCCACCAGGAGACCCTACAACAACAACAACAACAGCAGCATAACCCGCCCCCCGCTGGCCCCAGGAGACCCTACAGTACCGAACGGGCCCGGGGACCCCCCAGAGCAGCCGGAGGGGTCACAAGCTCCTCAGCCCCCCCCCACACACACCTTCCAGCCCCCGCAAACCCCTCCAGCACCCCAGGCCGGGGGTGCTTCCCACCCCTCCATGTGCGGGGTCCCCACTGCTGGGGTGCCGAGTGCTGCCCCCCCCCCGGGGGCGCCCCCCAGCAGCTTCCCGGGGCCTCCATGCGGGGACAGGGATGCGGGCAGGATGGGGAGAGGCCGGGCCGGGGCGCAGGAGCGGGCCCGGGGGGGTGGTCGGGAACGGGGGGTCCGGATGATGCCCGGGGGGGGGTCCGGGGGGGCCTCCGGGCGGGCGCAGCGGCCCGTTCCCGGGGGTCGCGGTAGGCCCGGGGGAGGCCGGGCCAGGCCGAGGGGGCAGGCCCGGGGAGGCCGGGCCCGGTGGCGCCGGTAGCGGGGCAGGAAGGGTCCCCCCGCCCCCCCCCCCCCGGACCCACCATCGCCGGGCGGCCGGAGCATGGCGGGGGGGCGGCGAGGCCAAAGCGGCGGCGGCGGCGGCGGCGGGGGGGGCCGAGCCCGGAGCCGCCGCGTGTCACGTGATCACGCGGGGCGGGGCCGCCATGGCAACGGGGCGGGGGCCATGGCAACGAGCGCGCGGGGAGGGCGGGGCTGGGGACGGAGCACCGGGCCCGTCGCCATGGGAACGGCGCGTGATGGGGAGGCGTGGCTGGAAGAACAGGGCGGGGCCAGGGGAAGGGGGCGGGGCCAGGAGTCCCCGGTACGCGGCGCGGGCCTGGGGGGGTCCCGGTAACCGGGGGGCTCCCGGGGGCCGAGGCGGTGCCGGTAACGGGGCAGAGCCGGGTCTGGTTCAATAATTTATTTCTCAGGACACAGTGACGGGAAAACCCCCCGGTGCGGGGGGGGCCGCTGGTAACACGAGGTCGGGTCACACAGGGCCCCCCCGTGGGAACTGGGGTCCCCCCAGGGAGCTGCAGTAAGGGAGGGGGGCTCTGGTGACCCCCCCGGGGTCCCATATTGGGGGGGAACAGGGAATGCCCCCAGCCCCCCCCAGCCTGGCTCAGAAGGGAGGGGCAGCACCCCTGCCCCCCCCTTACCCTGGGGCAATTAGTGTTCAATTGTCCCTCCCTGCCCGGGGAAGGGGGGGGGGCAGAAGAGTCCCGGCTGCCCTTGTGTTTGGGGGGAGCCCCAGATCCCCCCTTGTGAGGGGGCAGAGCCTGACCCCCCACCAGACCCCCCCCTTAATAAAGTTAAGGCACTTGAGTAGCAAAACCCCAGGAAGGGGGGACTGGGGGCTGTGCACACCGAGGGGGGCAGCACATCCTGGGGGGGGGGGCTCTTGGTCCAGGGGGGGCGTCTTGGTCCAGGGGGGCCCCCTAAGCAAAGATGTTGGTGATGAAGTCGAGGAAGCGCTTGGCGTATTGCTCGGGGGTGCACCGTGGAGATCTCCGCTCCGGCCTGGGGGGGACACGGGGTCAGACCCCCCCAAACAACCACCGACCCCCCCCACAGTACCTCCTCACCATCACCACCCATCACCAACCCCCCAAAAAACAGGCAGCAGAAGGAACCCCCCCCAGTGTCTCCCCCCATCCCCATCCCCTCTCTCTCGCACCCCAACAAGGCTCTAACCACCCCCACCCCCCTAAAAGACACGGGGGACATCCCCTGCGAACCCCCCTATAAATAAGGGGCCCCGCCCGTGCCCCCCGCTCGGGGTGCCCTCCTCACCCCGTGTTTGACGGTCTTGGCCGCGTGCGCCGCCTTCTTGCGGGCGTCGTACTGGGTGAGGACGTCGATCAGCCCCATGAAATACACCTCGCGGCGGGGGGCGTCTGGGGGCGCACGGGGTGTCAGCACCACCCCGGCCCCCCGGCCCCCCCCACCCCAAACCCCCGGCTCACCCTCGGTGCCGCGGAGGGCGTAGACGTCAACGGAGGGGTCGAAGTCGCCGGGGCCGAGGGGGCGGTGGGAGTTGAGGTAACTGCCGATCCCCTCGGGGGAGGTGCCGTAGGAGCCCCCCCCCCCAAGCTGGGCCCCCCCCCGCCTCGTCACCGACCCCCCCTGTGGCCCCCCCCGTCATCTTCCTCCACCTCCTCCTCCTCCTCCTGCTCCGCCCGCCCCACCTCATGGATGCCCAGGAGGAGACTGTAATCCATGATCTTCAGCTGCACCAGGAACTGCGGGGGGGCAACAAGAGGTTACCTGGGGCTGGGGGGCACCCTGATGGCCGGGGGGGCACCCCGATGGCTGGGGGGGGCATCCCGCCCCCCCCGCAGCTCCCCAGTTCCCCCACCTCTACATCCCTCTTGAGCTTCTCCATGAACTCCCTCTGCGCCTCCTCGCCCACGTAGACCTTCTCGTTCTTGTTCAAGAAGTCCATGTCCTTCAGGGTGGGCAGGTCCTTGCCCTGGGGGGGGCAGCACCCCCCAAAAATATCAATTTGGGGGTGGGGACAGATAGGGGTTCCCCAGGAATGAAGGGGACACCCCAAAGCAGAGGACGCGTGTCTCCTGTGTTGGCCTCGTTAGGGTAACGCGCCAGCGTTATGGGGGGCAGGTAATGAGCTGTTACTATTGGGGGGGTAATGAGGCCTGGAGACCCTCCCCTCAAATTCTGGGGGGTCACAATGCCACCCCCAACCCCATTACCTTCTCCTTGTCACTGGCTTCTCGGGACACAAGCGAGCCCTGGAAAGACATGGGGGGGGAATCAGAGGTGATGGGAAGTGACAGGGGGGTCCTGCCCCCGGGGGGGGTCTCAGGTTGGGGGGTGACACCCCCGGTACCTTCAAGTCGTATTTCCTGTGGACGGGGAGGCGGTGGCTGAACGTGTTCCTCATGACCAGCAGGTAGGTGTCCTCGCTGTCCACGCTCAGCCGGTACATGCCCAGGAAGCGGGGCAGCAGCGTGCTCCCGTGACACTGCACCACGTACTGCGGGACGGGCACCGGGCGGCGACACCCACGCTGCAGGACGCGCGCCGCGGCCCCCCGCGGCCCCCCCCGCGGCCCCCGCCGTACCTGGTGGTAGTGGGACAGGAGGTCGTGGACGTCGGCCACGTCCTCGCTGGAAAGCTCCTTCACCACCAGCGTGCGGTCGGACGAGAGGAGGAACCGCCGGTCGCCGCCCTCCCCAGTGCGGGGGGCTCCCGCGTCAGCGACACCTGTTTTGGGGGACACACAGCGACGTCGAGCTCCAGGGGGGCCCTAAAGCACAGAAGACCCCCCCAAGGGGTGTCCCCCCACCTGATAGTCCTGGTCGTCGATGCCGGAAGCGCTCGCGGAGGTTGCGGAAGACTTGGGGGACAATATTCCTTGAACTTGAAGTGGCTGGGGAGGTTCTCCCTGGGGGTGTGGGGGGAAACCGTGAGATACTGGGGGTCCCCCCCCCCGGCCCCCTCCCCCGGGCCCCCCCCTCACCGGTTGAAGAGGTGGTTGTTGACCTTGATTTTGGAGCTGGCTTTGAAGTCGTCGGGCAGCAGCATCACGGGCAGCGGGACCTGGCTCAGCTCGTTGATCTGCGGGGGGCGGGGGACCCCCCAAAACCGGGACAACCGGGGCCCGTTAACCCCACTGCGGGGGTCCCGGGGTGGCAGTCCCCGGTAACGGCGAAGAGCTGGAGGGGTTGTGAGGGGGTCCTGGGGGGGCCCGGTAACGGGGCGGAGCCGAGGGGTCCGGGGGGGTCCCGGTAACGGGCCGGAGCCGAGGGGTCCGGGGGGGTCCCGGTAACGGGCCGGAGCCGAGGGGTCCCGGGGGTCCCGGTAACGGGCCGGAGCCGGTTCCGGTTCAACAGTTTATTTCTCAGGGCTCTGGCGCCCCAGCCGCGGGCGGGGGTCTAACGGCCCGGCCGTCCCTGCGGCGGGGTCCCGGGACGCCGAGGCGCCGGCGGCCGGCCTCACCTGGTGGTTAACGCCCCAGGCCAGCACGGCCAGGAGCGGGTCGGCGGCCCGCGGCACCTTCACCCGCTGCGGCACGAACCGCTTCTGCTTCTTCTTGGTCTTCGTGCGCGGCGCCGCGGGCCCGCTCGCTGCTGGCGCGCCGCCGCCGCCATGGCCGCCGCTTCCGCCCGCCCCGCCGCGGCGCCGGAAGCCGGAAGCCGCGCGCCGGAAGTTGGGTGAGGGCGTCTCCCCACCCTGCGCATACGCCCTGGGGCCGCAGGGACTCAGCGCTCAGTGCAGGGAATGTGTGATCCCTATAGGGGACGTGTGATCCCTATAGGGGACGTGTGATCCCTACAGGGGCAGCGTGATTCCTATAGGGGACGTGTGATCCCTTTAAGGGGTGTGTGATCCCTATAGGGAACGTGTGATCCCTTTAAGGGGTGTGTGATCCCTATAGGGAACGTGTGATCCCTTTAAGGGGTGTGTGATCCCTATAGGGGATGTGTGAGCCGAGCCGAGCCGAGCCGAGCCGAGCCGAGCCGAGCCGAGCCGAGCCGAGCCCCCGCCCCGCCCCGCCCCGCCCCGCCCCGCCCCGCCCCGCCCCGCCCCGCCCCCGCCCCGCCCCGCCCCCGCCCCGCCCCGTCCCCAATTCCCCCCCGACTCCTCTCAGTATCTCTGACCTTTATTGAGCCGCTCCCGGGGGGGCGGGACATGCAGCGCTGAGCGGGGGGGGGGACGA